>NW_027411977.1:231196312-231508904 GCF_047663935.1 Musca autumnalis
AAAATAAAATAAAATAAAATAAAATAAAATAAAATAAAATAAAATAAAATAAAATAAAATAAAATAAAATAAAATAAAATAAAATAAAATAAAATAAAATAAAATAAAATAAAATAAAAATAAAATACAAATAAAAATAAAAATAAAAATAAAAATAAAAATAAAATAAAAATAAAAAAATAAATAAAAAAATTATTTTTATATATTTATTTTTTATATATTTATTTAAGCCAAGTTAGAAATACATTTAATGAAAAAATAAATATATTTAAAAAATATAGAAAAATAAATAAAAATATAAATAAATAAAATGAAAAATAATTAAATAAGAAAAATAAAAAAAAATAATAAATCAAAATATAAAAAATAAAATAATAAGAGAATAAATAAAATAAAACAATATGGGCATAGAAAAGTATAACCAATAAAGAAAACAAGAAACAAATATGAGAAAAATAAAAATAATAAAATTTAGAAAAATAAATAAAAATGGAAATAAATAAATAAATAATGAAGTAATCTGTTAAACAGGTGCGATATATAAATTTATTAAATTAAACTAAAATAAAATTATAAAATATAAAAAAATATTATTTTGTATACTCAATATCAATGCTATATTCGAAACTTTTTTTGTTGAAAAATATTGCATAGTTTTTTTTTTTGTTTTTGAAAAATTGTCGTCTGCGAACAGCACTTTTTTATTAAAGCGGTTTGCGACGTTTTCTTTAGCTTGAAAACGAATGGTGAGCTTATTTAGTACCTCATAATCTTGCCTTTAAACTATGGAATTTGACGAATATCCAGGACTCTCAACTTGAAATGTTTAAAAATGTCGATGGGTTCTTGTGACAGCGGGTAATTTTGAAATAATTTTTAGACGTCTCTAGAGGCAGGTGGAATTTTTAAAGAATTTTCAGAGGGGATGTGGAGGGGATTATAGTCAACGTTGAATTCTTAAAGAATTTTCAGAGGCTAGTATTAGAGGCAACGAATGATTTTTAAATAATTTTTGCAAATATTTTTGTTCTGATGTTTTTTTTTTGGAAAGCCGAAAAGTGAGTGTGATTCTCATTTATTTGAGAATACTAGGCACTTAAAGAGTTCGGTTTTTCGCTAAAAAATGCATCATTTCAAAAAGCTGAAGAGGCAATTGATAATTCCCTTCGCCGGGATGAAATCACGATATTGGCAGCGATCAGTAAAATATTTTTAAAACTTTTCAAGGCGAGGAACTTTTAAGACATTTTCAAGGCAGCGAAGGATATTTAAATAATTTTTTGAAACTTTTTTAAGACATTTTCAATTAGCCCTTGAAGCAGCGAAAGATTTTAAAATAAGTTTTAGATGCCTATAGAGGCAAGGTGGAACTTATAATCCATTTTCAGAGGAGTCTTGATACAGTGAGGTATGTTTAAATAATTTTTACAGGCATGGTGGAATTTTTAAGACGTTTTTAAAAAGGGTCTTGAGGCAGCGAAGGAGTTTGAAATAATTTTTAGAAACTTCTAGGGGCAATATGAAATTTTCAGAGGGGTTTAGGGGCTGCGAAGGATTTTGAAATATTTCTTTGGGACTTCTGGAGGCAAAGCGGAATTTTTAAAGAATTTTCAGAAGTGTTTAGGAGCTATGAGGGATTATAAAATAATTTGTTAGGGTTTAAGGGGGAAGGTTTGCAGGAGGAAAGGTAGATTTTTTAAACATTTTCAGAGACAATGAGGGTTTTACATATTTTGCAGTGGCTTCCAGAGGCAAGGATGAATCATTAAAGAATTCTCAAAGGGTTCTAGGGGGATATTTAAAATTGTTTAAATAATATTTAAAATTGTTTAAATGTGGAGGGTTTTAGAGGTATTAAGGTATTCTTGAAAACTACTAGGGGCTTCTAGATGCAAGCTGGAATTTTTAAATAATATTTAGCGGCTTCTGAGGAATTTTTATACCCTCAGCATTTATGCTAACGAGGTATATAAAATTTGATACGACAAAAAATGTGCCTCATCGAAATAACGGTTTTCGACCCTAATTATGTTTGTACGAAATTCTTTTCAGACAAGTTGGAGTCGATTTAGCCATGTCCGTCGGTCTGTCTGTCTGGTACGGATTAACCGATTCGAACCAAATTTTGCACTTCGTAATATTTTGCCCAAACTTAGTTTAAGTTCGAAGATGGGCCATATCGGTCCACTCCTGCAGGTACCTCCCACACAAAAGTTAAACAATTTTCTGTAAAATGGAGTGAAAGATAACTCTCAAAGGAAGCAATCGATTTGGTCAAACTACCGATTTTGTCCAAATATGAACTATCTCGGCCCACTCCTTCGGGCACGTCCCACACAAAATGTGAAGAAGTGAAGTTTAAGAGCTCCTTTCGGATCGTTTTGAATTTTTTCTCAAAAGGTTGCCCTTGCATATCTCTTTACGACGGTAAATTTTTTTTTCGGTCGCAAGTCCATACTTCCGGAGATAATGGCCTAAACTTTCCAAGAAACACTGACAGCACGAAATAAGACACAAAAATTTAATTTGAATAATCCACGATTTGTGGCCTCTGAAGACTCACAAAATTTTATTTAAAAATCCATGATTTGTGGCCTTTGAAGGACGACAAAAATTTCATTTAAAAAATTCACGTTTTGTGGCCTTTAAAGGCTGACAAAAATTTTATTTAAAAAAATCCACGTTTTGTGGCTTTTGAAGGTCGACAAAAATTTCATTAAAAATTCCACGTTTTGTGGCCTTTGAAGGTCGACAAAAATTTCATTAAAAATTCCACGTTTTGTGGCCTTTGAAGGTCGACAAAAATTTCATTAAAAAAATCCACGGTTTGTGGCCTTTGAAGGCCGGAAAAAATTTCATTAAAAAAAATCCACGTTTTTTGGCCTTTGAAGGCCGACAAAAATTTCATTTTAAAAATCCACGTTTTTTTGGCCTTTGAAGTCCGACAAAAATTGCATTTAAAAATCCTCGTTTTGTGGACTTAAAAGGCCCACAAAAATTTCATTTAAAAAATCCACGTTTTGTGGCCTTTGAAGGCCGACAAAAATTTCATTTAAAAAATCCACGTTTTTTTTGCCTTTGAAGTCCGACAAAAATTGCATTTAAAAATCCACGTTTTGTGGACTTGAAAGGCCCACAAAAATTTCATTTAAAAAATCCACGTTTTGTGGCCTTTGAAGGCCGACAATAATTTCATTTAAAAAATCCACGTTTTTTTGGCCTTTGAAGGCCGACAATAATTTCATTTAAAAAATCCACGTTTTTTTGGCCTTTGAAGTCCGACAAAAATTGCATTTAAAAATCCACGTTTTGTGGACTTAAAAGGCCCACAAAAATTGCATTTAAAAATCCACGTTTTGTGGACTTAAAAGGCCCACAAAAATTTCATTTAAAAAATCCACGTTTTGTGGCCTTTGAAGGCCGACAAAAATTTCATTTAAAAAATCCACGTTTTTTTTGCCTTTGAAGTCCGACAAAAATTGCATTTAAAAATCCACGTTTTGTGGACTTGAAAGGCCCACAAAAATTTCATTTAAAAAATCCACGTTTTGTGGCCTTTGAAGGCCGACAATAATTTCATTTAAAAAATCCACGTTTTTTTGGCCTTAGAAGGCCGACAATAATTTCATTTAAAAAATCCACGTTTTTTTGGCCTTTGAAGTCCGACAAAAATTGCATTTAAAAATCCACGTTTTGTGGACTTAAAAGGCCCACAAAAATTTCATTTAAAAAATCCACGTTTTGTGGCCTTTGAAGGCCGACAAAAATTTCATTTAAAAAATCCACGTTTTGTGGCCTTTGAAGGCCGACAAAAATTTCATTTAAAAAATCCACGTTTTGTGGCCTTTGAAGGCCGACAAAAATTTCATTTAAAAAATCAACGTTTTGTGGCCTTTGAAGGCCGACAAAAATTTCATTAAAAATTCCACGTTTTGTGGCCTTTGAAGGTCGACAAAAATTTCATTAAAAAAATCCACGGTTTGTGGCCTTTGAAGGCCGGAAAAAATTTCATTAAAAAAAATCCACGTTTTTTGGCCTTTGAAGGCCGACAAAAATTTCATTTTAAAAATCCACGTTTTTTTGGCCTTTGAAGTCCGACAAAAATTGCATTTAAAAATCCACGTTTTGTGGACTTAAAAGGCCCACAAAAATTTCATTTAAAAAATCCACGTTTTGTGGCCTTTGAAGGCCGACAAAAATTTCATTTAAAAAATCCACGTTTTTTTTGCCTTTGAAGTCCGACAAAAATTGCATTTAAAAATCCACGTTTTGTGGACTTGAAAGGCCCACAAAAATTTCATTTAAAAAATCCACGTTTTGTGGCCTTTGAAGGCCGACAATAATTTCATTTAAAAAATCCACGTTTTTTTGGCCTTTGAAGGCCGACAATAATTTCATTTAAAAAATCCACGTTTTTTTGGCCTTTGAAGTCCGACAAAAATTGCATTTAAAAATCCACGTTTTGTGGACTTAAAAGGCCCACAAAAATTGCATTTAAAAATCCACGTTTTGTGGACTTAAAAGGCCCACAAAAATTTCATTTAAAAAATCCACGTTTTGTGGCCTTTGAAGGCCGACAAAAATTTCATTTAAAAAATCCACGTTTTTTTTGCCTTTGAAGTCCGACAAAAATTGCATTTAAAAATCCACGTTTTGTGGACTTGAAAGGCCCACAAAAATTTCATTTAAAAAATCCACGTTTTGTGGCCTTTGAAGGCCGACAATAATTTCATTTAAAAAATCCACGTTTTTTTGGCCTTAGAAGGCCGACAATAATTTCATTTAAAAAATCCACGTTTTTTTGGCCTTTGAAGTCCGACAAAAATTGCATTTAAAAATCCACGTTTTGTGGACTTAAAAGGCCCACAAAAATTTCATTTAAAAAATCCACGTTTTGTGGCCTTTGAAGGCCGACAAAAATTTCATTTAAAAAATCCACGTTTTGTGGCCTTTGAAGGCCGACAAAAATTTCATTTAAAAAATCCACGTTTTGTGGCCTTTGAAGGCCGACAAAAATTTCATTTAAAAAATCAACGTTTTGTGGCCTTTGAAGGCCGACAAAAATTTCATTTAAAAAATCCACGTTTTGTGGCCTTTGAAGGCCGACAAAAATTTCACTTAAAAAATCCACGTTTTGTGGCCTTTGAAGGCCGACACAAAATTTCATTTAAAAAAATCCACGTTTTGTGGCCGGAAGGTCAACAAAAATTTCATTTAAAAAATCCACGTTTTTTGGCCTTTGAAGGCCGACAAAAATTTCATTTAAAAAATCCACGTTTTGTGGCCTTTGAAGGCCGGCGACAAAAATTTCATTTAAAAAATCCACGTTTTGTGGCCTTTGAAGGTCGACAAAAATTTCATTTAAAAAATCCACGTTTTGTGGCCTTTGAAGGTCGACTAAAATTTCATTTAAAAAATCCACGTTTTGTGGCCTTTGAAGGCCGACAAAAATTTCATTTAAAAAATCCACGTTTTGTGGCCTTTGAAGGTCGACAAAAATTTCATTTAAAAAATCCACGTTTTGTGGCCTTTGAAGGCCGACAAGAATTTCATTTAAAAAATCCACGTTTTGTGGCCTTTGAAGGCCGACAAAAATTTCATTTAAAAAATCCACGTTTTGTGGCGTTTGAAGGCCGACAAAAATTTCATTTAAAAAATCCACGTTTTGTGGCCTTTGAAGGCCGACAAGAATTTCATTTAAAAATCCACGTTTTGTGGACTTAAAAGGCCCACAAAAATTTCATTTAAAAAATCCACGTTTTGTGGCCTTTGAAGGCCGACAAAAATTTCATTTAAAAAATCCACGTTTTTTTTGCCTTTGAAGTCCGACAAAAATTGCATTTAAAAATCCACGTTTTGTGGACTTGAAAGGCCCACAAAAATTTCATTTAAAAAATCCACGTTTTGTGGCCTTTGAAGGCCGACAATAATTTCATTTAAAAAATCCACGTTTTTTTGGCCTTAGAAGGCCGACAATAATTTCATTTAAAAAATCCACGTTTTTTTGGCCTTTGAAGTCCGACAAAAATTGCATTTAAAAATCCACGTTTTGTGGACTTAAAAGGCCCACAAAAATTTCATTTAAAAAATCCACGTTTTGTGGCCTTTGAAGGCCGACAAAAATTTCATTTAAAAAATCCACGTTTTGTGGCCTTTGAAGGCCGACAAAAATTTCATTTAAAAAATCCACGTTTTGTGGCCTTTGAAGGCCGACAAAAATTTCATTTAAAAAATCAACGTTTTGTGGCCTTTGAAGGCCGACAAAAATTTCATTTAAAAAATCCACGTTTTGTGGCCTTTGAAGGCCGACAAAAATTTCACTTAAAAAATCCACGTTTTGTGGCCTTTGAAGGCCGACACAAAATTTCATTTAAAAAAATCCACGTTTTGTGGCCGGAAGGTCAACAAAAATTTCATTTAAAAAATCCACGTTTTTTGGCCTTTGAAGGCCGACAAAAATTTCATTTAAAAAATCCACGTTTTGTGGCCTTTGAAGGCCGGCGACAAAAATTTCATTTAAAAAATCCACGTTTTGTGGCCTTTGAAGGTCGACAAAAATTTCATTTAAAAAATCCACGTTTTGTGGCCTTTGAAGGTCGACTAAAATTTCATTTAAAAAATCCACGTTTTGTGGCCTTTGAAGGCCGACAAAAATTTCATTTAAAAAATCCACGTTTTGTGGCCTTTGAAGGTCGACAAAAATTTCATTTAAAAAATCCACGTTTTGTGGCCTTTGAAGGCCGACAAGAATTTCATTTAAAAAATCCACGTTTTGTGGCCTTTGAAGGCCGACAAAAATTTCATTTAAAAAATCCACGTTTTGTGGCGTTTGAAGGCCGACAAAAATTTCATTTAAAAAATCCACGTTTTGTGGCCTTTGAAGGCCGACAAGAATTTCATTTAAAAACTCCACGTTTTGTGGCCTTTGAAGGCCGACAAAAATTTCATTTAAAAAATCCACGTTTTGTGGCCTTTGAAGGCCGACAAGAATTTCATTTAAAAACTCCACGTTTTGTGGCCTTTGAAGGCCGACAAAAATTTCATTTAAAAAATCCACGTTTTGTGGCCTTTGAAGGCCGACAAAAAATTTCATTTAAAAAATCCACGTTTTGTGGCGTTTGAAGGCCGACAAAAATTTCATTTAAAAAATCCGCGTTTTGTGGCGTTTGAAGGCCGACAAAAATTTCATTTAAAAAATCCACGTTTTGTGGCCTTTGAAGGCCGACAAAAATTTCATTTAAAAAATCCACGTTTTGTGGCCTTTGAAGGCCGCCGACAAAAATTTCATTTAAAAAATCCACGTTTTGTGGCCTTTGAAGGCCGCCGACAAAAATTTCATTTAAAAAATCCACGTTTTGTGGCCTTTGAAGGCCGACAAAAGTTTCATTTAAAAATCCAAAAAATTTCATTTTAAAAATCTATTTAAAAAATTCATTTAAAAATCCAAAAAATTCCATTTAAAAAATCCACGTTTTGTGGCCTTTGAAGGCCGACAAAAATTTCATTTAAAAAATCCACGTTTTGTGGCCTTTGAAGGCCGACAAAAATTTCATTTAAAAAATCCACGTTTTGTGGCCTTTGAAGGCCGACAAAAATTTCATTTAAAAAATCCACGTTTTGTAGCCTTGAAGGCCGACAAAAATGTCATTTAAAAAATCCACGTTTTGTGGCCTTTGAAGGCCGACAAAAATGTCATTTAAAAAATCCACGTTTTGTGGCCTTTGAAGGCCGACAAAAATTTCATTTAAAAAATCCACGTTTTGTGGCCTTTGAAGGCCGCCGACAAAAATTTCATTTAAAAAATCCACGTTTTGTGGCCTTTGAAGGCCGCCGACAAAAATTTCATTTAAAAAATCCACGTTTTGTGGCCTTTAGAGGGACACAAAAATTTCCCATTTTTGCAAACCCTACCATCGTACCACAATTTTCCAAACATTTTCCCCTAAATAATGTACAAATTGTATTCTACTCACCCTGGAAGCACGCAACCATTTACTCTTGTGTAGTAACCACACACCAGCACCAACCACCTAACACCACTTCTCCCTTAACAACACCTGCTACTCTGTTGGGATACCTATTTGTTTTTATTCTGGCCACAGTAACAATATCGACAACAACAAAAACAGTAATTAAACAATATTTTGGTCTGCTACTCCAGTTGTTCGTTTGTGTGTATTTTTGTTGTTATTTATACACCCTTGTTATATTTCAAATCGGTCAAATCGGCAGGCATGAAACTACTTGCCCCCTTCTCATCATTACTTTGACAACAAAACAACAACAACAACGGCAACAGTAACACCACCACCCCATGCCAAATAAATACCAAATAACAACAAAATAACCAAATTCCCCAAAGGAAAACAGGAGAGGGTAAATAGAGGTACGTAAAAAAGATATATTCTGTTGTTGTTTTTGTTGGTTTTTTTTTAAGTTAAAATTAAATCGTGTTTTAACGGCACGAGTCTTTTTGGATAACACAATATTATAGACAGCAAGATTATTGTTTACCCATTAATAGTAACAGAGAAGGAGAGAGAGGGAGAGTAAAGTAGAGTGTTATGTTATGTCTATGTTATTTTGGGGGGCCACTACTACCATGCCTCCTCGTTGGTTTTTCGTAAAAACAAACCCCCACTTCGTGTTCTCTTCCTCGTAATGCATGCAGCGACAGACATTGTTTGATAAAGAAATGGGGGTTTTTCCAATAACAACAAACCCTGTTTGTGAGCATAACTTGTTTTGCCCCCATGTAATATTATTGTGTGCAACACCCTTTCATTGACTCCACTCACTTCCTTTTGTTGCTCAGAGAAAGTTCTTTTTTCGGCAATTCGGCAAAACAAGAAAAAACACGATTCTTTAATGCAGCAACAAATGTGTGTGTGTGGTGTGGGTCATTTGATGGGGTTGGGGGAGTTTGTTTGGTGATAGGCAAAAGTATTGTTGCTTTTTTGGTGGCTCCATACAAATGATCTGTATGTGAGTGCCTGTGTTTGTGCTTGCCCGACTGCGTGCACACCCATGTTTGTAAACACGACAAATTCAATGTTTTGTGTGTTCTTTTTATAAATTCCATACTTTTATTTTTATATTTTGCAAAAAATGTTTTTTGTTTTTGTTGTTTTTTATTTCATAGAATTTTAGTGGAGCATAAAAATGCTTTTTGGCTAGTGGTTGGCTTTTTTTAAAAGCCACTTTTTTATGTTTTGTTACTGCAAATGTGAACTCCATTACTTGCTCCCCATTCAGCAGCAGCACCAAAGCTCCATCTGTTTGGAAAATAATCAAAAAATAAAGTCATAAAAACAAAAACAACAAAAGACCTGCCATAAAATAAATGCCTTCGGGGCGAAAAAAAGTGAAAATTCATAACTTTTTTTGCTGATTCTTTTCGGTTTCAATAACCACGGCATACACCGTGCTGCATAAACACACAAATCATAAAAACCCAAAATAACCAACAAAGTTAATATGTTTATTGCATTACAACCATTTAGTACGCCTCATATTTCATAAACAATGAACACGACAAACAAAAAACTGGGGTAAGATTTTTTTTGATTTAAAAATACAAAAGAAAAAATAAATAAAATAAATTTACATTTGTTTTAAATGTGGAATAGTTCATTTAATTTGTGGCCTATGAAAGCAAACAAAAATTATTTAAAAAATCCAACAAATTTTCATCAAAAAATCCACGTTTTGTTGCCCTTGAAGGCTTACAAAAATTTCATTTAAAAAATTAAAAAAAATAATAGTTTTAAAAATCAAAAAAAAAAAAAAAATAATAATTTTAAATATAAAAAAAAACAATCATTTAAAAATCCAAAAAAATCGTTTAAAAATCCAAAAAACAATAATTTAAAAAATAAAAAATATTAATTTTTAAATTAAAAAAAAAATAATTTAAAATTTCAAAAAAAAATTATTTAAAATCTCAAAAAAAAAAAAATAAAAAAAATCATTTAAAAGATAAAAAAAAATCATTTAAAAAATCCAATTTTTGTGGCTTTTAAAGATCGACAAAAATTTCATTTAAAAATTCACGTTTTTTGGCTTTTGGAGGTCGACAAATATTTCATTTAAAAATCCACTTTGTGCGGCCTTTAGAATCCGACGAAATTTTCATTTAAAAATTCACGTTTTTTGGCTTTAGGAGGTCGACAAAAATTTCATTTAAAAATTCACGTTTTGTGGCTTTTGAAGGTCGACAAAAATTTCATTTAAAAATCCACTTTTTGTGGGCTTTGGAGACCGACAAAAATTTCATTTAAAAAATCCAAAATTTTCATTTAAAAAAAAAATCCATGTTTTGCAGCCTTTGAAGGCCCACAAAAACTTAATTTAAGTAATAATCCTCATTTTGTGGCCTTTGCAGGGCCTAAAAAAAAGAAAAAACAATCATTTAAAATTCCAAAAAAATCCACGTTTTGTAGCCTTGAGGGACGACATAGATTTCATTAAAAAATCGAAATAAATATATCCACGTTTTGTGACATTTAAAGGCCTACAAAAATTTTATTAAAAAAAAACAGAATTTTATTTAAAAAATCCACATATTGTGGTCTTTGAAGACCCACAAAAATTTCTATAAAAATCAAAGAAATTATTTAAAAAATCCACGTTTTGTGGTTAACAAAAATTTCAGTTAAAAAAATCCACGTTGGGACCTTTGAAAAAATTTCAGTTAAAAAAATCCACGTTGGGACCTTTGAAAAAATTTCAGTTAAAAAAATCCACTTTGGGACCTTTGAAAAAATTTCAGTTAAAAAAATCCACGTTGGGACCTTTGAAAAAATTTCATTTAAAAAATCCACGTTGGGACCACTCAAAAAATCCACGTTGGGACCTTTCAAAAAAATTCACGTTGGGACCTTTGAACAAATTTCATTTAAAAAATCGACGTTTTGTGGCCTATGAAAAAATTGTATTTAAAAAATTAAAGTTGTGTGGCCTTGGCACAGCCACAAAAATTTCATTTAAACGCTTGGGAGGTTTTGCATAATTTCTTCCAGATAGAGATCATGCCCGAAAATAGACGATATCGGTATTTTGTGCAGTTTAAGGGCACGTGTCGGAGGTGTTGAAATTTTTTGAAACCGGCTGTTCTTGCAGATTCTTTTACGAATGTATATATTTTTGGCGCAATTCCGATGTGGCTGAAGTTTTAAAATTTCTACCAAGCGTAAGTAGAGTTCTAAGGAGGTTTATATAGAACAACTCTCTCGGGTACCTCAGCATTTTTGTTTAAGTGCAGTTTAAGGACAGCTTGAAGATATTTTCGAAATTTTAACGGAAGTTACTCGGTATGGTCCTATTTACAGCGATGAAATGTTTTTGTGGGCATGGTCAAGCAGTGAAATAGGAATTTTACGACGGACGATGGAATGTCTTCCAAGTTTAGATTCTGTTCCATGTGAAACCACGAGGATGTTAGTGTCCACCTTTGGTGAAAGCGACGTGAAGTCTTGAACTTAGTCTTGTTGTTGCCGATGTTGTTGTTGTAACAGCGTTTTTTATTATGTTTGTAGTTCGTTCCTCTGTTCCATCTGGCTCTGGGTCTATCTCCAGTTCCAGAAAAATGGCTGCTTCGATGGGATGTAACAACAGATCCACTGGAGTTAGATGGGTAGGTTTGCGGTTGGTTGAAAAGGTCTTTGCCTACTCAGGTCTTTGCTGTTCTCAGGGCAGCATTCTGGCAAGTTTGAATCTTTTTCCAATTCGTATCATATAATCACGGGGACCAGACTGGAGACGCATAGCTTACCACAGACCGACCTATCGCGTTATATGTGGTCAACAAGGTTTCTTTATCTGCAACCCGAAAGCTGCTGGCTAGGGACTTGAGGACCTTGTTCCTACTTTTCAGCTTGTCGCAGATAGCTGTGGCGTGTGCGCACGACGTGAATGTAGTGTCGAATGTGACTCCTAAAATTTTGGATTTCTTATTCCTGAAATCCAAGTACGACTGGCGTCCACACATATAGTTCCCTATCAAACGTTTCAAGCTTGGCCGGCAATGTCCTCAAACAGCGTGGAGTGCCTGACAGTATCAAAGGCTTTTGATAAGTCAAGCGCCACCATCACTGTTCTATCACACGGTCGTCTCTGGTTGAGTCCTTGACAAATACATGTGGAGATGGGGTGCAGCGCTTTTATCGTGCTGTGCTGCTTACGGAATGCATGCTGATAATCGGCAACTTGATAGCTATTTCTGATACTGGGGAGGAGTAAGGCCTCAAGTGTCTTTGCTACGGGCTACCTTTGCTGGCATCCTTGCCTGGCTTCCGTAGTGGGACCACCCTGTCCATTTTCCAGACTTCGGGAACAATGAGAGTGGCTAGCGACAAGTTGGAGACTTTGGTGAGATACTCGACTCCCGGCTCATCCAGCTCAACATTACCATGTAGATTCCATCAGGGCTCAACGCTTTGGATGATTTAGCGTTCCTGATGGCATTGGCAACATCATCCATTGTAAATTGTGGTGGTTCATCCTCGGTAGGAAGAGATCTGATGCGACGTAATACTCTTCTCTTCGACCTATCACTCTCGGGATGCTCGAAAAACTGTCAGTCAGTCAACGTAACGTCGGCAAACGTGACTGAGGTCCTATCTTCCTTTCTTCCAGGGTTCGAGAGTGACTTAACCGTTGCCCACAATTCACATATACCGGCTCCAATGTTGCAGCTCTTCAGGTGACTTAACCGCTTATGCCTGTTAACTTCCAGTGTCAGCTCCCTGACTCTGGGGTCATTGGGGTTGTCACAACGAAGCTCATCACGCTCATTTGCTAATCACGTCGCCTCTGCTGGAAAGTTTGGTCTTACTTCGCGTATTCGACCAGCAGGGATATGGTGAGCGGCTGCAGCAGTGATGATGTCTCGGAACGTCCTTTCCGCTACCCGAACATCAGAAAGTTTGGGCAAATCTCTGAAGCGGTGATTGGTGAACTCTCTGAAACTCGGCCAATCAGCTTTCTTGACGAATGTGCGGCGTTCAGAGGTGATGAAGTCGGGATCGGGTAGTCTGCTAATGGAGACAAATATGGGGAGATGGTCTGATCCAGAGGAAATGACTTGTTGCCAGGTAACGTAATTTGTCAGACCTAGTGACACGATGGTTATGTCTGGCAAACTGTGACACTCTCCTCTAATTCTGGTAGGCTCGTCCTCATTGACCATGCAAAACGTAGAGCTATCAATCTGCTCAGCCAGCGCTGTACCTCTCTGGTCGTTTCCGAGGGCCGAATGCCACATCTCATGATGCGCATTAAAGTCCCCCAGGACCAGACGATTATGACCTTCCAAGAGCGGGCTAATGTCAGGCCTATAATCTGAGATACAGCTATTTCTCGCCGATCGAATCCGTTGCTTATAATATTCCATCTATTGCCTAACCTTTGGATAATGTGAATAAAGTATTTTCGACCTTTAGATAAGGTGGATAAAGCATTTCCGACCTTTGGATAAGGTGGATGAACCGTTTCCGGCCTTAGGATAAAGCTTTCCTAACCTTTGGATAATGTGAATAAAACAAGTTTGACATTTGGATAAGGGGCATAAAGCATTTCAGACCTTTAGAAAATCATTTCAAATGTTTGTTAAGGTGAGTAATGCATTGTCGACCTTTGAAAAAGGTGCATAAATAATTTCTGACCTTTGGATAACGTCGATAAAGCATTTGAGATCTTTGCATAAAGTGGATAAAGCATTTATGACCTTTGGATAAAGTGGATAAAGTATTTGCGATCTTTGGATAAAGTTTTTGTCACGTTTGAATAACGTGGATAAAGTATTTGTCACGTTTGCATAACTTGGATAAGTCACTTATCAGGTTTGGGAATTGTATGTAAATTATTCATCACGCTCGGATAAGTAGGATAAAACATTTACCACGTTTGGATAACTTGCACGAAGTATTTACCATGTTTGGATAACTAGGATAAAGTATTTCGCACATTTGGATAACGTGGATAAACCATTTACCAGGTTTAAGTATTGTGGATAAATTATTCATCACTCTTGGATAAAGTGGATAAAGTATTTACCATGTATGGATAACGTGGATAAAGTATTTAGCACATTTGGATAACGTGGATAAATTATTTGCCACGTTTGGATAACGCGGATACATTATTTACTACATTTCGATAACGGAGATAAATTATTTATCACCTTTGGATATCATGGATAAATGATGTATCATGTTTGGATAACGTGGATAAATGATTTGCCATGTTTGGATAACGTGGATAAAGTATTTACCCATTTTGGATAACGTGGATAAAGTATTTACCCCTTTTGGACAACGTGGATAAAGTATTTACCCATTTTGGATAACGTGGATAAAGTATTTACCACTTTTGGACAACGTGGATAAAGTATTTACCACTTTTGGATAACGTGGATAAAGTATTTACCACTTTTAGATAATGTGGGTAAAGTATTTGCAATTACTAAAGTAATTACCAAGTTGGGATAACGTGGATAAAGTTTTAAACACCTGTGGATAACTTGGATAAAGTATTTAACCCTTTTGGATAACGTGGATAAAGTATTTAACCCTTTTGGATAACGTGGATAAAGTATTTACCCGGTTTTGATAACGTGGATAAAGTATTTACCCCTTTTGGATAACGTGGATAAAGTATTTAACCCTTTTGGATAACGTGGATAAAGTATTTACCCCTTTTGGATAACGTGGATAAAGTATTTACCCCTTTTGCATAACGTGGACAAAGTATTTGCCCCTTTTGGATAACGTGGATAAAGTATTTACCCCTTTTGGACAACGTGGATAAAGTATTTACCCATTTTGGATAACGTTGATAAAGTATTTACCCCTTTTGGACAACGTGGATAAAGTATTTACCACTTTTGGATAACGTGGATAAAGTATTTACCACTTTTAGATAATGTGGGTAAAGTATTTGCAATTACTAAAGTAATTACCACGTTGGGATAACGTGGATAAAGTTTTAAACACCTGTGGATAACTTGGATAAAGTATTTAACCCTTTTGGATAACGTGGATAAAGTATTTAAACCTTTTGGATAACGTGGATAAAGTATTTACCCGGTTTTGATAACGTGGATAAAGTATTTACCCCTTTTGGATAACGTGGATAAAGTATTTAACCCTTTTGGATAACGTGGATAAAGTATTTACCCGATTCTGATAACGTGGATAAAGTATTTACCCCTTTTGGATAACGTGGATAAAGTATTTACCCCTTTTGCATAACGTGGATAAAGTATTTGCCCCTTTTGGATAACGTGGATAAAGTATTTACCCCTTTTGGATAACATGGATAAAGTATTTACCCCTTTTGGATATCGTGGATAAAGTATTTACCCCTTTTGCATAACGTGGATAAAGTATTTACCCCTTTTGGATAACATGTATAAAGTATTTACCACTTTTGGATATCGTGGATAAAGTATTTCCCCTTTTGGATAACGTGGATAAAGTATTTACCCCTTTTGGATATCGTGGATAAAGTATTTACCCCTTTTGCATAACGTGGATAAAGTATTTACCCCTTTTGGATAACATGTATAAAGTATTTACCACTTTTTGATATCGTGGATAAAGTATTTCCCCTTTTGGATAACGTGGATAAAGTATTTACCCCTTTTGGATAACGTGGATAAAGTATTTAAACCTTTTGGATGACGTGGATTAAGATTTACCTCTTTTGGATAACGTGGATAAAGTATTTACCATTAATAAAGTAATTACCACGTTGGGATAACGTGGATAAAGTTTTGAACACGTGTGGATAACGTGGATAACATATTTACTACATTTGGATAACACGGATAAAGTTGTTTATACGTTCGGATAACATGGATAAAGTATTTAAACACGTTTGGTTAACGTGGATAAAGTATTTTTCACGTTCGGATAACGTGGATAAAGAATTTTGAACCTATAGATTACGTCTATAAACAATTTATAACGTTTCGGATACCGTGGATTAAGTATTTACCACATTTGAATAACGTCGATAAAATATTTAGCATCTTTTTGGATAGCGTGGATTAAGCATTAGCAGGTTTGGAAACACGGATAATGTGATTAGCAGGTTTGTATAACGTGGATAAAGTATTTACATTTCTTGTAAGCATTTATAACATTCGGATAAGGTGGATAAAGTATTTATAAACTTCGTATGAGATGAAAAATACATTTAGAAACTTCGGATAACGTGGATAAAGCATTCAGAATATTTGGATACTGTAAATAAGGCATTAACATACTTATGATAAGATGGATAAAGCGTTAACAACCTTCGGATAGTGGGTATAAAGCATTTGCTAAGTTTAGAAGACACAGATAAAGCATTTTGAGGCTTCGAATAATAGGAATAAAACAAATATAACCATTTGATGAGGTGTATTGCGCATTTACAAAGCTTTGGATAAGTTGGAAAACCCACTAGCCAAGATCGAATTAATCGAATTGAGTCAAGTTTAGACTGATTCATTATTTTGTTGTTTTGAGGCATTTCCCAGTTCTTTCCAATTTCCCCGGTACATTCATCCTCGCACGCACTTACACACCCTTTCTTCTATCCAAGACCAAGTGGCATGACATTAAACATATGAGACGCCTAGTTGTTTATCACTGCGGCATTATTGGCATGAGTCACAAACAACACAAACAACTGCACAACAACTAAAAAAGACTAAGAAGAAGAAAGAAACTTTTCATTGCAGACCTTAAGCGGCAGCAGATGACGAAACAAATGTTTCTGCTCTAATGTCAATGCGCGTACAAGTTGTACATTCAGAGCAGGGCACTTCTATTGGACCATCATGGATGTGGTGGTGTTCCATGGCAAAACTAAAAGAGTAGCAACAGAAGGGAACTTTAAATAAAAAAAACTGCAAAAAAAACATAAATAGCTGGTGGTGTTACAAAGTCGATCTGTCTGTTTTTTGCATAAACCTTCGAACGCAACACATTTCACAAAACAAATGCGGCGGCCGGCGTCTGTCTGTAGTTGCCTGCCTTGCGTGGACAAAACAAAACACAAAACCAGACGAAAAATGCCAACCATTATGTTTTGCACAAGAGACGATGATGACAAACATGGGAACATGGAAACGAACAAAAATAAGGGATATCAAACAGATGAAGGAAAAACAACAACAAAAAAGTGTTTTTTGTTTTTATCACTAAAAACCACTTTTTTCAAGCCACCACCATCACCACCACTACCTCGAGCAGCAACAACACAAACAACAAACAACATGTTCGGGGAAACACCATCCACCATATGTTATGATCTGGACCTATGCTGATTGTTACTCCACATTGTCGGCATAGAATGTTTTCCCATTCCCATATGCAATGTTCCTCCAAGTGGCAGGCATGTCGCAGATTCGCAAAGGACAAAATGGAATGAAAGGAAAGACGCCGAAAAAATTGCAGACTTTGGCAGAGCAGAGCAACAGGGGACAGAAGCTGACTGTCTCTTAGTCAAAATGGGATTTAGTTTTGAGGCAATGAAAGCAAAAAAAAAAAAAACTTCCTCCAGACAATCCTCTTGAAAATCCGAATAATGCAATATTGGAACACATCGTAAACATGCCTTTAATTTGTTTTGAAAATTCTTAGTTCGTGAGGGTTACAAGCATGACAAAGGGGAGAGGTTTTTGACAAAATTCAAGTGCCCTTGAAAATGTCTGGAATATTTGTGATTTAAGCTTATCAAGTGTATCGACGTATTGTAAGTATCTTATTGACGTTATTCAAGTGCCAACAATAGCTGTGTCTGGTTACCCTAAAGTTTGTAACAATTTGTACCAACTGTTGCTGGAAGTCGTCTGTTAACACAAAAAACCAGTAACCCGAGTAAGTAACCCAAGCGCAGTAAATACTTGATCTACGTTACCCACAGGTGGTAAATGCTTTATCCGCGTTATCCGAAAGTGTTAACTGCTTTATCTACGCTGTCCAAACGTGGTAAATACTTTATCCACGTTATCCAATCGTGTTAAATGCCTTATCCAAGTAATCCAAGAGCGGTAAATACTTTATCCGCATTATTCAAACGTGTTAAATACTTTATCCTCAGGTGTTAAATGCTTTATCCGCGTTATCCAAACGTGTTAAATATTGTATCTACGTTATCCAAACATGGTAAATACCTTATCCAAGTTATCCAAACGTGGTAAATACTTTATCCACGTTATCTAAAAGTTGTAATTACTTTATCCAAGTTATCCAAACGTGATAAATACTTTGTCCACCTTATCCAAACGTGTTAAATACTTTATTCACGTTATCCACAAGTGGTAAATACCTTATCCGCGTTATCCAAACGTGCTAAATACTTTATCACCTCATCCACAGGTGGTAAATGCTTTATCCGCGTTATCCAAACGTGGTAAATGCTTTATCCACGTTCTCCAATCATGTTAAATACCCTATACAAGTAATCCAAGCTCGGTAAATACCTTATCCGCGTTATTCAAACGTATTTAATACTTTATCCACGTTATCCACACGTGGTAAATGTTTTATCCGCCTTATCCAAACGTGTTAAATACTTATTCTATGTTATCTAAACGTGGTAAGTACTTTATCCACGTTATCCAAAAGTGGTAAATACTTTATCCACGTTATCCAAAGGTGGGAAATGCTTTATCCACGTAATCCACAGGTGGTAAATACTTTATCTACGTTATCCAAACGTGGTAAATACTTTATCTACGTTATCCAAACGTGTTAAATATTTTATCTACGTTATACAAACGTGGTAAATACTTTATCCACGTTATCCAATCATGTTAAATACCTTATACAAGTAATCCAAGCGCGGTAAATACCTTATCCGTGTTTTTAAATCGTGTTAAGTATTCTATCCGCGTTATCCAAACGTGTAAAATACTTTGTCTACGTTATCCAGACGTGGTAAATACTTTACCTACATTATCCAATCGTGGTAAATACTTTATCCACGTTATCCAATCATGATAAATACCCTATCCAAGTAATCCAAGCGCGGTAAATACCTTATCCGCGTTATTCAAACGTGTTAAATACCTTATCCGCGTTATTCAAACGTGTTAAATACTTTATCCACATTGTCCAAACGTGGTAAATCCTTTATCCATGTTATCCACTGGTGGCAAATGCTTTATCCGCGTTATCCAAACGTGTTAAATATTTTATCTACGTTATACAAACGTGGTAAATACTTCATCCACGTTATCCAATCGTGGTAAATACTTTATCCACGTTATCTAATCGTGTTAAATACCTTATACAAGTAATCCAAGCGCAGTAAATACCTTATCCGCGTTATTAAAACTTGTTAAATACTCTATTCGCGTTATCCAAACGTTTTAAATACTTTGTCTACGTTATCCACAGGTGGTAAATACTTTATCTACGTTATCCAAACGTGGTAAATACTTTATTCAAGTAACCCAAGCGCGGTAAATACTTTATCCACGTTATCCAAACGTGTTAAATATTGTATCTACGTTATCCAAACATGGTAAATACCTTATCCACGTTATCCAAACGTGGTAAATACTTTATCCACGTTATCTAAACGTTGTAATTACTTTATCCAAGTTATCCAAACGTGGTAAATACTTTGTCCACGTTATCCAAACGTAGTAAATCCTTTAGCTACGTTATCCAATCGTCTTAAATACTTTATCCAAGTAACCCAAGCGCGGTAAATACTTTATCCGCGTTATCCACAGGTGGTAAATACTTTATCTACGTTATCCAAACGTGGTAAATACTTTATCCACGTTATCCAATCGTGTTAAATACTTTATCCACGTTATCCACAGGTGGTAAATGCTTTATCCAAGTAATCCAAACGTGGTAAATATTTTATCCACGTTATCCACAGGTGGTAAATGCTTTACCCAAGTAATCCAAACGTGGTAAATACTTTATCCACGTTATCCAATCGTGTTAAATACTTTATCCACATTATCCAAATGTGGTAAATACATCATCCACATTATCCAAACGTGGTGAATGCTTTGTCCATGTCATCCAAAAGAGGTAAATAATTTATCCACCTTATCCAAAGTTGGTAAAACATTTATCCACATTATCCAAACACGGTAATTCATAATCCACGTTATCCAAATATGGTAATTACTTTATCCACGTTAACCAAACGTGGTAAATATGTTATCCACGTCATCCAAACGTAGTAAATACTTTATCTACGTTATCTAAACGTTGTAAATACTTTATCCACGCTATCCAAACGTGGTAAATACTTTAGGCACCTTATCCAAACGTGGTAAATCCTTTATCCACGTTATCCAATCGTGTTAAATACTTTATCTAAGTAACCCAAGCGCGATAAATACTTTATCCACGTTATCCACAGGTGGTAAATGCTTTATCCGCGTTATCCAATCGTATTAAATACTTTTATCTACGTTATCCAAACGTGGTGAATACTTTATCCACGTTATCCAATCGTGTTAAATATTTTATCCACATTATCCAAAAGTTGTAAATACATCATCCACTTTATCCAAACGTGGTGAATGCTTTGTCCATGTTATCTAAAAGAGGTAAACAATTTATCCAAGGTGGTAAATAATTTATCCATGTCATCCAAAGGAGGTAAATAATTTATCCACCTTATCCAAAGTTGGTAAAACAGGAATCGTCTTTAGATAGATCAAATAATTTATTTGGGCTATATAAAAATATCAAAAATTTTTGCCTTATTTTACAACTTCAATCTTTAGGGCAACAAGGATGTATACAACCTGATGCTGGTAGACTATAACTGGCGACATGTTTCAGGTCTTTTTTGAATTTTTCTCCTTGGCGCCACTTATTACGACGATACAATTTTTCGGGGAAATGTCCGTACTTCCGTAGATAATAACTACAAAAATCCCTATCGGCACCAACTAAAATGTCTAATGAGCACGATAAATTAGCTGGCTGAATTGTGATTTCTATGGTAAATCTTCAATTCAGCCTGGCTGAATTGTGATTTCTATAGGAAATCTTCAATTCAGCCTGGCTGAATAGAGGTTTCCATAGGAAATCTTCAATTCAGCCTGGCTGAATAGAGATTTCCATAGGAAATCTTCAATTCAGCCTGGCTGAATAGAGGTTTCCATAGGAAATCTTCAATTCAGCCTGGCTGAATAGAGGTTTCCATAGGAAATCTTCAATTCAGCCTGGCTGAATAGAGGTTTCCATAGGAAATCTTCAATTCAGCCTGGCTGAATAGAGGTTTCCATAGGAAATCTTCAATTCAGCCTGGCTGAATAGAGGTTTCCATAGGAAATCTTCAATTCAGCCTGGCTGAATAGAGGTTTCCATAGGAAATCTTCAATTCAGCCTGGCTGAATAGAGGTTTCCATAGGAAATCTTCAATTCAGCCTGGCTGAATAGAGGTTTCCATAGGAAATCTTCAATTCAGCCTGGCTGAATAGAGGTTTCCATAGGAAATCTTCAATTCAGCCTGGCTGAATAGAGGTTTCCATAGGAAATCTTCAATTCAGCCTGGCTGAATAGAGGTTTCCATAGGAAATCTTCAATTCAGCCTGGCTGAATAGAGGTTTCCATAGGAAATCTTCAATTCAGCCTGGCTGAATAGAGGTTTCCATAGGAAATCTTCAATTCAGCCTGGCTGAATAGAGGTTTCCATAGGAAATCTTCAATTCAGCCTGGCTGAATAGAGGTTTCCATAGGAAATCTTCAATTCAGCCTGGCTGAATAGAGGTTTCCATAGGAAATCTTCAATTCAGCCTGGCTGAATAGAGGTTTCCATAGGAAATCTTCAATTCAGCCTGGCTGAATAGAGGTTTCCATAGGAAATCTTCAATTCAGCCTGGCTGAATAGAGGTTTCCATAGGAAATCTTCAATTCAGCCTGGCTGAATAGAGGTTTCCATAGGACGTCTCCAATTCAGCCTGGCTGAATAGAGGTTTCCATAGGAAATCTTCAATTCAGCCTGGCTGAATAGAGGTTTCCATAGGAAATCTTCAATGTCGATTACACCTTACTTACGATCTCCCAAAAATTTACGAGGGAGACCTTTGATCTGTTCCAGAACTCCAAAAGTTTACTAGTTTTTACTACTTTTTTCGATAACATAAAGGAAAAACTATTATCGTAGTAAAAAATAGTAACATCTTGCAGGTTCATCCACGATTGGTGGTTAAATGTATCCATTTTTCTGTATTCAGATTAATTTAATTCCCATTTGTAGACTTTTAATTATCCACTATCAAATATATTTTGTTGTGGCCCTTATCAGTTGTTTTTACTACCCGCCTCCTTCTCACACACATTTTCTAAATTTTATTTTTAAATTTTTTATTTCTTTTGTTATTGAATTTTTATTCTTCAACTTTAAAATTTCTCTTCTAAAAAAATTCAATTCTATTTTGTTGTTATTGTTATACTATTTATGTTATTATTTCTGAGCATAGATTAAATCACAATAAGTGGGGATTTATTCGTAGATTAGTGGCACTAATTCAACTAGAGTGCCGCCTGCCTACCACACAATAAAATAGGGAGGTTGGTGTCTGTTGTGGGTGGTTGGTTAGTCGGGTGTTATGTGTATTTGCTTGTAGTGTATTTGTTTTTGCTCGCTCTGTGTGCTGTTTTTGTTGCTGCTACTATTCCACGGCTGTTTAAGTATTTATTTAAACATTTTATCTACAAATGATTTCCGTTGCTTGGCATTGTTTATAGCAACAACAACAACATCACCAACAGGAACAAAAACACTCAAAATATTCGTTGGAAAGTGTCACACGAAATATGCTATTGGAAATATATGTGTCAAATATGCGACACTTGTTGTTTATCTTTTTTCTTTTTTGATTAATTATGTCCCTAATAACCATTGGAGGAGATAAGAAGGGGATATGTGAGGGGTTGGGACTTGATGGGTGTTTTAATGAAATGAAATTTGCCTATTCATTATTTATATCATTTTTTATTACTGAGATAAAAAAATAAATAAATTATTTATTATTTTTTCCTAATCAAACTTTATTTATGGGTTTTATCAATTAAAAACCTTTGCACACCTTATCACTGTTTGTGGATTACAGTGCAGCATATTTAGTAAAATAATACTAAAATATATGTATGTAAATATTTCATGGACTTGGACTTTTATCTAAAAAAATTACCATTTTCTAAAGGCAGAAGAACAAGTAAAGAAAAATCAGCCGACGGCTAATCACGGCGGATCCAATGAACACAATCTGCCCCTCAAAACAAGAAACACAATCCTTCTTAATTTTTAAGAATACTACATGGAGAGGTCTTTGATACACTCGGTTCATTGTCAAGAGAAGTATGGAGAATAAGAGGTTTATGAAGGGAAAGTCATACAAATTGGGATATTTCGACTACTTGTCAAGAAGTATTGGTTTCCACTAGCAAAAGTCTTAAACATTTGAGGAGGAGGTACCTAAGGGAATGGACAGGGTATTACTTATTTTCCCAAACTACTTTCTTCAAACCACCTTTAAACTTCTTTGTTGGGTATTAAAACCCCTTCAAACTACTTTCTCGATTATCAAAGTATCTTCAAACTTCTTCGTCGGATATCAAACCACCTTCACACTTCTTTGCCGGTTATAAAACTATCAAACTACCTTCTCTCGTATCAAATCATCATCAAACTTGTTTGCCGGTTTTCAAATCACCTTCAAACATCTTTCTCGGGTATTAAACTAGCTTCAAACTACACTCCCGAGTATCAAAGCAACTTCAAACTTTTTTGCCGGTTATCAAACTATTTTGTCGAGTATTAAACCAACTTCGAATTTCTTTGTCGGTTATCAAATCGGCTTCATACCACTCTCTCGAGTATCAAACCGACTTCAAACTTATTTGTCAAATATAAAAATACCTTCTCGAGTACCAAACAATCTTCGAACTATTTTTTCGAGTATCAAACCATCTTCAAACTACTTTGTCAGTTATCAATCTACCTTCTCGCGTATCAAACCATCTTCAAACTTCTTTGTCGGATATCAAACCACATTCAAACTTCTTTGTCGGGTATTAAACCACCTTCAAACTACTTTCTCGAGTATCAAACCATTTTCAAACTTCTTTGCCGGTTATCAAACCATCAAACCATCAAACCAGCTTCATACCACATTCTCGAGTATCAAACCACCTTCAAACTTCTTTTTCAAATATAAAAATACCTTCTCGAGTACCACACCATATTCAAACTATTTTTTCGAGTATCAAACCACCTTCAAACTACTTTACCCGTTATCAAACTACCTTCTCGTGTATCAGATCATCTTCAAACCTATTTGTCGGATAACAAACCACCTTCAAACATCTTTCTCGGGTATTAAACCAGCTTCAAACTACATTCCCGAGTAAAAAAGCAACTTCAAACTTCTTTGCCGATTATTAAGATACCTTCTCGAATATTAAACCAACTTGAAACTTCTTTGTCGGGCATCAAATCAGCTTCATACCATTTTTTCGAGCATCAAACCAACTTCAAACTTCTTTGTCATATATAAAAATAACTTCTCGAGTACCAAACCATCTTCAAACTATTTTTTCGAGTATCAAACCATCTTCAAACTTTTTTGTCGGATAACAAACCACCTTCAAACACATTTGTCGGGTATAAAACCACTATCAAACTACATTCCCGAGTATGAAAGCAACTTCAAACTTTTTTGTCGGTTATCAAACCATTTTTTTGTGTATTAAACCAACGTGAAACTTCTTTGTCGGCTATAAAATCAGCTTCAAACCACTTTCTCGAGTATCAAACAACCTGCAAACTTCTATGTCAAATATAAAAATACCTTTCGAGTACCAAACCATCTTCAAACTATTTTTTCGAGTATCAAACCACCTTCAAACTACTTTGCCAGTTATCAAACTAACTTCTCGCGTATCAAACCATCATCAAACTTCTTTGTCGGATATCAAACCACATTCAAACTACTTTGTCGCGTATTAAACCACCTTCAAAGAACTTTCTCGAGTATCAAACCATCTTCAAACTTCTTTGCCGGTTATCAAACTACCTTCCGGGGTATCAAACCGTCTTCAAAATGCATTGTCATGAATTAAACCATCTTCAAACTACATTCCCAACTATCAAAGCCACTTCAAATTTCTTTTTCGGATATCAAACAACTTCAAACTTCTTTGTCCGGTACTAGAACACCTTCAAACTACTTTCCCGAGTATCAAAGCCACTTCAAACTACTTTTTCGAGTATCAAACCACCTTCAAACTTCTTTGTCAAATATCCAAATAACTTCTCGAGAGTCAGACCGTCTTCAAAATTCATTGTCGTGTATTAGACCACCTTCAAACTGCTTTCTATTGTAACAAACCACCTTCAAACTTCTTTGCCGATTATTAATATACCTTCTCGAATATTAATCTAATTTGAAACTTCTTTGGCGGGTATCTAACCATCTTCAAAGTACTTTTTCGAGTAGAAAACCAACTTCAAACTTCATTGTCATATATAGGAATAACTTCTTGAGTACCAAAACATTTTCAATCTAAGTTTTCGAATATCAAACCGCCTTCAAACTGCTTTCTCGAGTATCAAATCACCATCATACTTCTTTGTAGACTATCAAAATATTTCCTTGAATATCAAGCCACCATTAGACTTCTTTTTCGAATATCAAACTATTTTCCAACTACTATCATGAGAATCAAACCACCTTCAAACTTCTTTGTGGGTACTAAGCCATCTTCAAACTACTTTCTCGAGTAACAAAGCATCTTCGAACTTCTTTGCCGGGTATCAAAATACCTTCTCAAGCATTAAACCACCTTTAAACTTCTTTGTTAGATATCAAAACACCTTCGAACTGATTCGAGTATCAAAACACATTCAAATTTGTTGTCTGGTATCAAACTACCTATGTACTACCTTCAAACTACATTCTCGAGTATCAAAACACCTACTTTGTCGGCTATTAAGTCACTTTCAACCTAAATTATCGAGTATGAAAGCAACGTTAAACGTCGTTGAGGGTTATTAAAGTACCTGCTCGAGTATAGAACCATTTTCAAATTTCTTTGTCGAGTTTCAAACCACTTTTAATCTGCTTTTCGGATATCAAACCACCTTCAAACTTCTTTGTCGGATATCAAAAGTACCTTCTCGAGTATTAAACATCTTCAAACTTGTATGTCGGCTATCAAACTACATCCTTGAGTATCAAACCACCTTTAAACTTCATTTCGTGTATAAACTACCTTCAAACTATTTTTTTGAGTATCAAACCTCCTTCATACTTCTTTGTCGGTTATCAAACTATATCCTTAAGTAGCATATCACCTTTAGTCTTTTAATCTTCTTTTCCGATATCAAATCACCTTCAAACTTCTCTGTCGGTCATCAAAATACCTTCTCGAGTATTAAAACGTCTTCAAATTTCTTTGACGGGAACTAAACCACCATTTTACTTTTTCGATTATCAAATCACATTCAAACATCTTTGTCGGGTATTAAAATACCTTCTCGAGTACTAAACCATTTTCAAATGTATTTGTTGGATATCAAACTACTTTTTCGAGCATCAAACGATCTTAAAACTGCCTCAAACAACCTCATCGAGGATCAAACAACTTTCTCGAATATTAAACCATTTTCGAACTTCTTTCCCCCCTATTAATCCACCTTCTTGAGTATCAAAGCACCTTTAAACATATTTTCGGATATCAATGATTTCGGAAGATCTTCTCTTCTATAAAAGTTCTCTAGAGTGGCCTTTACTCTATAGAAGTTTTTAAAGAGATCTTCTGTTTTATAGAAATCATCTGGGGAGTCCTTCATTCTAAGTCTACCTGGGGGGTCTTCCATTTTACAACAGCCCTATAAGAGGGCCCTCTATCCTATAGAAGTCCTCTAGAGAGTTTTTCTATTGTTTCGAAGTCCTCCGGAGAGACCTTTTATTCTTGAGAAGTCCTCTAAAGACGGCTTATATTCTAAAAGTCATCTAAGGAAATATTTTATTCCATAGAAAGTCTCAAGGAAGACCTTCTGTTTTATGCAAGTCCTCTAGGCAAGCTTTAAATTTATAGAAGTCCTCTAGGGAGGCCTTACATTCTATTGATAATCCTCTAGGGAGGCCTTCTATTCTACAGATGTCATATAGGGAAGCCTTCTATTCTATACAAGTTATTTAGATAGGCCATCTATTCGATATAAGTCCTCTAGGGAGCTCTAATATTCTATAGAAGTCCACTAGGGAGGCTTTTAATTCAATAGCAGTTCTCTAGGGAGACCTCATATTCTACAGAAGTACTCTAAGGAAGCCTTCTAAGTTTGAAAAGTTCTCTGGAAGTTCTCCAAAAGGTAGGAGTCATCAGAAGAAGTCTTTTATTCCACAGAAAGCATCAAGGGAGAACTTCTATTTTCTACAAGTCCTCTAGGGAGGCCTTATATTCTATAGAAATCCTATGGAGAGGCTTTTTAGTCTATAGAGGTTCTCTAGAGAGGACTTCTATTCTATGGCAGTCCTCTTGTGTGTTCTTATATTCTGCAGCATCCCTCTAGGGAGGTCTTCTAAGATGTCTGTAATATAAAAAATTTTTAACATTCCAAAAGACTCAACAATTTTAAGGTTTTCTAATAAGATATTGGTCTTCTTTATAAAGACTTTTTAAAGGCCTAATATGTCTAGTTTCCATAGCTCTTCAAATATCTAAAATCGCTTCAGAAATTTTGGAGATATTGCCATTTTGCAAAATATGTCCTCTATTAATAATACTCATACGCACTAATGCACGTAATTTAAAATTTAAATTTACGGGAATGGAGATATAGGGAGAACTTATATTATATCGAAGTTCTCTAGAGATGGCTTTATTCTATATGTGTCTTCCAAGGAGATCTTCTGTAGGAGTCTTCATAAAATGTCTTCTATTCTATAGAAGTCATCTAGATCCAAGGAGGCCTTCTGTAGGAGTCTTCATAAAAGGTCTTCTATTCTATAGAAGTCGTCCAGAGACTCCTTCTTTTTTTATAACAGTCCTCTAGGGAGGCATTTTGTTCCACACAAGTTCTCTAGATAGGTCTTCTATTCTAAAGAAGCCATCCGGAGAGGCCTTATCTTCTTGAGAAATCCTCTAAAGAGATCTTATATTCTAAAAGTCATCTAAGGAGGTCTTTTATTCTGTAAAAAGTCTCATGAAAGGAATTTTATTTGATACAAGTCCTCTAGGGAGGCTTTCTTTTTTATAGCAGTCCTCTGTTGAGGCTTTTTAGTCTATAGAAGACCTATAGAGAGGCATTGTATTTTATAAAAGTCCTCTGGCGGTACCTTCTATTCTATTGAAGCCCTCTAGGGAGGTCTTCAAAATTTTCAATATTATAAAAACTGTATAATATCCCAAAAGACTTAATAATTTCAAGGTTTTACAAAAAGTTTTTGGATTTCTTCATAAAGAGTATTTTATGGCCTAATATGTTTAGTTTCTAAAACATTTTAAACATCTTAAATTGGTTCAGAAATCTTGGAGATATTGCCGTTTTATTTAAAAATGTCATCTATTAATAATACTCATACGCACTAAAGCAAATAATTTAAAAATTCAATTTTAAGGGAATGTAGCAAAATTTTGAAATAAGTTTAAATGTTTTCTAGTGCATTGAGGGTTTTTAAAAAGATTAGCTTTTTCATGATAAACGTTTCCCATCCATGGTCATGCCTTTACTATGTGCGATTTTGAGAAACTTCATTTGGAAATTGTGGTATATTTAATTTAAAGTGAATTGATATAGAGAAGCTAAAGGCTCCAGTAAATTCCTGGTATCTTCCAGAATACAAATATATTTATTTTGTTCAAGTATGCCAATGGAAAAAGAAATTAGAGCGTATTTAATTTTCGGTCCATGGTGGCGAATTAGTATTTTTAATACAGCACTAACTTCAGTAATTTCCAGATATTACGAAGAAACGAATTGATAATGGGTATCCAAGAATATGACACGGTTTGGGAGAGTTTTCCTCATCAGATAAAGTGAATTTTTTTCAAGTGTGCAAAGGTTAAAATGTGATATAGGAATAATAAAAACGCAAATGATATAAAAATCATAAATTTATTCGAATATTTTCATTTCGATTTTGAGAAACTTCATTTGGAATTTTTTAAGGTGAATTGATGTAGAGAAACTAAAGGCCCCAGTAAATTCCTGGTATCTTTTAGAACACAAAGTTATTTCTTTTGTTCAAGTGCGCAAATGGAAAAAGAAATTAGAGAAATTTTAATTTTTGGGCCATGGTGGCGAATTAGTATTTTTAATAGAACACTAACTTCAGTAATTTCCAGATATTACGAAGAAACGAATTGATAATGAGTACTGAAGGATATGACACGGTTTGGGAGAGTTTTCCTCATCAGAAAAAGTGGATTTTGTTCAAGTGTGCAAAGGTTAATATGTGATATAGGAATAATAAAAACGCAATTGAAATAAAAATCATCAATTTATTCGAATATTTTCATTTCATTTGTATAGATAAACCAACCACGCGTTTTAAATGTCCCCTATTTCTCCTTTAACACTTCCTTTTCGTTACCTTCCCTTTACATTCCCCATTTACCCATGAAGAATTGTGGTGATTTCTTTCTGGTGATTTCCTGTTTCCGTTTGTAGGAAATAAACACCTACTCATGGCGGAATTGTAAAACATTTGTGATGACATTTTGCTTTTGACACAAACGTATAATAGACGGGAAAATACATTCATTAAAACAACACTAAGCAAATAACAAACCAACCCGAGAAAGTGTTATAATATCGCTCTAGTTTGCAGGACTCTCCCGTCTAATACAATTACCCTTGGGGTGGGAGAAATCACAGGGTCTCTTAACAAAACTAATGAAATGGGTTTGACCAACATTCCAAAGTCTAATGGCTGGCTGTATGTATGTTAATTTGAAAACCAAGCCTTTGCATTAACCTACTGTATGTGTGGCCTAAGTGAAGTATGATTTTCCACAACGTATTTACCTTGTTCATGTCATCCATGTATGGTGTAGTTGTTTTTGTTATTGTCTCGTCATTTTCTATTCTGTTGTAACTATTTTATGCTGATACACAAACATGACGTTGTTGTAGTTGTTGTGATTTCAAAAGAGGAAATTAGAGCAAACACGCACTTTTACTCATTACTTCCAGGCGAATGGTGTATGAAAGGATATATTGCTGCTATGCTTCAAAGAGGCCCAGCCTATACATACATATGTACACACTACTTATATTTACCTATTTTATTTACAAAAGGTTTTAGCAGGGTCTAGTCTAGTTATGTATAGAATTATTGCGGACCTCTTTTACCTTTGAGTTATGTATATATAAAGTGCTTGGAGGCTTTGCAAGGTAAATAAATACCTACAACATAGATTTCATCTGCTATCTGCACATAACTCGTGTGTATATATGTAATATGTTGTTGAAATGTCTAACATATCTGTAGATATATGGTTTTATAGTATGCCAGGAATGTGCTGCATACAATCGAGAAAAAATACCGTCATTTTTCCAAGCGGTTACTTGGTAATCGTAATTTTATGTTGTGAGGACATGGTGGCGTATAAGTATTTTTAATTCAGGGGGTATTTGAAGAAAATGTCAATTATTATGAACAAAGGAATTGATATAGAATATACAAGGCTACCAAAGGATTCTGAAGAGATCACTGGATAAGACCTATAAGCAATTGATCAAGTGTGCAATCGTAACTAGGGTCAGGGAGGCCTACATTGTAAGCCATAGTGTGATATTGGCACCGCTTCAAGGCAATCACATGAAGAAAAAGTTTGATTATCTTTAAAATAGAAATTGATCTGAAGAACCTATTGCCACCGAAGGATTCCGGGGATTCTCCTCGATGAGAAAAAGTTCCTGGTGATCATGTGTGCAGCTTAAACGGGACTTATGGGGTCATATGTTTAACGACTGTAGTATTGTAAAAATTTTACAAATTTTTAAATATTATCGTAATCTGGAGATTTTGTAATAAAAGCAAATTTTATGGAGGGACTGAGGTTAGTAGCACCTTCTAGGGACATCATTTGATAAAAACAATAAGCGGCTGATCAAGTGTGCAGCAATAAATAGGGTCGTGGAGACCTATTTCGTAAGCCAATTTTTGAGATTGGTATTCCTTAAAGACAAAGACATGACAAAAGTGTGTTTAGCTTGAAAATAGTAATTGACCCACCCACCAAAGGATTCCGGGGACTATCCTTGAAAAGAAATAATTGTAGGCGATCAAGTGTGCAACTTAAAATTGGGACTGATGGGGTCATTATATTTTACATATACTTAAAATATTGTACTCTTATAAAATATTTTGAAATATTTAAAAAATCAGCAGATTTTTTGAAAAAGGCAATTGATATGGAGACTGAAATATCTTAAATATCTAACATATCTGTAGATATATGGTTTAATAATATGCCAGGAATGTGCTGCATACAATCGAGAAAAAATCCCGTCATTTTTCCAAGCGGTTTCTTGGTAATCTTAATTTTATGTTGTGAGGACATGGTGGCGTATAAGTATTATTAATTCAGGGGTATTTGAAGAAACTGTCAATTATTATGAACAAAGGAATTGATATAGAACATTTAAGGCTACCAAAAGATTCTAAAGAGATCACTGGATAAGACTAGGGATACGCAGTGGAATGTAATAATCGGTTTTTCGATTATACGGTTTTCGTGAAAAACCTAAAACTCGATTTTAGGTTAGTCGATTATTTGAGAGTGTACTAAAAGTCGACTTTCGATTATTCGCTAAACGCCCAAAACCGATTATAATCGAATATAATCGACCATCTTCGTTGATGCGATCCATGATGTGTATATGTATAAAAAAATACCGCCAACTACGCGGTTTTAGCACACTCAATAATCAACTACGACTAATAGTCGTCCACGATTAATAGTCCACTACGAATAATAATAGACTACGACTAATGGTCGAGTACGAATAATAGTTGACTCCGTCTTTCGAAAGTCGATTAAGAAAAATCGATTATACGGTTTTCGCACAGTCAATATTCGACTACGACTTTTAGAAATTTTGCGGCTAATAATCGATTAATCGATTAACCGAAATCGATTTTACGTATCCCTAGATAAGACATATAAGCAATTGATCAAGTGTGCAATCGTAACTAGGGTCAGGGAAGCCTGCTTTGTAGGCCAAAATGTGAAATTGTCACTGCTTCAAGACAATCACATGAAGAAAAAGTTTGATTGTCTTTAAAATAGGAATTGATCTAAAGAACCTATTGCCACCAAAGGATTCCGGGGATCCTCCTCGATGAGAAAAAGTCTCTGGTGATCATGTGTGCAGCTTAGAATGGTACTTATGGGGTCACATGTTTAACGACTAAAGTATTGTAAAAATTTTAAAAATTTTTCAAATATTATCGAAATCAGGAGATTTTGTAAGAAAAGCTAATTTTATGGAGGGACTGAGTTTGGTAGCGCCTTCTAGGGAGATCACTTGACAAAAACAATAAACGGCTGATTGAGTGTGCAGCCGTAAACATGGTCGGGGAGACCTATTGCGTAAGCCAAATTGTGAGATTGGTATTCTTTAAAGACAGAGACATGAAAAAACTGTCTTTAGCTTGAAAATAGTAACTGACCTAAGAAAGCTATAGTCACCAAAGGATTCCGGGGACTATTCTTGAAAAGAAATAATTATAGCAGATAAAGTAGGCAGTTTAAAATTGGGACTGATGGGGTCATTATATTTTCTATCCAAAGTATTGTACTCTTATTAAATATTGTAAATTATGAAAGAAATCAGCAGATTTTTTTAAGAAAGGCAATTGATATGGACACCTCTATAGAGACCATCTTATCTATAGAAATCTTCTACAGGGGCCGTATATTCTATAGAAGTCCTCTACAAAGGCATTTTATTGTGAAGAAGTCCCCTACACAATCAAAGTACTCTCTAGAGGAGTTCTAGAGAAGAGAATGCCTCGCTAGAGGTCTTGTTTAAAATAAACGAACTTTCTAGAAAACTTCTATAGGCCTACCTGTAGGATTTCTCTGGAATAAACGGCCTCCCTAGGCTATCTAAAGGTCTTCTATGGGATAGTTGGCCACCTTATAGGATTTCTAAAGAATCGAAGGATTACCTAATGGTCTTCTATGGTATAGTAGACCTCCCTGAAAGACTTCTAAAGAATCGAAGGCCTCTCAAAAGACTTCTAGAGAATAGAATGCCTCCCTTGAGGGTTTGCTTAGAATAAACGGTGTCTCTTGAAATCAGTTACAATCTATGGTACAGTAGGCCACCATATGGGATTTTTAAAGAATCGAAGGTCTCTTAAAAGGTCTTCTGTGTGATAGTAGGCCTTGCTGGAGGACTTCTAAAGAGTGAAAAGTCTGTCTAGAATGCAGCTATATAACAGAAAGTCTCTCTGGAATAGTGAGCCTAGCTGGAGGACTTCTAAAGAATCGATAGCTTCTCCAGAGCATATATTTAGAATAAAAAGGCTCCCTAGAGGGGTTGTATAGAAAAAAATGGCGTCTCTAGAAGTAGTAGTAGGCCTCCCTATGGGGTTTGTAAAGAATCCAAGCCTCGCCAAAGGTCTTCTATGGGATAGCAGATGTCCCTAGTGGACTTCTTAACAATCAATGGCCTCTCTAGAGGACTTCTAAAGAGACAACGGCCTTTCTAGTGGACCTTTAGAGAATACGGCGTCTCTAGAAGACTTCTATGGGACAGTAAGTCTCCCTGTAGGATTTCTAAGGAATCATAGACCACTCCTAGAGGGGTTCTAAAGAATCGAAAGCTTATATACATGACTTTTATATAATAAAAGGCCTTTCTAGAGGACTTCTAAAGAATCGGAGGCCTTTATAGATGACTCCTAGATATAGAGCCCTCGCTAGAGAACTTCTATCGAACAGAAGGCATCTCTTGGCGACTTCTATGGGACAGTAAGTCCCCTGCAGGATTTCAAAAGGAATCAAAGGCCACTGTAAAGACTTCTAAAGAATCGACGGCTTCTCTAGAGCATATCTTTAGAATAAAAGGCCTCCCTAGAGGGCTTGTATGGAAAAAACGGGGTCTCTAGAAGTAGTATTAGGCCTCCCTATGGGGTTTGTAAAGAATCCAAGCCTCGCCAAAGGTCTTCTATGGGATAGCAGATATCCGTAGTGGACTTCTTAACAATCAATGGCCTCTCTAGAGGACTTCTAAAGAGACAACGGCCTCTCTAGTGGACCTTTGGAGAATACGGCGTCTCTAGAAGACTTCTATGGGACAGTAAGCCCCACTGTAGAATTTCTGAAGAATCAAATACCACTCTAAAGATCTTCTATAGGATAGTAGGCCTCCCTAGAGGGCTTTTAAAGAATCTAAAGCTTCTTTACAAGACTTTTACATAATAAAATGCCTTTCTTGAGGACTTCTAAAGAATCGGAGGCCTTTATAGATGAATCCCAAAGACAGAGGCCTCGCTAGAGGACTTCTATGGAACAGAAGGCCTCTCTAGGCGACTTCTATGGGACAGTAGGCTTCTTTATGGGATTGTCGAAGGTCCTCTAAAGGCCTTCTATGAGATAATAGACCTCCATAGAGCAATTCTAAAGAATCGAAGGCCTCTCTTCTCTTCGAAGGCTTCTAGAATACTTCGACTTATATGGGACAGTGAGTCCCCCTGTAGTATTTCCAAAGAATTAAAGACCTCTCTAAAGATCTTCTATAGGATAGTAGGCCTCCCTAGAGGGCTTCTATAGAATCGGAAGCTTCTCTACAGGACTTTTATGTAATAAAAGACCTTTCTAGAGGACTTCTTAAGAATCGGAAGCCTTTTATGTGACCTCTGGAGATGGAGGCCTCGCTAGAGGACTTCTATCGAATAGAAGCCCACTCTAAGCGACTTCTATGGGACATTAGGCATCCCTACGGGATTTTTAAAGAATCAAAGGCCACTCTAAAGATCTTCTATAGGATATTAGGCCTCCCTAGAGGGTTTCTAAAGAACCAAAAGCTTCCCTACAGGACTTTTATGTAATAAAAGACCTTTCTAAAGACTTCTTAAGAATCGGAAGCCTTTTTAGGTGACTCCTAGAGATAGAGGCCTTTGCTAGAGGACTTCTATCGAACAGAAGGCCTCTCTAGGCGACTTCTATGGGACAGTAAATCCCTCTGTATGAGTTCTAAAGAATCAAAGATCTTCTATAAGATGGTAGGCCTCCCTAGAGGGCTTCTAAAGAATCGAAAGCTTCTCTAGAGGACTTTTATATAGTAAAAGGCTTTTCTAGAGGACTTCTTAAGAATCGGAAGGCTTTTTTAGTTGGCTCCTGGAGATAGAGGCCTCGCTAGAATCGAAGGTCTCTCAAAATGTATTCTATGGGATAGTAGACCTCCATAGAGCAATTCTAAAAAATCGAAGGTCTCTCTAGCGGACATTTAGAGAATATAAGGCTTATCTAGTGGACTCCTATGGAATAGAAGGGCTCTCTAGATGACCTCTAGAGAATAGAAGGCCCCCTAAAGGGCTTGGATGGGATAGTAGGCCCCGCTATAGGACTTCTATAAAGTAAAAAGTCTGTCTAGAATAGCAGGCCCCTCTGGGATACTTCCCTAAAGGACTTTTAAAGATCCGAAGGCCTCCCTAAAGCAGGGATAGGCGGCGGGCGCTTACTGAGAGCAAGTGAGGGTAAATTTCAATATAAAATGCCTGGCAATTTATGCTCACGTGCTCTCAGTAAGCGCCCGCCGCCTATCGCTGCCCTAAGGGAATTCTAAAGAGTCGAAGGCCTCCCTAGAGCGCTTGTATAGAATAAACGGCACCTCTAGAAGACTTCTATGGAACAGTAGGCCTCCCAACGGGATTTCTAAAGAATCGAAGGTCCCTTTAATGTTCGTCTAGGGGATATTTAGCCTCCCTAGAAGACTTTTCAAGAATCGAAGGCTTCTCTATATGGTTTCTAGAGAATAGACAGCGCCTTTAGAAGACTTCTATGGGATAGTAGGCCTGCCTACGGGATTTCTAAAGAATCGAGGGCCTCTTTAAATGTCTTTTATAGGGTAGTAGGCCTCCCTAGAGACCTTCTAAATAATCGAAGGCTTCTCTATATGGTTTCTAGAGAATATACAGCATCTTTAGGAGACTTCTGTGGGATAATGAGCCTGCCTACGGGATTTCTAAAGAATCGAAGGCCTTTTTATAAGTCTTTTATAGGTCTCTAGAGGAATTCTAAAGTATTGAAAGCCCCTCTAGAAGATTTCTGTAGAACAAAGGGCCTCTTTAATGGCCTTCTTTGGAATGGTAGACCTTCTTACAGGACTTTTACAGAATTGAAGGCCTCGTTAAAGGACTTGTAGAGAATAAACGGCCTATCTAGAGGAGTAAAAAGTCTCTTCGAGACCTCTATGGGATAGTAGGCTTCTCTTGAGGACTTCGGAAGAATCTAAGGCTGCTTTAGGGTATATCTGTAGAATAGAAGGCCTCTCAGGAGGACTTATATAGAGTAGAATGCCTCTATAGAGAATTTCTATAGAATAGAATGCTTCTCTAGAGGACTTCTATATAATAGAAGGCTAGAGAACTTATATAGAATAGAAGACCTCTCTGCAGGATCGAAGGCCTCTCTATATGATTTATAGAGAATAGACAGCGTCTTTAGGAGTCTTCTATAGGATAGTAGGCCTCCCTACGAGATTTCTAAAAAAAAGAATCGAAGGCCTCTTTCAAGGTCTGTTATAGGATGATAGACCTCCATAGAGGACTTGTAGAGTATCAAAAGCCTCTATAGTGTTTTTTCTGTAGAACATAGGGCCTCTCTAATGGCCTTCTTAGGAATAGTAGGCCTCCTTACAAGACTTCTGCAGAATTGAAGGCCTCGCTAAAGGGATTCTACAGAATAAACGGCCTATCTAGAGACCTCTATGGGATAGTAGTCTTCTCTGAAGGACTTCTGAAGAATCTAAGGCTGCTTTAGAGTACATATGTAGAAAAGATGGCCTCTCTGGAGGACTTCTATAGTGTAGAAGGCCTTAATAGAGGATTTCTGTAGAATAGAATGCCTTTCTAGAGGACTTCTATAGAATAAAGGGCCTTTCTGGAGGACTTCTATGGAATAAAAGGCCTCTCTAGATGACTTGTAAAGAACCGAAGGTAACTCTAGAGGACATTTAGAGAATAGAAGGCCTCTCTATAGGACTTTTACAGAATGTTGGGCCTTTATAGAGGACTTCTACACAATAGAAGGCATCTCTATAGGACTTCTATTGAATCGAAGGCCCCTCTAGAAGGCTTCTATAGAATAGAAGGCCTCTCTAGAGGAGTTCTATTGAATAGAAGTCCTGGCTAGAGGACTTCTATGGAATAAAAGGCCTCTCTAGATGACTTCTAAAGAACCGAAGGTATCTCTAGAGGACATTTATGGAATAGAAGGCATCTCTTTATGACTTTTACAGAATGTAGGCCCTTTATAGAGGACTCCTACTGAATAGAAGGCATCTCTATAGGACTTTTATAGAATCGAAGGCGCCTCTAGAAGACTTCTATAGAATAGAAGGCCTCTCTAGAAGACTTCTATAGAATAGAAGGCCTCTCTGGAGGATTTTTTAGCATAAAATGCCTTTAGAGGACTTACATGGGATAGAGGCCTCCGTAGAGGACGTCTATATAACAGAAGGTCTCTTTAAAGTTCTTCTATGGAATAGAAAGTCTAGAGGACTTCTATTCTGGAGGATTTCTATAAAATATTAGGGCTGTCTAGAAAAATTCTATCGAATAGAACAGGCAAAGGCACTGTGACTTTATTCAGCGTAAATTTACTCGCGCTCACAACTTGTGTAGACTCTAATTTGTGGTGAGCGAGAGTAAACTTACGCTTCCAAAAGTATTAAAGGCCTTTCAAGATGAATTCTGTTAAATAGAAGGCAAATAGAGGAATAGCAGACTTCTCTAGATGACATCTAAACAATTAGTAGAAGGTCTCTCTAGAAGACTTCCAAAAGTATTAAAGGCCTCTCAATATGATTTCTATTAAATAAAAGGCTCTAGGACATCTAAAAAATTAGTATTCTATCCAGAGGATGTTTTATAATCTATAGGAACCTTCTTGGGTGGTTTTCTATAATTTATGTTTTATTAATTTTTATAATATCTCAAAAGACGTAATTGTTTCCAGGTTTTCTAATTAGATTTTGGCTTGCTTCATAAATTGTGATTTATAGCCTAATATGTCTTGTTTCTAAAGAAATTTAAATATCTGAAATCGCTTTAGAAATCTTGAAGATATTGCGATTTTAGTAGAATAAGTCCTCTATTAATAATACTCATACGCACTAATGGATGCAATTTAAAAATTCAATTTTATTGGCATAGAGTGACATTTTTGAAGAATTTTTTATATTTTTGGAATTTTTAGAAAGATTTTTACACTATCTTGGGGTTTAAACATAATTTTGCCAAAATTCTAGACGTATTTTCAAGATATCAAATGTAATAATTTGTGTGTTTTTTTATTTTATAATATCTCAAAAGACGTAATTGTTTCCAAGTTTTCTAATCGGATTTTGGCTTGCTTCATGAAGAGAGCTTGATAGCCTAATGTGTCTTCTTTCAAAATCAATTTAAATATCTAAAATTGGTTAACAAATCTTGAAGATATTGCCATTTTAGTAAAATAAGTCTTCTATTAATAATACTCATACGCACTAATGACTGCAATTTAAAAATTAAATTTTATTGGTATAGAGTGACATTTTTGAAGAAATTTTTATGTTTTTGGAATTTTTGGGAAGAGTTTTACACGATCTTGGGGTTTAGACATAATTGTGTCAAAATACTAGACGTATTTTCTAGATATTATGAAATGTATAAAATTTACCACATATGTCAAAATTTTTGTTTGGTTTTCTGTGATTTTCTTTAGGGATCACAGCGTGGGAAAACAAGGGGTTATTTTCATTATAATAATTGTTCCACAAACATCCCAGATGGGACAAGGGAGACTTCTCTCATATCAATGAGTGCACGCCGATTCATATTGGCTCAATGATATGGGACCTACTTCTTATTGCCGAGTCCGAACGGCGAGTCTTACGACACCACTTGTAGAGAAGTTTTTCATGGCTTAAATACTCAGGAAATGTCGCCAGCATTACTGAGGGGGAATTTTGCCACCGTTGAAAATTTGATGTTGCTTGGCCTGGGATTCGAACCGCAGACCTTGTGAGTGCAAGGCGGACGTGCTAACCATTGCACCACGGTGGCCCCCATTTTCTCTAATTGAAAAGCATTACTTGGGTTCTTTAAGATAAATGTAAATGTGGTCTTGTGGGTAAAATAAATCTGTGTTGGATTTTGCGATTTTGGAATTTCAGCGCTTTTGAAGTTTCAGCCGATAAATATTAAATATTTCCCAAAAACTAATTGATATAGGGAAGCTAAAGGCTTCAATACATTCCTATTCAGTAGCAGCACACGAATTTATTTTGTTTATTAAACTGTGCGAAGCGTAAAGGGAATTAGAGAACATTTAATTTTCGGTCCATGGTGACGTATTAGTATTTTTAATAGAGCACTAATTTTTGTAATAGCCATATATTTCGAAGAAACGAATTGATAATGGGTATTTAAAACCATGGCACGTATTGTGAGGCTCTTAGCTTTTAGAAACCATGCACCTTGTTTAAGTGTGCAACTGATATGTTCCGATATGGGAGGTACAATCTGAGACATTTTAATTGAAATAATCAATTTTGTCTGTTTTTAAATGTTTTGTGTAATTTTTTTATAAAAAAAAATCTAAAAATAAAAACAAATACTGTTTCTGGTAAAACTACATGCGCTTCATGTTAAACACAGAATCATGTTGGACCACAATAATGAAAATTAAAGTGTTATCTTGCAAATGGAACTTTGTAAGATAATTTGATTCTTTTTGTGGGTGTAGTCTCACAAACAACATAGTTATTGATAAAAAGTCTAGATAAGTTGTTGCAATTATTTTATTGAACTACTGTTATTTCACAACTACCGTGGGCGGTATATCAAACCCAATTGCTGATAGTTGAGGGTGGTAATATTTGTTTCTTCTAAAGCATTTTTCTGTGTCTTATCGATAAAAGTAACATAGTATTCTTGATGGTTACATAGGTGATAACAATAAACAAGATTTGTTTCCTATAAAAATAACATACATTATTTTATTTTACTTTATTTGATTTCTATTTTATAAAAAAAATTCCAAAATTGTTAGATATTTTTCCTTTGAGTGTTTTACGGAAGTACATACGCACACACTTTTTTTTTCTGTACAACAACTTCATGGCGTTTCTCTTTTTGTTTTTGTACATCTTTGCGTAATAGAATTTACACGCTCTAGGTGTGGGTTATGATGAAGTGGCTGGCTGGTATACATACATAAATTATATATCTACCTTTTTCTATGTGTTATATATTTTTATGTTTTAATTCAAGTAGATCTTCTTTACAAACACACTCACACACTAGGTAGGCTCTTTGCATAATTTTTGCAAATATGCATTTGCAACACAAACTGCCTCCTGCAAGGGTGTGCGTTCTTTTGCATACATGTATATTTGTGGCAGTTTGTATAACGACCGTAATAGCCCTGAGTAGTAAACAAGACAAATGTAGAGAAGAGGAAACAAGACAAAACCATAACTCACAAAAACAAAAAGAAAACACAATACTAGACAAGACTAAAACAACAAACCAGCGACAAAGCAACAAAAGTTGATAAGAGACATTTCTAGGTTTTTGGTAATTTACAAAAGAAGCCGCTGCTTTTAAAACACATTCATTGGAATTTAGGACAAAATTATTACAAAAATGAAATAAACAGAAGGTAGTAGATGACATGATTTAAAGAAATCTCAAAGGAATTTTAAGATTTCTCCATAATATCCTGCAATTTAAAACAAAATTCCAAGGTATGTTAAAATCGATAATTTCCATGTTTCCAAAACATTGCAATTTTTATGAGACTCTCCATAATAATTCGCCTTGGATCATAAAAAGAGCTTAATAGCCTAATGTGTCTAGTTTCAGGTGCAACTAACAGATTTTAAATCGCTCAAAAATTCAAGGAGTTACGCCCATTTTAGTAAAACAACTGACAAATTAATAATACTCATACGCTCTCATGGACATATTTTAAAACTTGAATTTTAAGGGAATGGAACAAAATTTTTTGATAGTTTTTGTTGGAAAATGAAACGCATGTAAAGTTTATACATTTTGGGGACATTAAAGGCGATTTTTCAAAATGGGAGGCCTCTATTCGGCAGTATTTTCTATAGAAGTCATCAGGGAATTGTTCTAATGTACAGAGGTTTTATAGAAGGCCTCTCTAGAGGACTTCTATAGAATAGAAGGCCTCTCTAGAGGACTTCTATAGAATAGAAGGCCTCTCTAGAGGACTTCTATAGAATAGAAGGCCTCTCTAGAGGACTTCTATAGAATAGAAGGCCTCTCTAGAGGACTTCTATAGAATAGAAGGCCTCTCTAGAGGACTTCTATAGAATAGAAGGCCTCTCTAGAGGACTTCTATAGAATAGAAGGCCTCTCTAGAGGACTTCTATAGAATAGAAGGCCTCTCTAGAGGACTTCTATAGAATAGAAGGCCTCTCTAGAGTACTTCTATAAAATAGAAGGCCACTCTAGAGGACTTTTGTAGAATCGAAGGCCCTCTAGCGGATTTCTATAGTATAGAAGACCTCTCTAGAGGACTTCTATAGAATAGAAGACCTCTCTAGGGGACTTCTATAAAATAGAAGGCCTCTCTAGAGGACTTCTATAGAATAGAAGGCCTCTCTAGAGGACTTCTATAGAAAAGGAGCCCTCTCTAGAGGTCTTCTATAGAATAGAAGGTCTCTCTAGAAGACTTCTATAGAATAGAAGACCTCTCTAGAAGACTTCTATAGTATAGAAGCCCCCTCTAGAAGACTTCTATAGTATAGAAGGCCTCTCCAGAAGACTTCTATAGAATAGAAGACCTCTCCAGAAGACTTCTATAGAATAGAAGGCTTCTACAGAAGACTTCTATAGAATAGAAGGCCTCTCTAGAGGACTTCTATAGGATAGAAGGCCTCTCTAGAGGACTTCTATAGGATAGAAGGCCTCTCTAGAGGACTTCTATAGGATAGAAGGCCTCTCTAGAGGACTTCTATAGGATAGAAGGCCTCTCTAGAGGACTTCTATAGGATAGAAGGCCTCTCTAGAGGACTTCTATAGGATAGAAGGCCTCTCTAGAGGACTTCTATAGAATAGAAGGCCTCTCTAGAGGATTTCTATAGAAAAGAAGGCCTCTCTAGAGGACTTTTATAGAATAGAGGCCTCTCTAGAGGACTTCTATAGAATAGAGGTCTTCTATAGAATAGAAGGCCTCTCTAGAGGACTTCTATAGAATAGATGACCTCTCTAGAGGACTTCTATGGAATAGAAGGCCTCTCTAGATGGCTTCTATAGTATAGAAGGCCTCTCTAGAGGACTTCTATAGAATAGAAGGCCTCTCTAGAGAACTTCTATAGAATGGAAGGCCTCTCCAGAGGACTTCTATAGAATAGAAGGCCTCTCTAGAGAACTTCTATAGAATGGAAGGCCTCTCTAGAGGACTTCTATAGAATAGAAGGCCTCTCTAGAGGACTTTTATAGAATAGAAGGCCGCTCTAGTTGACTTCTAAAGAATAGAAGGCCTCTCTAGAGGACTTCTATAGAATAGAAGGCCTCTCCAGAGGACTTCTATATATTAGAAGGCCTCTCTAGAGGACTTCTATAGAACAGAAGGCCTCTCTAGAGGACTTCTATAGAATAGTAGAAGGCCTCTCTAGAGGACTTCTATAGAATAGTAGAAGGCCTCTCTAGAGGACTTCTATAGAATAGTAGAAGGCCTCTCTAGAGGACTTCTATAGAATAGTAGAAGGCCTCTCTAGAGGACTTCTATAGAATAGTAGAAGGCCTCTCTAGAGGACTTCTATAGAATAGTAGAAGGCCTCTCTAGAGGACTTCTATAGAATAGTAGAAGGCCTCTCTAGAGGACTTCTATAGAATAGTAGAAGGCCTCTCTAGAGGACTTCTATAGAATAGAAGACCTCTCTAGAAGACTTCTATAGAATAGACGGCCTCTCTAGAGGACTTCTATAGAATAGATGGCCTCTCTAGAGGACTTCTATAGAATAGAAGGCCTCTCTAGAGGACTTCTATAGAAAAGAAGACCTCTCTAGAATAGAAGGCCTCTCTAGAGGACTTCTATAGAATAAAAGGCCTCTCTAGAGGACTGCTATAGGATAGAAGGCCTCTCTAGAGGACTTCTATAGAATAGAAAGCCCTCTCTAGAAGACTTCTATAGAATAGAAGGCCTCTCTAGAGGACTTCTATAGAATAGAAGGCCTGTCTACAGGACTTCTATAGAATAGAAGGCCTGTCTACAGGACTTCTATAGAATACAAGGCCTCTCTAGAGGACTTCTATAGAATCCAAGGCCTCTCTAGAAGACTTCTATGGAATAGAAGGCCTCTCTGGAGGACTTCTATAGAATAGAAAGCCTATCTAGAGCACTTCTATAGAATAGAAGGCCTCTCTAGAGGACTTCTATAGAATTGAAGGCCTCTCTAGAGGACTTCTATAGAATAGAAGGCCTCTCTAGAAGACTTCTATAGAACAGAAGACCTCTCTAGAAGACTTCTATATAATAGAAGGGCTCTCTAGAGGACTTTTATAGAATAGAAGGCCTCTCTAGAGAACCTCTATAGAATAGAAGGCCTCTCTAGATGACTTCTATAGAATAGAAGGCCTCTCTAGAGGACTTCTATAGAAAAGAAGGCCTCTCTAGAGGACTTCCGTAGAATAGAAGGCCTCTCTAGTGGACTTCTATAGAATAGAAGGCCTCTCTAGAGGATTTCTATAGTATAGAAGACTTCTCTAGTGGACTTCTATATAATAAAAGGCCTCTCTGGACGACTTCTATAGAACAGAAGGCCTCTCTAGAGGACTTCTATAGAATAGAAAGCCTCTCTAGAGGACTTTTATAGAATAGAAGGCCGCTCTAGAGGACTTCTATAGAATAGAAGGCCTCTCTAGAGGACTTCTATATAATAGAAGACCTCTCTAGAAGACTTCTATAAAATAGCGGGCCTCTCTAGAGGACTTCTTTAGAATAGAAGGCCTCTCTAGAGGACTTATATAGAAGAGAAGACATCTCTAGAGGACTTCTAGAGAATAGAAGGCCTCTCTAGAGGACTTCTATAGAATAGAAGGCCTCTCTAGAGGACTTTTATAGAATAGAAGACCTCTCTAGAGGACTCCTAAAGAACAGAAGACCTCTCTAGAAGACTTCTATAGAATAGAATGTCTATCTAAATGATTTTTTTAGAATAGAATGCCTCACTAGAGGATTTCTATAGAACAGAAGGCCTGTCTAGAGGACTTTTATAGAACAGAAGACTTCTCTGGAGGACTTCTATAGAAATAGAAGGCCTCTCTAGAGGACTTCTATAGAACAGAAGGCCTCTCTAAAGGACTTCTATAGAACAGAATACCTCTCTATAGGACTTCTATAGTATAGAATACCTCTCTAGAAGACTTCTATTGTATAGAAGGCTTCTCCAGAAGACTTCTATAGAATAAGAAGGCCTCGCTAGATGCCTTGCTAAGACCTCTATAGAATTGAACCCTTTCTCTAGAGACGTCGATCTTTTTCCAGTATATATGGCTACTTTCTACAGCCAAAGTTATGGATTATGCTTAGAAATTTATAGATATCTTATGGCACAAATATTCCGTATCGCACCACCTAAGTAAAAAATAAATTCTAGGCTTATTTATCTTCTAGGGAAAATATAGATATCTCCAAATATTGAATTGTCTTGGTTATTAGAGGGTTTTCATTGCGTTTTTGTCACTTCTTCGTAGTGATCAAAAATTTACTATTGTGTCTAGTTTCATTTGCATTTTTCAGATCGTGAATCGATTAAGAAATCTTGAAGATAGAGTCTTTTTAGTAAAGCTACTCCCCTATTAATAATACTCATACGCCCTAATGTTCATATTTTAAAAAGTCAATTTTAAAGCGATGGAGCTATATTTTAGGATATTTTAACATGTAAGTGGGAATAAAAGGAACTAAGTTTTCAGATATAAATTAATATCATTGCAAGAAATAATTTTAGAAATAAATATTTTACAATATTCGAAAAAATTTCGATTTCTGTGTGTGTTCCCATGATGATATAGATCGAAAGTACAAGAGCACTAAATAGCTTGATATGTCTACTTTCATATGTATTTTGCAGATCTTAAATCGATTAAGAAACTTCAAAGTTATAAACATTTTATTGGAACTACTTATCTAATAATAATACTTATACGCACTGATGTCCATAATTTAAAAAGTTCAATTTTAAAGCAATGGTGTGTCGGATTTAGATATTTTAAGTTGGAAATGGACAAAAAAATAAACCAAGCTGGCAGACATCAATTTCTTTTACAATAAAAATGAATTTTAGATATAAATATTTTTGAGTATTCTAAATTACATTAATTTTTAAGGGCGTGCCAATGATGGTGGCGTCTACCAGTCAAGAGCGTTTACATAATTTCATATGCTTTTTGCAGAACTTAAATCGGTTAAGAATCTTTGAAGATATAGCCATTTTACTAGAACTACTTATCTATTAATAATACTTATACGCACTAATGGCCGAAATTTAAAAATTAAATTTTAAAGCTATATAGCAACCTTCTTGGATATTTTAAGATGGAAATGGAAATAAACTGGACTAAGCTACAAGATATCAATTAATTTTATGATAAGGAATAATTTTGGAAATAAATTTTTTACAATATACAATGATGATGGAGTTTGGCGTTAAAAGAACACCAAAAAGTTTGATATGTCTAGTTTTGCATCCATTTTGCAGATCTTAAATCGCTTTAGTAATCTCAATGTTGTAGCCATTTTACTAGAACTACTCCTCTATTAATAACACTTATACGCACTGATGGCCAAATTTAAAAATTTCATTTTAAAGCAGTGGTGCCACATATTTTGAAATTTTAAATTGCAAATAGAAAAAATGCTATCATATATCAATTAATATAATTAATTTATAATAAGGAAGGATTTTAGAAATATATTTTTTTAAATTTGAAAAGACTTGCATTTTTATGGAGTTTCTAATGAGGTCATAGATTTTTGCTCAAAGATTGTCAAGTGTCTTGATAAGTTTACAACAACTTTCAGATCTTAAAGCTGTTTGATTTTTTTCAACATTTTTGGAGCGCCTACAAAGGCTCCTGGATTTTTTTTAAATATTTTTGGCACACCTACAAAGGCTCATGGATTTTTTTTTTAAATAGCTTGGCACACCTACAAAGGCTCGTGGTTTTTTTTTTTAAATATTTTTGACACATCTACTAAGGCTCGTGGGTTTTTTTTAAATATTTTAGGGCATCAACAAAGGCTCGAGGATTTTTTAAAATATTTTAGGGCACCTACAAAGGCTCGTAGATTTTTTTAAATATTTTTAGGACACCTACAAAGGCTCGTGGACTTTTTAAATATTTTTAGGGCACCTACAAAGGCTCATGGATTTTTTAAAATATTTTTAGGGCACCTACAAAGGCTCGTGGATTTTTTTTAAATATTTTTAGGGCACCTACAAAGGCTCATGGATTTTTTTAAATATTTTTAGGGCACCTACAAAGGCTCGTGGATTTTTTTAAACATTTTTAGGGCACCTACAAAGGCTCGTGGATTTTTTAAATATTTTTAGGGCACCTACAAAGGCTCGTAGATTTTTTAAAATATTTTTAAGGAAACTTACAAAGGCTCGTTGATTTTTTAAATTTTTTTTTGGAGCAACTACAAAGGCTCGTGGATTTTTCAAAATATTTTAGAGCGCCTAAAAAGGCTAGTGGATTTTTTAAAACATTTTAGAGCTCCTAAAAAGCATTTTTTAAAATATTTTTAAAGGAACCTTCAAAGTATCGTGGATTGTTTTAAATATTTTAGGGTACCTAAAAGACTGTCAGTAGGAAAACCCCAAAAAGCCTGATATGTCTACTTTTGCATCAATTTTGCCAATCTCAAATCGGTTTAGTAACCTCAATGTTATAGCCATTTTACTAGAACTACTCATCTATTAATAACACTTATACGCACTGATGGCCAAATTTAAAAATTACATTTTAAAGAAAGAAACGAAAAAAATAATATAAACTTAGCTATCATACTTCAATTAATATAATTAATTTATAATACGGAGGCATTTTAGAAATATATATTTTATAATATTTGAAAAGACATGCATTTTTATGGAGTTTCTAATGATGTCACAGATTTTTGCTCAAAGATTGTCAAATGTCTTGATAAGTTTACTTTCATATGCAACTTTCAGATCTTAAATTGGTTAAGAAATTTTGAAGATATAGCCCTTGAACTAAATCTACTACTCTATTAATAATACTCATACGCACTAATGACCACAACTTTCAAAATTCAATTGCAAAGCAATGGAACAAAATTTGTGGGTATTTTAAAATGGCAATGGAAATAAAATTACTTAAGCTACCAAATAGAAATTTATTTTTTAATGGAGATACATTTTAAATATGATCTCTAGATTTATTATCCAGGAATATAGTGGTGGATTTAAAATGAATATATTTTTTTAAATCATCATTTTTATTTTTTAAACTTAGTTTTCTTTGTATTTGACCTAAACATGGTTCAGGCGGTATGTTTTATATGAGTGTACATATACGAGTTAACATACAAGTGATGTGTGTGAGTATAGGCTATATGCTGTGATGTTTGTTCCGACAAAATTGGAACACATTCCTGTCTACTGGTTTTATTGCTATCAGTTGTTATTTTGTTCTTTGTTTTAGTTGTTTCTTATTACATTCCAAACAGAAAAGGATATGCTGTAATTGTTATCTGACAACAGCAACAGTCAAGCCTTCAACATAAACTTTTTGTTATTGTAAATCAAATCCAAGTACAAAATAAGTCAACCTTTTGCTTGGAAAATCCATGCTAGAAGAGTAAAGGTATTGAAAGAACTTACAATTTTGATGGTTAGGGTAAGGTTTTGTGAAGGGCTTTTTTGTCATAAAAATAAAATTGTAAAGTTCAATACAATCTACTAAACAATAGGAAACTTGAAATTCTACAAAGACCAACATAAAAAATATATTGCAAGTGACATCCTTTTTTATTGATTGGAAAATATGCCTGTGACAGATCTAGTTTAGTTTTAAATACCTGCATATTTTTTTATGGAAATAATTTAAAAACCCAAATATTCTGTCCTAGTTCCACTTATTTGTTTTTTTTTTAATTATTTAAAATTTGAAATTGTGTTGGTTGGTTGGCCAACAATATGCAAATTATTTTATTGAAATAATTTCCATTTTTTGACAGACAAATCTAAAAATATGTGTCATTTCTGGTGACAAGGCAACACATTGATAACAGTTGCTTGTCATTTAGCGTTAAATTAAAATTGGGAAATATTTTTTGTTCATTAAAATGTAGATTAGTTTTTTTTTCATGATGTTTTTTTGGTTCGAGGGGAAAATTAGAAGAATGTTTTTACTTAATTTTATCGCAACAAATTTTAAATTAGAGACAAAAAAGCTCCTGGATTTTTTTAAATATTTTTGGCACACCTACAAAGGCTCGTGGATTTTTTAAAATATTTTTGGGGCACACCTACAAAGGCTCTTGGATTTTTTAAAATATTTTTGGCACACCTACAAAGGCTCGTGGATTTTTTAAAATATTTTTGGGGCACACCTACAAAGGCTCGTGGATTTTTTAAAATATTTTTGGCACACCTACAAAGGCTCTTGGATTTTTTAAAATATTTTTGGCACACCTACAAAGGCTCGTGGATTTTTTAAAATATTTTTAGGGCAACTACAAAGGCTCGTGGATTTTTTAAAATATTTTTGGCAAACCTACAAAAGCTCGTGGATTTTTTAAAATATTTTTAGGGCAACTACAAAGGCTCGTGGATTTTTTAAAATATTTTTGGCACACCTACAAAGTCTCGTGGATTTTTTAAAATATTTTTGGCACACCTACAAAGGCTCGTGGATTTTTTAAAATATTTTTGGCACACCTACAAAGGCTCATGGATTTTTTAAAATATTTTTGGCACACCTACAAAGGCTCGTGGATTTTTAAAAATATTTTTGGCACACCTACAAAGGCTCGTGGATTTTTAAAAATATTTTAAGGGAATCTACAAAGTCTCGTGGATTTTTTAAAATATTTTTAAAGCAACTACTAAGGCTCGTGGATTTTTTAAAATATTTTTGGCACACCTACAAAGGCTCGTGGATTTTTAAAAATATTTTAAGGGAATCTACAAAGTCTCGTGGATTTTTTAAAATATTTTTAAAGCAACTACTAAGGCTCGTGGATTTTTTAAAATATTTTTAGCACACCTACAAAGGTTCGTGGATTTTTTAAAATATTTTTGGCACACCTACAAAGGCTCGTGGATTTTTTAAAATATTTTTGGCGCACCTACAAAGGCTCGTGGATTTTTTAAAATATTTTTGGCACACCTACAAAGGCTCGTGGATTTTTTAAAATATTTTTGGCACACCTACAAAGGCTCGTGGATTTTTTAAAATATTTTTGGCACACCTACAAAGGCTCGTGGATTTTTTAAAATATTTTTGGCACACCTACAAAGGCTCGTGGATTTTTTAAAATATTTTTGGCGCACCTACAAAGGCTCGTGGATTTTTTAAAATATTTTTGGCACACCTACAAAGGCTCGTGGATTTTTTAAAATATTTTTGGCACACCTACAAAGGCTCGTGGATTTTTTAAAATATTTTTGGCACACCTACAAAGGCTCGTGGATTTTTTAAAATATTTTTGGCACACCTACAAAGGCTCGTGGATTTTTTAAAATATTTTTGGCACACCTACAAAGGCTCGTGGATTTTTTAAAATATTTTTGGCACACCTACAAAGGCTCGTGGATTTTTTAAAATATTTTTGGCACACCTACAAAGGCTTGTGGATTTTTTTAAATATTTTTGGCACACCTACAAAGGCTCGTGGATTTTTTAAAATATTTTTGGCACACCTACAAAGGCTCGTGGTTTTTTTAAAACATTTTTGGCACAACTACAAAGGCTCGTGGATTTTTTAAAACATTTTTGGCACAACTACAAAGGCTCGTGGATTTTTTAAAATATTTTTGGCACACCTACAAAGGCTCGTGGATTTTTTAAAATATTTTTAGAGCAACTACAAAGGCTCGTGGATTTTTTAAAATATTTTTGGCACACCTACAAAGGCTCGTGGATTTTTTAAAATATTTTTGGCACACCTACAAAGGCTCGTGGATTTTTTTAAAATATTTTTGGCAAACCTACAAAGGCTCGTGGATTTTTTAAAATATTTTTGGCACAGCTACAAAGGCTCGTGGATTTTTTAAAATATTTTATCCTGGAAATTCCTTTGTCGCCACACGTTTTTAATTTAATTTCTTAATTTCCTAAAGGACTTTGCTCTTATTCCAAATAGGTCACCACTTTAAGGCTTTTGTCTCAGACATTCCTTTGAATTGTAAAGAAAAAACACAAACGAAGTCAACAGTGTATTTGCCTGTCAATCAACACGACCCCAATGTTTTATCTGCCAAAGCATATTTCTCTTCAGCTGCATCACCATCAACGTCATCATCATGGTTTCTTAATTGATTTGTCTTAACGAACTTTTATCTTTGGGGAATCCTTGTTATGTATGCATCCTACATACATAAGTGGATACCTAAGTGAGTGAAGTTCTTTCTTGCTACTTCTTCTTCTTCTTCTTCTTCGATGTTAGCTAGTTAGTCAGTCGTCAATGTGTGTATTTGTGTCATCATCACAATGAATATGCAATTAAGCAAAAAATGTAAATTCACTTACTTGTTTCTGCGCGAAGCAGAAGAAAATACGTACACTACAAATAAATGTAAGAAGGACTTTTTCACTTAAAGGTTTTTATGGAAGTTGTTGGTTTTTATAGGTCAGGAGAAGGTTATGTAAGGGTTGTCAATATTGTGGGAGGAAGTATGTCGAAACAAATGTTTAAAGTCTTAAGTACCTTCAGAGGGGTGACATAAGAATATTTTCTGATTTTACGACTTTAGTTCGAAAAAGTTATGATTGGAAACGTTTTTACTTTATAAGAAAATAAGTCTATTTCAAAACTTTCAAATGACTTAATTTTTAACGGGGTGTATATAGGGTTTTGCAACTTTTTCTCAAAGAGTGAAAACTGGCCTAATATGTCTACTTTTATTTGCCTTTTTCAGAGCTGAAATCGGTTCGGAAATCTTGAAGTTATTGCCCTTTTAGTAAAACTACTTCTCTATTATTAATACTCATACGCTCTAATGCACATAATTTAAAAATTCAAATTTACTGCTACAGAATCACATTTCTGAATATTTCTGGATAGAAATCGAAAGCCTGGTTAAGGAAATTTTAGAACAATTTAGAGAAACTGAAAAAATAATATTAAGGAAAATATTTTTTTCAAGTTATAAATACAGACTTGGATTTTTTAAAATATTTTTTCCAAGTAATAAATACAGACGTGGATTTTTTAAAATATTTTTTTCAAGTAATAAATACAGGCGTGGATTTTTTAAAATATTTTTTTCAAGTAATAAATACAGGCGTGGATTTTTTAAAATATTTTTTTCAAGTAATAAATACAGGCGTGGATTTTTTAAAATATTTTTTTCAAGTAATAAATACAGGCGTGGATTTTTTAAAATATTTTTTTCAAGTAATAAATACAGGCGTGGATTTTTTAAAATATTTTTTTCAAGTAATAAATACAGGCGTGGATTTTTTAAAATATTTTTTTCAAGTAATAAATACAGGCGTGGATTTTTTAAAATATTTTTTTCAAGTAATAAATACAGGCGTGGATTTTTTAAAATATTTTTTTCAAGTAATAAATACAGGCGTGGATTTTTTAAAATATTTTTTTCAAGTAATAAATACAGGCGTGGATTTTTTAAAATATTTTTTTCAAGTAATAAATACAGGCGTGGATTTTTTAAAATATTTTTTTCAAGTAATAAATACAGGCGTGGATTTTTTAAAATATTTTTTTCAAGTAATAAATACAGGCGTGGATTTTTTAAAATATTTTTTTCAAGTAATAAATACAGGCGTGGATTTTTTAAAATATTTTTTTCAAGTAATAAATACAGGCGTGGATTTTTTAAAATATTTTTTTCAAGTAATAAATACAGGCGTGGATTTTTTAAAATATTTTTTTCAAGTAATAAATACAGGCGTGGATTTTTTAAAATATTTTTTTCAAGTAATAAATACAGGCGTGGATTTTTTAAAATATTTTTTTCAAGTAATAAATACAGGCGTGGATTTTTTAAAATATTTTTTTCAAGTAATAAATACAGGCGTGGATTTTTTAAAATATTTTTTTCAAGTAATAAATACAGGCGTGGATTTTTTAAAATATTTTTTTCAAGTAATAAATACAGGCGTGGATTTTTTAAAATATTTTTTTCAAGTAATAAATACAGGCGTGGATTTTTTAAAATATTTTTTTCAAGTAATAAATACAGGCGTGGATTTTTTAAAATATTTTTTTCAAGTAATAAATACAGGCGTGGATTTTTTAAAATATTTTTTTCAAGTAATAAATACAGGCGTGGATTTTTTAAAATATTTTTTTCAAGTAATAAATACAGGCGTGGATTTTTTAAAATATTTTTTTCAAGTAATAAATACAGGCGTGGATTTTTTAAAATATTTTTTTCAAGTAATAAATACAGGCGTGGATTTTTTAAAATATTTTTTTCAAGTAATAAATACAGGCGTGGATTTTTTAAAATATTTTTTTCAAGTAATAAATACAGGCGTGGATTTTTTAAAATATTTTTTTCAAGTAATAAATACAGGCGTGGATTTTTTAAAATATTTTTTTCAAGTAATAAATACAGGCGTGGATTTTTTAAAATATTTTTTTCAAGTAATAAATACAGACGTGGATTTTTTAAAATATTTTTTTCAAGTAATAAATACAGGCGTGGATTTTTTAAAATATTTTTTTCAAGTAATAAATACAGGCGTGGATTTTTTAAAATATTTTTTTCAAGTAATAAATACAGGCGTGGATTTTTTAAAATATTTTTTCAAGTAATAAATACAGACGTGGATTTTTTAAAATATTTTTTCAAGTAATAAATACAGACGTGGATTTTTTAAAATATTTTTTTCAAGTAATAAATACAGACGTGGATTTTTTAAAATATTTTTTTCAAGTAATAAATACAGACGTGGATTTTTTAAAATATTTTTTTTCAAGTAATAAATACAGACGTGGATTTTTTAAAATATTTTTTTTCAAGTAATAAATACAGACGTGGATTTTTTAAAATATTTTTTTTCAAGTAATAATTACAGGCGTGGATTTTTTAAAATATTTTTTTCAAGTAATAATTACAGGCGTGGATTTTTTAAAATATTTTTTTCAAGTAATAATTACAGGCGTGGATTTTTTAAAATATTTTTTTCAAGTAATAATTACAGGCGTGGATTTTTTAAAATATTTTTTTCAAGTAATAATTACAGGCGTGGATTTTTTAAAATATTTTTTTCAAGTAATAATTACAGGCGTGGATTTTTTAAAATATTTTTTTCAAGTAATAATTACAGGCGTGGATTTTTTAAAATATTTTTTTCAAGTAATAATTACAGGCGTGGATTTTTTAAAATATTTTTTTCAAGTAATAATTACAGGCGTGGATTTTTTAAAATATTTTTTTCAAGTAATAATTACAGGCGTGGATTTTTTAAAATATTTTTTTCAAGTAATAATCACAGGCGTGGATTTTTTAAAATATTTTTTTCAAGTAATAATTACAGGCGTGGATTTTTTAAAATATTTTTTTCAAGTAATAATTACAGGCGTGGATTTTTTAAAATATTTTTTTCAAGTAATAATTACAGGCGTGGATTTTTTAAAATATTTTTTTCAAGTAATAATTACAGGCGTGGATTTTTTAAAATATTTTTTTCAAGTAATAATTACAGGCGTGGATTTTTTAAAATATTTTTTTCAAGTAATAAATTAAGGCGTGGATTTTTTAAAATATTTTTTTCAAGTAATAAATTAAGGCGTGGATTTTTTAAAATATTTTTTTCAAGTAATAAATTAAGGCGTGGATTTTTTAAAATATTTTTTTCAAGTAATAAATTAAGGCGTGGATTTTTTAAAATATTTTTTTCAAGTAATAAATTAAGGCGTGGATTTTTTAAAATATTTTTTTCAAGTAATAAATACAGGCGTGGATTTTTTAAAATGTTAAAAAATATTTTAAAAAATCCTTTTCTGTATTATTAGAATATTTCTTTGGTGAAGCCATTTTAAATCTTACTTTCTGCTTCAAAATTAACACTGAAATTTTTTTAAGTTTAATTAGGAGTCATTTAGCAATAGTCAAGTTTGCCAATTTCAAAATTTTCAAAAGACTTCCATTTTTAGGGCGTTTCTAGTTAATTTGGCAACTTCTTTTCATAGAATATTTAGTAGCCTAATATGTCTAGTTTCAGAATCATTTTTCCAATTCCGAATCGCTTGAGAAATCGTGGAGATATCGCCGTTTTACTAGAACAACCCCTCTATTAATAATACTCATACGCTCTGATGGACATAATTTAAAAATTCATTTTTACCACAATGGAGCTTTATTTTTGAATATTTTCGGATGGAAATTGAAAATCTATTTGTAAATCTGTAACATAAATTTGTTACGTACCTTAAAAAACAAATATAGGGCACCACAAAACGTGTTTTGTCTTTGACTAAGTTATTTCACAATATTTCGGTTTCCAAGTGATTATCTGTTCTGTGTATACTTTCCATCCAATTGTTGTTGTTCGGTATGTCTGTCTTTGACAGCTGTTTTGTGCAATTTTACCTGAAGTAGCTTTATTTGTGTCCAAATATTAGCTAAACATATGGTATTGTGTGTTAGAAAGTTCAAGGCCAAATGGAAAACAAGCCAAAATATTAGAACTCAAGTAAATAAAGGCGAAATGTGTTTTAAGGGGGTTTAGAATTTTGCTAAAAACATATTTTGGGCTTTTAAACTCTGCGATTGTTAAGTATTTATTTTAAAGACCTAGCACTTATCTAAAATTCCCTATTTTTATGGCATCTAACCTTTTCGACTCTTTAAACCAAAACTGTCTTTGAGTTAGAAGGAGGAAGACGACCAATTGTCTCAATGACTAGCACTAGAAAATGTTGTGAAGCTCTTAATGGCCGTTTATAAAGAAGTGTTTCCTCCTCCATCTTCTACCCTCCTGTAGTGTAATTGCAATGCAATCAAATATCCAACCACAAATAATTCAAAACGAAATTTTTATTCAACGCCAAAATGTCTGCGACGTCAAACATGCTTCTACTGCACTTTTGGCTTAGTTTCAACAAAAACCAAGCAAAAAAGAAGAACATAAAAGTAAAAAAACTGTGATAAAGCAATACAAGACAAATACACAAATATTACTTTCCTCTAAAAAGTCATGCAGTCAGCCAGCCAGCAAACCAGACTTTCGACATTGTCGTCATCAATGTTTGCCTTCCGTTTTTTTGTTTTCATTCGAGTGGGGAGGGTTTTTTCTGCAAACGTTGTTCTATTCTTCTACCCCATTTAAATGTTTTCCCTCCTGTTAGCAGTTTTTCCTACCGACTACCGCTTGCTTGTCGTGGATGTTGTGGTTATGGGCTATGGTTTTTTGTTTTCAATGCTGATTTCTGCATCTAGTTAATTTTTTATAAAATTTTTTTGTTTTCGGGCTAGTATGCATTTTTTTCTTTATTGTTGTAAGCAATGCATTTGCTTCTCTTCCTCCACCTCTTCTATCCCCATATCTTTCCTTTAAATAATAATTGGGCAATATTTTTTCTTTGCTTGTTTTTTCTGTCTTACTTGACAGTTTTATTTCTTTAGTTTTTTTGGGTTTTTTGTTTGTTTTTACTTTTGTAATGCAGAATAACCAAGTTTCACTTTCTTTCTTGGCAATAATTTCTAAAGCGAAGGGAGAGTAATGAGCGGCGAGAAGGCGGAGGACCCTGAACTTTTGACAAAACATAATAATTTTTTTCTGCTGACTTTAGATTTTTTGCTGCAATTTTTTTTCCATTTGGCAAAAGTTCAAATGTTGTCAAACGAAATTAAACAAAATTAAGTAGACGGGCGACACATTTGTCTTGTTGTGTCTTCCCCAAAAAAGCACAGAAAGGGTCAACAAATGTGGGTCTTGTGGAACAAAGAGAATGACAAAGAAAAGGCTTACGTTTTTAACATTCACTTTCAACAAGGCTTTAAAGTCAGAAGTAGGAGGCATTTTCTGTATTTTGAATCCTTTTATAAAAGAATAATACACATTGAGATAGCAGAATTCCATTAAAGCAGCCAAATTAGTCCTTAGTTTATAAAGTTAAATTAATACTGAAACGATTTTCTAAGAGAAATCAAACATTTATGACTTTTTGCCTTTATATGTGAACATGAGTTTTTCGAAATTTTCAAAACATTAGATTTTTGCGATAGTTTCTACATGGCTGGGAAACTTCTTTGCAAAGAACAATTGGTAGCCCAATATGTCTAGTTTCAGAATCATTTTTCCAATTTTAAATAGCTTCAGAAACCATGAAGCTATCTCCATTTTAGTAAAACACCTCAGCTATTAATAATACTCATACGCTCCAATGGACATAATTGAAAAATTCAATTTTACCACAATGGAGTTACATTTTTAAATATTTAAAATTTCAAATCGCAAGCTTATTTAATGGGCTTTAAGATAAATTAGATTGGAATATGAAAAATTAATTTAAGAAACCAATATTATTATTATTAGTATTACTGCTTAAAAAAAAATATTTAAAAAAAATCCACGACTGTACTATAAGTTGAAAAAAATATTTTAAAAAATCCACGACTGTATTATAAGTTGAAAAAAATATTTTAAAAAATCCACGACTGTATTATAAGTTGAAAAAATATTTTAAAAAATCCACGACTGTATTATAAGTTGAAAAAAATATTTTAAAAAATCCACGACTGTACTATAAGTTGAAAAAAATATTTTAAAAAATCCACGACAGTATTATAAGTTAAAAAAAATATTTTAAAAAATCCACGACTATATTATAAGTTGAAAAAAATATTTTAAGAAATCCACGACTGTATTATAAGTTGAAAAAAATATTTTAAAAAATCCACGACTGTATTATAAGTTGAAAAAAATATTTTAAAAAATCCACGACTGTATTATAAGTTGAAAAAAATATTTTAAAAAATCCACGACTGTATTATAAGTTGAAAAAAAAATTTTAAAAAATCCACGACTGTATTATAAGTTGAAAAAAATATTTTAAAAAATCCATGACTATATTATAAGTTGAAAAAAATATTTTAAAAAATCCACGACTGTATTATAAGTTGAAAAAAATATTTTAAAAAATCCACGACTGTATTATAAGTTGAAAAAAATATTTTAAAAAATCCACGACTGTATTATAAGTTGAAAAAAATATTTTAAAAAATCCACGACTGTATTATAAGTTGAAAAAAATATTTTAAAAAATCCACGACTGTATTATAAGTTGAAAAAAATATTTTAAAAAATCCACGACTGTATTATAAGTTGAAAAAAATATTTTAAAAAATCCACGACTGTATTATAAGTTGAAAAAAATATTTTAAAAAATCCACGACTGTATTATAAGTTGAAAAAAATATTTTAAAAAATCCACGACTGTATTATAAGTTGAAAAAAATATTTTAAAAAATCCACGACTGTATTATAAGTTGAAAAAAATATTTTAAAAAATCCACGACTGTATTATAAGTTGAAAAAAATATTTTAAAAAATCCACGACTGTATTATAAGTTGAAAAAAATATTTTAAAAAATCCACGACTGTATTATAAGTTGAAAAAAATATTTTAAAAAATCCACGACTGTATTATAAGTTGAAAAAAATATTTTAAGAAATCCACGTTTGTATTATTGCTTGAAAAAATATTTTTAAAAAATCCACGTTTGTATTATTGCTTAAAAAAAATATTTTAAAAAATCCACGTTTGTATTATTGCTTGAAAAAATATTTTCAAAAAATCCACGTTTGTATTATTGCTTGAAAAAATATTTTAAAAAATCCACGTTTGTATTATTGCTTGAAAAAAATATTTTAAAAAATCCACGTTTGTGTTATTGCTTCAAAAAATATTTTCAAAAAATCCACGTTTGTATTATTGCTTGAAAAAAATATTTTAAAAAATCCACGTTTGTATTATTGCTTGAAAAAAATATTTTAAAAAATCCACGTTTGTATTATTGCTTGAAAAAATATTTTAAAAAATCCACGTCTGTATTTACTACTTGAAAAAACTATTTAAAAAAATCCACGTTTGTATTATTGCTTGAAAAAAATATTTTAAAAAATCCACGTTTGTATTATTGCTTAAAAAAAAAATATTTTAAAAAATCCACGTTTGTATTATTGCTTGAAAAAATATTTTAAGAAATCCACGTTTGTATTATTGCTTGAAAAAATATTTTTAAAAAATCCACGTTTGTATTATTGCTTAAAAAAAATATTTTAAAAAATCCACGTTTGTATTATTGCTTGAAAAAATATTTTCAAAAAATCCACGTTTGTATTATTGCTTGAAAAAATATTTTAAAAAATCCACGTTTGTATTATTGCTTGAAAAAAATATTTTAAAAAATCCACGTTTGTGTTATTGCTTCAAAAAATATTTTCAAAAAATCCACGTTTGTATTATTGCTTGAAAAAAATATTTTAAAAAATCCACGTTTGTATTATTGCTTGAAAAAAATATTTTAAAAAATCCACGTTTGTATTATTGCTTGAAAAAATATTTTAAAAAATCCACGTCTGTATTTACTACTTGAAAAAACTATTTAAAAAAATCCACGTTTGTATTATTGCTTGAAAAAAATATTTTAAAAAATCCACGTTTGTATTATTGCTTAAAAAAAAAATATTTTAAAAAATCCACGTTTGTATTATTGCTTGAAAAAATATTTTAAAAAAATCCACGTTTGTATTATTGCTTGAAAAAAAAAATATTTTAAAAAATCCACGTTTGTATTATTGCTTGAAAAAATATTTTAAAAAATCCACGTTTGTATTATTGCTTGAAAAAATATTTTAAAAAATCCACGTTTGTATTATTGCTTGAAAAAATATTTTAAAAAATCCACGTTTGTATTATTGCTTGAAAAAAATATTTTAAAAAATCCACGTTTGTATTATTGCTTAAAAAAATATTTTAAAAAATCCACGTTTGTATTATTGCTTAAAAAAAAAATATTTTAAAAAATCCACGTTTGTATTATTGCTTGAAAAAATATTTTAAAAAAATCCACGTTTGTATTATTGCTTGAAAAAAAAAAATATTTTAAAAAATCCACGTTTGTATTATTGCTTGAAAAAATATTTTAAAAAATCCACGTTTGTATTATTGCTTGAAAAAAATATTTTAAAAAATCCACGACTGTATTATAGCTTGGAAAGAAATATTTTAAAAAATCCACGTTTGTATTATTGCTTAAAAAAAAATATTTTAAAAAATCCACGTTTGTATTATTGCTTGAAAAAATATTTTAAAAAAATCCACGTTTGTATTATTGCTTGAAAAAAAAAAAATATTTTAAAAAATCCACGTTTGTATTATTGCTTGAAAAAATATTTTAAAAAATCCACGTTTGTATTATTGCTTGAAAAAATATTTTAAAAAAATCCACGTTTGTATTATTGCTTGAAAAAAAAAATATTTTAAAAAATCCACGTTTGTATTATTGCTTGAAAAAATATTTTAAAAAATCCACGTTTGTATTATTGCTTGAAAAAATATTTTAAAAAATCCACGTTTGTATTATTGCTTGAAAAAAATATTTTAAAAAATCCACGTTTGTATTATTGCTTAAAAAAATATTTTAAAAAATCCACGTTTGTATTATTGCTTAAAAAAAAATATTTTAAAAAATCCACGTTTGTATTATTGCTTGAAAAAATATTTTAAAAAAATCCACGTTTGTATTATTGCTTGAAAAAAAAAAATATTTTAAAAAATCCACGTTTGTATTATTGCTTGAAAAAATATTTTAAAAAATCCACGTCTGTATTTATTACTTGAAAACATATTTTAAAAAATCCACGTCTGTATTTATTACTTGAAAACATATTTTAAAAAATCCACGTCTGTATTTATTACTTGAAAACATATTTTAAACAAGTAAGAAAAGCGTTAAGTTCGGTCGTGCCGAACTTTTTATACCCTCCACCACAAATTTCAGCCATTTCGGTGGATTAATGTGGCCACAACCTTGAAAATACCGAAATGCGGAAGGTACCGTTCTATGGGGGCTATATGATGGCGTGGACCTATACCTAAAAATTTCTGGGGGAAAGTTTTATACGCCTTAAGAAGACTAAATATCAAATTTCAGCCATCTCGGTGTGATAATGAGGCTAAAACGTTCAAAATATCGAAAATCGGGAGATATTGTATTATGGAGGGCTATATCAACACGTGGACCTATATAAACATTTTATGGTAGAAATGTTTCTTAGCCTCTGGAAACACAAAATACAAAGTTACAACCGATTCTTCGGTAAAATGGGTCTAATACATTCAAAATATATTCAAATGACGCGTACTTTATAAGGGGCCTTATGTGGGGGCTATACCAAAACGTGGACCTATATAACCCAACTTTGGTATGAATGTTTTCTGGCCTCTGAAGACACAAAATACCAAATTACAACCACTTCTGTGGTCAAATGGGTCTAATACATTCAAAATATATTAAAATGACGCGTACTTTATATGGGGCCTTATATGGGGGCTATACCAAAACGTGGACCTATATAACCCAACTTTGGTAGGAATATTTTTTGGCCTCTGGAGACACAAAGTACCAAATTACAACCAATTCGGTGGTAAAATGGGCCAAATATCTTAAAAATTCCTTAAAACGACGACGCGTCACGCGTCATTTTGTATGGGAGCTATACGAAAGCGTGGACCTACATAGCCCGCTTTCAATACCAAAAGTCCTACGTAAAAATAACATATTTTCCCAAAATTTCATCAACCTACGTCAATCCATTCGGACGCTAGAGTGATTTCCACAGACGGACAGACGGACAGACGGACAGACGGACGGACATGGCTATATCGATGTAGAATTGCACGCTGATCAAGAATATATATACTTTGTGGGGTCTACAATGATTATTTCGAGTAGTTACAAACGTAGTGACAAACTTAATATACCCCCATCCTATGGTGGAGGGTATAAAAATCCACGTTTGTATTATTGTTTGAAAAAATATTTTAAAAAATCCACGTTAGTATTATTGTTTGAAAAAATATTTTAAAAAATCCACGTTAGTATTAATGCTTGAAAAAAATATTTTAAAAAATCCACCTGTGTATTATTGCTTGAAAAAAATATTTAAAAAATCCACGTTTGTATTATTGCTTAAAAAAATATTTTAAAAAATCCACGTTTGTATTATTGCTTGAAAAAATATTTTAAAAAAATCCACGTCTGTATTTATTACTTGAAAAAATATTTTAAAAAAATCCACGTCTGTATTTATTACTTGAAAAAATATTTTAAAAAATCCACGTTTGTATTATTGCTTGAAAAAAATATTTAAAAAAATCCACGACTGTATTATGACTTGAAAAAAATATTTAAAAAAATCCACGACTGTATTATGACTTGAAAAAAATATTTTAAAAAATCCACGTTTGTATTATTGCTTGAAAAAATATTTTTAAAAAATCCAACCACTGTATTATAAGTTGAAAAAAAATATTTCAAAAAATCCACGTTTGTATTATTGCTTGAAAAAAATATTTTAAAAAATCCACGTCTGTATTTATTACTTGAAAAAAATATTTTAAAAAATCCACGTCTGTATTTATTACTTGAAAAAAATATTTTAAAAAATCCACGTTTGTATTATTGCCTAAAAAACATTATTTAAAAAAATCCAGGTCGGTAATATGTCATGAAAAATATAATATTTTTTTGAGCATTTGGAAGTTTTCAAAAAACTTACATTTTCCGAGGGTTTCTAATTGGCTCTGCAACTACTTCCCAAAGACTTTATTGTAGCCTAATATGTCTAGTTTCAGAATCATTTTTCCAATCTTAAATCGGTTCAGAAATCCCGTAGCTATCGCGCTTTTAGTAAATCTACTCCTTTATTAAAAATACTCATACGCTCCAAGGGACAAAATATAAAAATTCAATTTTACTACAATGGAGCTACATTTTGGCTTATTATAGGATGGAAATCGAAAGCTTACATGTGGGTCTTTAGGATAAATCCGTTAGGAGTATGAAAAAGCCAATTTAGGGCACCACATAAGCTTTTTGCCTTTGAAAAGTTTATTTCATAATATTGAGGCTGTAAATAGAGGAAAAATCATTGAGGTCTTCAAAAGGCTAAAGAAGGCTTCTTGAGGCCTTCTATTGACAGAAGAAGACCTTGTCTGCTAAAGAGGGACCTCTTGAGGTCCCAATTTTATTCCATAAAATTTTTTTTTTGCTCTCCCTTAATATTATTCCCTCAATAAATAAATCTTTTATTTCAATTTGATTTTTCAATCTATTTTTCACGTTTATCTTTTTTTCTATTTTCAGATTCATTCCCAATATTTGAATACGCTGCTGCTGAGGAGGTAAATAAAACAATTTTTTCTTGAATAATATATTGGCGATTTGCCTTCAAGTGGAACAAACACATGTGTAGGTGTGTTCCCAAAACTCTCTTCCTCTCCCCCTTTTGTTTTCAATTTATTTTCCATTTATTTATGCGGCTAGGATAGATGATGCTATCCTTCCAATCCACTTTCGGAAAATGTAATTCAGCAATTTGTTGTAAACGAAAAACAAAATTCTCCCACCAAAAAAAGTGGACCAAACGGTAAAGGGATAAATGGATGACCAGTACACAAACAACTCCGAAATAGATTTATTTTCAATTTCAAATGAAAATTGTTTTTCCACAAAAATTGTTTAACCAAAATCAACAAACAGCAGAATGGATGTACCAACCAACAAGTCATCAGCCACGGCCATAACAGATTGCTTACAAAAAAGGTTAGCCACGAAGTGGAGGAGATGTTGTTGTCCATGATGATGATGATGTTGGTTTGGTTTGGCTTGGTTTGCTGGTTGGTTGGTTGTCCGGTTGGTAATAAATACAAAATTTTTATGTTTACAAAATGACGGCGCCATAAATTCTTAACTCATAGAATGGAATGAGGATGAGAATGATGCCATAAAGCCATTAAAATGAAACTAAAAGCCGAGCTGATTTTAAAGTTTAATGCTGCACAATGGAGGCAAAAGTTTTTAACCAACACACATTTAAGTTTCATTCTCCAGGGGATATTTAGGAGGGTAATGGATTAAAGGGATGAATTCAAGCAGCTGAATTGCAGAAATGTTGACATTTTATGCTATTCAGCTAGCTGAATTATATAAATGTTGACTTCTTATGCAATTCAGCTGCTAAAATTGTAAAAATATTAAAATTTTTTTATATTCAGCTAGCTGAATTGTACAAATGTTGAATTTTCATGCAATTCAGCTATAAAAATGTTGTCATTTGATTATATTCAGCTAGCTGAATTATAAAAATCTGACTTTTTATGAAATTCAGCTAGCTGAATTTTATAAATGATCATATTTTAGGCTATTCAGCTGGATGAATTATAAAAATGTTGATATTTTATGCAATTCAGCAAGCTGAATTGAACTTTTATTAAATATTTTTACAATTCAGCTAGCTGAATTCTAACAGTATTGACATTTTGTGTAATTCAGCTAACTGATTTGTACAAATGTTTACTCTTTACGCAATTTAGCTAGCAGAATTGAACAAATAACAACATTTAGTCATATTCAGTAAGCTGAATTATTTTATTGTTGGTTTTTTATGCAACTCAGCTAGCTGAATTGTAATAAAATTAACATTTTATGTAATTCAGCTGGCTGAATTATATAAATGTTTACATTTTATGCTATTCAGCTAGCTGAATTGTATAAATTTTGCTATTTTATGCAATTCAGCTTGTTGAATTGTACAATTAACATCATTTAATTATATTCAGCTAGCTGGATTGTACAAGTAACGCGATTTAATTATATTCACCTAGCTGAATTACAAAAATTAGCACATTTAATGCAATTCAGCTAGCTGAAATATACAAATGTTGACTTTTTATGCTATTCAGCTAGCTGAATTATACAAAAGCTGACTTCTTATGGAATTCAGCTAGCTGAATTGTAAAAGTAACATTGTTTAATGATATTCAGCCGGCTGAATTTTGCAAATGTTGAATTTTTATGCAATTCAGAGAGTTGATTTATAAAAATGTTCAAATTTTTAACAGCATAAAAGCTGAATTGTAAAAATGTTCACATTTTGTGCTATTCAGCTAGCTGAGTTATAAAAATTTGACCGTTTTTTGTAATTCAGCTAGCTGAAATATACAAATGTTGACTTTTTATGAAATTCAGCTAGCTGAATTATACAAAAGCTGACATCTTATGAAATTCAGCTAGCTGAAGTGTAAAAGCAACATTGTTTAATGATATTCAGCTGGCTGAATTTTGCAAATGTTGAATTTTTATGCAATTCAGAGAGCTGAATTACATAAATGTTGACTTACCATTAAATTCAGCAAGCTGAATTATATAAATGTTGACCTTTTATTAAATTTAGCTAGCTCAATTTTACAAATGTTGACTTTTTATGCAATTCAGCTAGCTGAATTATGAAAATGTTTGCATTTAATGCTATTGAGCTTGCTGAATTGTAAAAATGTTCGCATTTTATGCTATTCAGCTAGCTAAATTATAAAAATGTTCAAATGATATGCTGTTAAGCCAGCTGAATTGTAAAAATGTTTGCACTTTATGCTATTCAGCTTGCTGAATTGTAAAAATGTTCACATTTTGTGCTATTCAGCTAGCTGAATTATAAAAATTTGCTCATTTTATTTAATTCGGCTAGCTGAATTATGAAAATGTTCTCATTTTATGCAATTCAGCTAACTGAATTATGCAAATGTTAACTTTTTATAAAATTCAGTTAGCTGAATTATATAAATGTTCCCTTTTATGTAAATCAGCTGGCTGAATTGTACAAAGAACGTTATTTAATAACATGCAGCTAGTTGAATTATGCAAATGTTGACTTTTTATGCAATTAAGTCTGCTGAATTGTACAAATGTTGCCATTTTATGCAATTCAGCTAACTGAACTGTAGAAATGTCGACGTTTTAAGCAATTCAGCTAGCTGAATTATAAAAATGTTCAAATGTTATATTGTTAAGCCAGCTGAATTGTAAAAATGTTTGCATTTTGTGCTATTCAGCTCGCTGAATTGTAAAAATGTTCACATCTTGTGCTATTCAGCTAGCTGAATTATAAAAATTTGCACATTTTATGCAATTCAGCTTGCTGAGTTGTACAAGTGTTCACATTTTATGCAATTCAGTTAGCTGAATAGTACAAATGTTGCAATTTCATGCAATTAAGCTAGCTGAATTGTACAAATGTTGCCATTATATGCAATTCAGCTAGCTGAATAGTACAAATGTTGCAATTTCATGCAATTAAGCTAGCTGAATTGTACAAATGTTGCCATTATATGCAATTCAGCTAGCTGAATAGCACAAATGTTTCCATTTTATGCAATTCAGCTAGGTGAATAGTACAAATGTTACAATTTTATGCAATTCAGCTAGCTGAACTGTAGAAATGTTAACATTTTATGCATTTCAGTTAGCTGAATAGTACAAATGTTACTATTTTATGCAATTCCGCTAGCTAAATTGTACAAGTGTTGCCGTTTTATGCAATTCAGCTACCTGAATAGTCCAAATATTGCCATTTTATGCAATTCAGCTAGGTGATTAGTACAAGTGTTACCATTTTATGCAATTTCGCTAGCTAAATTGTACAAATGTTGCCATTTTATGCAATTAAGCTAGCTGAATTGTACAAATGTTGCAATTAAGCAAGCTGAATTGTTCAAATAATGCCATTATATGTAATTCAGCTAGCTGAATAGTACAAATATTGCCATTTTATGCAATTCAGCTAGTTGAATAGTTCAAATGTTGCCATTTTATGCAATTCAGCTAGGTGATTAGTACAAGTGTTACCATTTTATGCAATTTCGCTAGCTAAATTGTACAAATGTTGCCATTTTATGCAATTAAGCTAGCTGAATTGTACAAATGTTGCAATTAAGCAAGCTGAATTGTTCAAATAATGCCATTATATGTAATTCAGCTAGCTGAATAGTACAAATGTTGCCATTTTATGGAATTCAGCTAGGTGAATAGTACAAATGTTGCAATTAAGCTAGCTGAATTGTTCAAATAATCCCATTATATGTAATTCAGCTAGCTGAATAGTACAAATGTTGCCATTTTATGGAATTCAGCTAGGTGAATAGTACAAATGTTGCAATTAAGCTAGCTGAATTGTACAAATGTTGCCATTATATGCAATTCAGCTAGCTGAATAGTACAAATATTGCCATTTTATGCAATTCAGCTAGGTGAATAGTACAAATGTTGCAATTAAGCTAGCTGAATTGTACAAATGTTGCCATTATATGCAATTCAGCAAGCTGAATAGTACAAATATTGCCATTTTATGGAATTCAGCTAGGTGAATAGTACAAATGTTGCAATTAAGCTAGCTGAATTGTACAAATGTTGCCATTATATGCAATTTAGCTAGCTGAATAGTAAAAATATTGCCAGTTTATGCAATTCAGCTAGGTGAATAGTGCAAATGTTGCAATTAAGCTAGCTGAATTGTACAAATGCTGCCATTATATGTAATTCAGCTAGCTGAATAGTACAAATATTGCCATTTTATGCAATTCAGCTAGCTGAATAGTACAAATGTTGCAATTAAGCTAGCTGAATTGTACAAATGCTGCCATTATATGTAATTCAGCTAGCTGAATATTAAAAATATTGCCAGTTTATGCAATTCAGCTAGGTGAATAGTTCAAATGTTGCCATTTTATGCAATTCAGCTAAGTGAATAATACAAATGTTGCAATTAAGCAAGCTGAATTGTACAAATGTTGCCATTATATGCAATTCAGCTAGCTGAATAGTACAAATATTGCCATTTTATGCAATTCAGCTAGCTGAATAGTACAAATGTTGCAATTAAGCTAGCTGAATTGTACAAATGCTGCCATTATATGTAATTCAGCTAGCTGAATATTAAAAATATTGCCAGTTTATGCAATTCAGCTAGGTGAATAGTTCAAATGTTGCCATTTTATGCAATTCAGCTAGGTGAATAGTACAAATGTTGCAATTAAGCAAGCTGAATTGTACAAATGTTGCCATTATATGCAATTCAGCTAGCTGAATAGTACAAATATTGCCATTTTATGCAATTCAGCTAGGTGAATAGTACAAATGTTGCAATTAAGCTAGCTGAATTGTACAAATGCTGCCATTATATGCAATTCAGCTAGCTGAATAGGACAAATATTGCCAGTTTATGAAATTCAGCTAGGTGAATAGTACAAATGTTGCAATTAAGCTAGCTGAATTGTACAAATGTTGCCATTTTATGCAATTAACCTAGCTGAATTGTACAAATGTTGCCACTATATGCAATTCAGCTAGCTGAATAGTACAAATGTTGCCATTTTATGCAATTCAGCTAGCTGAATTACATAAATCTTGACAATTTTTACAATTTAGCTGGCTGAATTACATAAAAAGGGTAAATAATTATAATTCAGCTAGCTGATTGAACATAAACCTATTTTTCGGCAGCTGAATTGACCTTAAAGGCATATTCAGCTAGCTTAATTGATGTGAAATCTATTTTTATGTACCTGAAATTATCTTAAAGATCTATTCAGCTAGCTGAATTGAATAAAAACTATTATTTTTTAAATTTAGCTAGATGAATTACAATTCCTTAATTCACCTTGTTCAATAGCGTTTTTAATTACCTTCCTCTCTATCTAATTCTCTCCTTTTCACACCATTTTGACCATTTGCAAAACGTTTTTACCATCAAACACTTTGTCAAAGCTCAATTTGTCCATTTGCCATCCATCCACTTGCAATATCTAGACAAATAGCAGCACACAATATGACACATATAATTCCCATCCAAACAGTCATCCATCCAGCTATCCATCCATTCATTCAACCATTTCAGAATACAACACCATTAACAATAAGTAATGCTATTGAAAAACCACACCACACCACATGAAAACAGCAAATGAGATATGACAACGTCTATCGCTCGCTCTCTGTGACAATGACATCACATCGCAACTGACAACGTCAACTACATTTTGATATCATTACACAATCAATTGTTGGATGTTGTTTCTTTCTTGTCGTTGTTGGGCGACACTGATAACACCAACAAAGAATGTTAATGATAATGTTGTTGGTGTCGATGAGGATGATGATGATGGTGTTCTTGCTTTCCATTCTTGTTCTACAACACAATTATGTTGATGATATTACTTGTTGTTGTTGTTGTTGCTGGCCAAACGAATTGTAAGAAAGAAAAAAATGCCATCACCAAACAAAAGAACATTGACATTTTATGTCAACTACAGAACTAAAAAAAAACTTGTCAATTTTTTTCTACGAACTTTAATTGAATGTTGGAGTGTAAACATGACCAGAACAAGACCTTGCACACTACAACAACAAAGGTGAACTGAAAATAAACTGTCATGATATGATATTGACCTTTCTTTTGTAATAATAATAGCTATTTATGTAATCTATAGGGACATGGAAAAATATTAATTCAGCTAGCTGAATAGGTATTATTTTCATATTATAGTTTGGGGCTTAAATTTAGTTTTTGTGTTAGAAAATTCTAATTCAGCTAGCTGAATTGTTAAAATATTGAATAAAAATGCAATTCAGCTAGCTGAATTGAATAAAGTGTGTAAATTTTTATAATTCAGCCAGCTGAATAGCACAAAATGTGAACATTTTTATAATTCAGCTAGCTGAAACGCATAAAAAGTTAACATTTGCATAATTCAGCTAGCTGAATTGCATAAAAAGTCAATATTTGTATAATTCAGCCAGCTGAATATCATTAAATGATTTTTATTTTTAATATTCAGCTAGCTGAATTGCATAAAAAGTCAATATTTGTATAATTCAGCTAGCTGAATTGCATGAAAAGGCAGAATTTAAATAACTCAGCTAGCTGAATAGCATAAAAAGTCAACATTTGTATAATTTCCGCTAGCTGAATTGCATAAAAAGTCAACATTTGTATAATGCAGCTAGCTGAATACTATTAAATGATGTTATGTTTAAAATTCAGCTAGCTGATTTGCATAAAATGTGTGAATTGTTATAATACAGCTAGCTGAATTGCATTAAAAGTCAACATTTGCATAATTCAGCTAGCTGAATAACACAATATGTGAGCATTTGCATAATTCAGCTAGCTGATTTGCAAAAAAGTTCAATATTTTTAGAATTCAACTAGCTGAATAACACAAAATGTGAACATTTTTATAATTCTGATAGCTGAAATGTATAAAAAGTCAATGTTTGTATAATTCAGCCAGCTGAAATCATTAAATGATGTTAATTTTTAAAACTCGGCTAGCTGAATTGCATAAAAAGTCAACATTTGCATAGTTTAGCTATCTGAATAGCACAAAATGTGAACATTTGCATAATTCAGCTAGCTGAATTGCATGAAAAGGCAGAATTTATATAATTCAGCTAGCTGAATAGCATAAAAAGTCAACATTTGTATTATGGTGCTGGCTGAATACCAATAAATGATGTTATTTTTGAAATTCAGCTAGCTGATTTGCATAAAATATGTAAATTGTTATAATATAGGTAGCTGAATTGCATTAAAAGTCAACATTTGCATAGTTCAGCTAGCTGAATAGCACAAAATGTGAACATTTGCATAATTCAGCTAGCTGAATTGCAAAAAAGTTCAATATTTTTATAATTCAGCTAGCTGAATAGCACAAAATGTGAACATTTTTATAATTCAGATAGCTGAATTGCATAAAAAGTCAATATTTGTATGATTCCACCAGCTGAATATCATTAAATGATTTTTATTTTTACAACTCAGCTAGCTGAATTGCAAAAAAAGCCAATATTTGCATAATTCAGCTAGCGGAATAGCACAAATTGTGAACATTTTTATAATTCAGCTAGCTGAATTGCATGAAAATGCAGAATTTATATAATTCAGCTAACTGAATAGCATAAAAAGTCAACATTTGTATTATGCTGTTGGCTGAATACCATTAAATGATGTTATTTTTAAAATTCAGCTAGCTGATTTGCATAAAATATGTGAATTGTTATAATACAGCTAGCTGAATTGCATTAAAAATCAACATTTGCATAATTCAGCTAGCTGAATAGCACCAAATGTGAGCATTTGCATAATTCAGCTAGCTGAATAGCACCAAATGTGAGCATTTGCAGAATTGAGCTAGCTGAATAGCACAAAATGTGAACATTTTTATAATTCAGCTAGCTGAATACCACAAAATGGGAACATTTTTATAATTCAGCTAGCTGAATAGCACGAAATGTGAGCATTTGCATAATGCAGCTAGCTGAATTGCAAAAAAGTTCAATATTTTTATAATAATAAATAGCACAAAATTAAACTTTGTAATAATTCAGCTAGCTGAAATGCATAAAAAGTCAATATTTGTATAATTCAGCTAGCTGAATATTATCAAATGGTTTTTATTTTTAATATTCAGGTAGCTGAATTGCATAAAAAGTCAACATTTGCATAATTCAGCTAGCTGAATAACACAAAATGTGAACATTTGTATAATTCAGCTAGCTAAATTGCAAAAAAGTTCAATATTTTTATAATTCAGCTAGCTGAATAGCATAAAATGTGAACATTTTTATAATTCAGCTAGCTGAAATGCATAAAAAGTCAATGTTTGTATAATTCAGCCAACTGAATATCATTAAATGATTTTTATTTTTAATATTCAGCTAGCTGAATTGCATAAAAAGTCAAGATTTCTATAATTCAGCTAGCTGAATTGTATAAATAACATAATTTAATGATATTCAGTTAGCTGAATTATAGAAATGTTGATTTTTTATGCAATTCAGCTAACTGAATTATGCAAATGTTGCCCCTTTTCTGTTATTCAGCTAGCTGAATTACACAAATATTACCATTTAATGAAATTCATTCCGCAGAATTGTAAAAATGTTAACTTTTTATTATTGTTTTCAGCTAACTGAATTATACAAATGTACATATTTATGCAATTCATCTGACTGAATTGGACAAAAAGTAAAAATTTGTGTAATTTAGCTAGTTGAATATCGTAAAAAGTTAACATTTTTACAATTCAGCTAGTTGAATGGCATAAAATGTTGAAATTTTTAGAATTCAGCTAGCTGAATTGCATTAAATGGCGACATTTGTAAAATACAACCAGCTGAATATAGTAAAAAGTCAACATTTGTGTAATTCAGATAGCTGAATATCATAAAAAGTGAAAATTTTTACAATTCGGCTAGCCGAATGGCATAAAATGTGTAAATTTTTACAATTCGGCCAGCTGAATGACATAAAATGTGCAAATTTTTACACTTCAGCGGGCTGAATTGCATTAAATGGTAATATTTGTGTAATTCAGCTAGCTGAATAACAGTAAAGGGCAACATTTGCATAATTCAGCTAGCTGAATTGCATAAAATTTTCACTTTTTATGATATTCAGCTAACTGAATTGTAAAAAAGTTCACGTTATATGATATTCAGCTAGCTGAATTACACAAATGTTGATTTTTTGTCGTATACAGCCAGCTCAATTATGAAAATATTGAACTTTTTTCAATTCAGCTATCTGAATTGTACAAATATCGTACTTATCTGCTTGAATTACAAAAATGTTACCATTTTATGCAATTCAGCTAGCTGAAATGTACAAATGTTGAGATTTAATGTTATTCAGCTAGCTAAATTTTAATAATACACACATTTTATACTGTTCACCCAGCTGAATTGTAAAAAATTGATAATTTTATGTACAATTATTGTACTTTACTGTGATTCAGCTGGCTTAATGTTACAAATGTTGAAATTTTTTGTAATTTAGCTAGCTGAATTGTACAAATGTTGTCATTTTATGCAATTCAGCAAGCTGAATTATAAAAATATTGAAATGTTTTAGAATTCAGCTAGCTGAATTGTACAATTGTATGCAATTCAGCTACCATTATACAATTTAATGCAATTCAGCCCGCTGAATTGTAAAAAGTTGCACATTTTACGCCATTCAGCTAGCTGAATTGTAAAAATGAACATATTTTATTCAATACAGGTAGCTGAATTGTACAAAGGGTGAGATTTAATGTTATTCAGCTAGCTGAATTTTAATAATATACAAGTTTTATACTATTCAGCCCGCTGAATTGTAAAAATTTACACATATTATGTAATTCAGCCAGCTGATTTGTAAAAATGTACACATTTTATGTAATCCAGCCAGCTGAATTGTACAAATGATGCCATTTAATGCAATTCAGCTAGATGAATTGTACAAATTTTGACGTTGTATGCAATTGAGCTAGCTAAATAGTAGAAATATGCACATTTTGTTTACTTCATCTAGCTGAATTGAAAAATATTAACATTTTATGTAATTCAGCTAGTTAAATTGTACAAATGCTGACTTTTTATGCATTTCAACAAGCTGAATTGTAAAAATAACATCATTTTATTATATTCAGCAAGCTGAATTATACAAATATTGACTTTGCATGAAATTCAGCTAGCTGAATTCCCAAAATGTTCACATTTTATGCTAATTACCTATGAATAATACAAATAATGACATTTTATGTTATTCAGCTTGCTGAATTATACAAATTTCTATTTTTTATGCTATTCAGCTTGCTGAATTGTAAAAATGTCCAGATTTTATGCAATTCAGCTGCCTAAATTGTACAAATTTTGTCACTTTATGCAATTCAGCTAGCTGAATTATATAAATCTTTACTTTTTATGGGATTCAGCTAGCTGAATAATGCAAATGTGAACATTTTATGACATCCAGCTAGCTGAGTTATACAAATTCCCATTTTTTTGCGCTATTCAGCTTGCTGAATTGCAAAAATTTCCAGATTTTATGCAATTCAGCTAGCTAAATTGTACAAATGTTGTCACTTTACGCAATTCAGCTAGCTTAATTATAGAAATTTGAACAATTTATGTGATTCAGCTAACTGAATTATATAAATCTTGACTATTAATGAGATTCAGCTAGCTGAATAATACAAATGTGAACATTTTATAATATTCAGCTAACTGAATTATACAAATTCCCATATTTTACGCTATTCAGCTTGCTGAATTGTAAAAAATTCCAGATTTTATGCAATTCAGCTAGCTAAATTGTAAGAATAACATCATTTTATGATATTCAGCAAGCTGAATTATTTAAATCTTGACTATTTATGAGATTCAGCTAGCTGAATATTGCAAATGTTGAAATTTTATGACATTCAGCTAGCTGAATTATACAAAATCCCATTTCTTACGTTATTCAGCTTGCTGAATTGTAAAAATTCCCGATTTTATGCAATCCAGCTAGGTAAATTGTACAAATGTTGTCACTTTATGCAATTCAGCTAGGTTAATTGTAAGAAAAACATCATTTTATGATATTCAGCAAGCTGAATTATATAAATCTTGACTTTTTATGAGATTCAGCTAGCTGAGTATTGCAAATGTTGCAATTTTATGCAATTCAACTAGCTTAATTATAGAAATTTGTACAATTTATGTGATTCAGCTAGCTGAATTGTAAAAATGCTGCCAATTTATGCAATTCAGCTGGCTGAATTCTAAAAATGTCGGCATTTTAATTAATTCAGCTAGCTGAATTGCACAAGAATTAACATTTTATGCAATTCAGCTACATAATTTATAAAAATTATGTTCAATTTCTTTAATTCAGCTAACAAAATATTAAAAAAAACACCATTTTATAATGGCCATCTACTTAATGGTCAGCTACTGACTATCTGTCCTGTCCAGTCCTGTTGTTCATGTTAAAACTGTTACTTCTGTAATGACTATCGTTACGTTGATTGCCTGTCATCTGTTATTCACAATTCTAGCTAGCTGTAGCTTGGCTAAGTGAGGCCGGCAACGATGTGACATTTGTTGTGGTGACATTGTGTCATTTCAATGGAAGAGAAAAAAAAACATACCAACATACCGAGGAGATACATTTGCCACTTGCAGTTGCATGCACACATACACACCGTATGAAAATATCTAGAAACAGCAACAGCAGATATTTAGTCAGTCTTAGCCACATCCGGTATTTCCGTTTCCTTTTTGATTTGCACTTCATTGGAAGAAGAAGAAGTTGTGTAAAAAACCTCATATATTTTACAGGTAGTCGTAGTTACTGGTACCTTTCTCCTCTCTCTCTCTCTCTCTCTGAATTGTTTGTGTGCCATTGCAATAATGTTGACCCAATCCCAGTTGTTTAGTTGTTTTTTTTTGCTTCCTTCTTCTTCATCTCCTGGCTTGTGACAATTCCATAGAAGTTGCTTGCAATCCTACTATGCTTGAATGCAGAATAAAAATGCTTGTTGTTCCTGTTGTGGTCTGTCTTTCTTTACAAAAACCTGCCAACATTTTGTTTATTATTCTCCGTTTGTCCAATTTCTATGAATGTTGGATTTGTGGAGATATGTTGAAATGAATGTGTGTGTGTCTGTGTGTGCGTATGTTCGTGTAATTCTGTGCAAGGATATTAAAGTGCTTATGACATTGATCGTAACTGCTGTCTCGTTGCGGTGTCATGTCCAACAAAATTTGTTGTCGTTTTTTTTTGTCCAAAAAGTCCAATATCTTGTAAAGCATTTGCGTTTTTAGCCCCAGCCCGTTTTCTACATTTTTTTCTTCAGGATAAGTGGAGTATCGTTTTAAGGACATTTGAAAGAATTTGATTTGCAGAATTTTTTCATTTACAGGACAAGAGGAATTGGTATTGTGGTCAATGAAAAATTCAGCTTTTTTTCTTATGGGGAAGGGTGAAGAAGAATGCCAACCAAAGACCCCAATTGTCCTTTAAAGGAGAATAAGTTTATTCCAGAGCCCTATGTTTGATGTTTCAGGGCAGCTATAATACAGGGCTTTGACTTTCTCCTTCTTTCGCACTTCCCGTAAGACGATATTTTAGAAAATCGAATGCTAATGTTTCAATATTTTGAATTGTCTTAAATTTTTACACATTTTCCAGTAGTCTTAGGGTTTTCTTCATAAAGGGCATTCCATAGCCTAAAGTATCTAGTTTTATTATCATTTTTTAGATCTTAAATCGGTAGAGAAATCTTGAAGTTATTGCCGTTTTAGTAAAACAACTCCGCTATTAATAACACTCATACGCTCTATGGTACCGAAATTAAAAATTCGATTTTCTTGGAACAGAGCAATGTTTTGGATATTTTTCGATTGTAATGCAAACAGTATCTGCCTATTCAGATTATATTTGCTAAATGGTATAAACATTGCGTTCGGTAACTGAAAACAATTGAGAAATAATATAAAAATTCTTTAAAAGATCCACATTGTCTCTAAAGGCTGACAAAAATTCTTAAAAAGTCCACGTAGTCTCTAGAGGCTTTTCTGGTTTTTGGTTTTTTTCTATAGAAAAAAATTTCCTCAGGTCCCTGAGGATGGTTCTTTTCTATAAAAAAAATTTCCTCAGGTCCCTGAGGATGGTTTTTTTCTATAGAAAAAATTTCCTCAGGTCCCTGAGGATGTTTTTTTTCTCTAGAAAAAATTTCCTCAGGTCCCTGAGGATGGTTTTTTCTATAGAAAAAATTTCCTCAGGTCCCTGAGGATGGTTTTTTCTATAGAAAAAATTTCCTCAGGTCCCTGAGGATGGTTTTTTCTATAGAAAAAAATTTCCTCAGGTCCCTGAGAATGGTTTTTTCTATAGAAAAAATTTCCTCAGGTCCCTGAGAATGGTTTTTTCTATAGAAAAAATTTCCTCAGGTCCCTGAGGATGGTTTTTTCTATAGAAAAAATTTCCTCAGGTCCCTGAGGATGGTTTTTTCTACAGAAAAAATTTCCTCAGGTCCCTGAGGATGGTTTTTTCTATAGAAAAAATTTCCTCAGGTCCCTGAGGATGGTTTTTTCTATAGAAAAAATTTCCTCAGGTCCCTGAGGATGGTTTTTTTCTATAGAAAAAATTTCCTCAGGTCCCTGAGGATGGTTTTTTACTATAGAAAAAATTTCCTCAGGTCCCTGAGGATGGTTTTTTCTATAGAGAAAATTTCCTCAGGTCCCTGAGGATGGTTTTTTCTATAGAGAAAATTTCCTCAGGTCCCTGAGGATGGTTTTTTCTATAGAAAAAATTTCCTCAGGTCCCTGAGGATGGTTTTTTCTATAGAAAAAATTTCCTCAGGTCCCTGAGGATGGTTTTTTCTATAGAAAAAATTTCCTCAGGTCCCTGAGGATGGTTTTTTCTATAGAAAAAATTTCCTCAGGTCCCTGAGGATGGTTTTTTCTATAGAAAAAATTTCCTCAGGTCCCTGAGGATGGTTTTTTCTATAGAAAAAATTTCCTCAGGTCCCTGAGGATGGTTTTTTCTGGAGACTTGCAATAATTCTTTAAAAATCCCACGTTGCCTTCGGAGGCTTACAAAAATTCTTTAAACAATCCATTAACTTTCAGAGGCTTACGAGAATTCTATAAAAAAAATCCACATTGCCTCTAGAGGCTTAAACAATTCTTTAAAAAATCCACGTTGCCTCTAGGGGCTTATAAATGTTCTTTAAAGAATCCACGTTGCCTCTAAAGGCTGACAAAAACTCTTTAAAAAATTCACATTGCCTCTAGAGGCTTAGAAAAATTCTTTTAAAAATCTACGTTTCCTTTAAAGGCTTAGAAAACTTCTTTAAAAAATCCACATTGCCTCTAGAGGCTTAGAAAAATTCTTTAAAAAATCCACATTGCCTACAGAGGCTTAGAAAAATTCTTTAAAAAATCCACGTTGCTTCTATAGGCTTAGAAAAATGTTTTAAAAAATCCACATTGTCTCTAGAGGCTCAGAAAAATTCTTTCAAAAATCCACGTTGCCTCTAGAGGCTTAGAAAAATTCTTTAGAAAACCTACTTTGCCTCGAGAAGCTTGAAAAAATTCTTTAAAAATCCACGTCGCCCAAGAGGTTTAGAAGAATGTTGTAAAAAATCCACGTTGCCTTTAGAGGCTTAGAAAAATTCTTTGAAAATCCACGTTGCCTTTGGAGGCTTAGAAAAATTATTTAAGAAATCCACTTTGCTTCTAGAGGCTTAGAAGGATTCTTTAAAAAATCCACGTTGCCTCTAGAGGCTTATAAAAATTCTTTAAAAAAACCACGTTGCCTCTAGAGATTTAGAAAAATTCTTTAAAAAATCCACTTTGCCTCTAGAGGCTTATAATAATTCTTTAAAAAATCCACGTTGCCTCTAGAGGCTTAGAAAAATTCTTTAACAAATCCACGTTGCCTCTAGAGGCTTATAAAAATTCTTTAAAAAATCCACGTTGCCTCTAGAGGCTTATAAAAATTCTTTAAAAAATCCACGTTGCCTCTAGAGGCTTATAAAAATTCTTTAAAAATCCGCGTTGCAGGCTTACAAAAATTCTTTAAAAAATACACGTTGCCTCTAGAGGCTTAGAAAACTTTTTTAAACAATCTACGACGCTTTCGGAGGCTTAAAAAATTCTTTAAAAAAACCGGAGGCTTACAAAAATTCTTTAAAAAATCCACGTTGCCTCTAAAGGCTTACAAAAATTCTTTAAAAAATCCACGTTGCCTCTAAAGGCTTACAAAAATTCTTTAAACAATTCACATAGCCTCTAGAGGCTCAGAAAAATTCTTTAAAAATAAACGTTGCCTCTAGAGGCTTAGAAAAATTCTTTAAAAGATCTACTTTGCCTCTAGAGGCTTACAAAAATTCTTTAAAAAATCCTCGTTGCCTCTAGAGGCTTAGAAAAATTCTTTAAAAAATCCACGTTGGTTCTAGAGGATTAGAAAATTTTTTTAAAAAATCCACGTCGCCTCTAGTGGCTTAGAAATATTCTTTAAAAAATCCACATTGCCTCTAGAGGCTTAGAAATATTCTTTAAAAAATCCACGTTGCCTCTAGAGGCTTCGAAAAATTGTTTAAAAAATCCACGTTGCCTCTAAAGGCTTAGAAAAATTGTTTAAAAAATCCACGTTGCCTCTAAGGCTTAGAAAAATTGTTTAAAAAATCCACGTTGTCTCTAGAGGCTTAGAAAAATTGTTTAAAAAATCCACGTTGCCTCTAGAGGCTTAGAAAAGTTCTTTAAAAAATCCACGTTGCCTCTAGAGGCTTAGAAAAATTCTTTAAAAAATCCACGTTACCTCTAGAGGCTTAGAAGAATTGTTGATAAAATCCACGTCGCCTCTTGAGGCTTACAAAAATTCTTTAAAAAATCCACATTGCCTCTAGAGGCTTACAAAAATTCTTTAAAAATCCACATTGCCTCCAGAGGCTTACAAAAATTCTTTAAAAAAACCACGTTGCCTTTAGAGGCTTAGAAAAATTCTTTAAAAAAACCACGTTGCCTTTAGAGGCTTAGAAAAATTCTTTAAAAACCCCACATTGCCTCTAGGGGCTTAGAAAAATTCTTTAAAAAATCCACGTTGCCTCTAGAGGCTTAGAAAAATTCTTTAAGAAATGCGCGTTGCCTCTAGAGGCTTAGAAAAATTCTTTAAAAAATCCACGTTGCCTCTAGAAGCTTAGAAAAATTCTTTAAAAAATCCACGTTGCCTCTAGAGGCTTAGAAAAATTCTTTAAAAAATCCACGTTACCTCTAGAGGCTTAGAAAAATTCTTAAAAAAATCCACGTTGCCTCTAGAGGCTTAGAAAAATTCTTTAAAAAATCCACGTTGCCTCTAGAGGCTTAGAAAAATTCTTTAAAATATCCACGTTGCCTCTAGAGACTTAGAAAAATTCTTAAAAAAATCCACGTTGACTCTACAGGCTAACAAAAATTCTTTAAAAAATCCACGTTGCCTCTAAAGGCTTACAGAAATTCTTTAAAAAATCCACGTTGCCTCTAAAGGCTTACAAAAATTCTTTTAAAAATTCACGTTGCCTCTAGAGGCTTACAACAATTCTTCAAGAAATTCACGTTGCCTCTAGAGGCTTAGAAAAATTCTTTAAGAAATCCACGTCGTCTTCGGAGGCTTATAAATTTGTTTTAAACAATCCACGTCGCTTTCTGAGGCTTACGAAAATTCTTAAAAAATCCACATTACAAAAATTCTTTAAAAAATCCACGTTGCCTGTAAAGGCTTACGAAAATTCTTAAAAAATCCACATTACAAAAATTCTTTAAAAAATCCACGTTGCCTGTAAAGGCTTACAAAAAAATTTTAAAAAATCCACGTTGCCTCTAAAGGCTTACAAAAATTCTTTAAAAAATCCACGTTGCCTCTAAAGGCTTACAAAAATTCTTTAAAAAATCCACGTTGCCTCTAAAGGCTTACAAAAATTCTTTAAAAAATCCACGTTGCCTCTAAAGACTTACAAAAATTCTTTAAAAAATCCACGTTGCCTCTAGAGACTTAGAAAAATTCTTTAAAAGATCCACGTAGTCTCTAAAGACTGACAAAAATTCTTTAAAAGATCCACGTTGCCTATAAAGGCTGACAGGAAGGCTCAGGAAAATTCTTTAAAAATAAATGTCGCTTCTAGAGGCTTACAAAAATTCTTTAAAAATTTTTTGTTGCCTCTGGAGACTTACAATAATTCTTTAAAAATTCCACGTTGCCTCTAGAGGCTTATAAAAATTCTTTAAAATATCCACGTTGCCTCTAAAGGCTGACAAAAACTCTTTAGGAAATCCACGTTTTCTCTAGATGCTCAGAAAAATTCTTTAAAAATTCTTCTTACAAAAATTCTTTGAAAAATCCACATTGCCTCTAAAGGCTTTGGAAAATTCTTTAAAAAATCTACTTTGCCTCTAGAGGCTTGGAAAAATGCTTTAAAAAAACACGTTGTCTCTTGGGGCTCAGACAAATTCTTTAAAAATAGTCTACGCTAAGAAATTTATTGACCTTAAAAGGGGAATATAACTGACCCAATTCCATCGGTTTGATGTTTCAGGGCAGTTATAACACACTGCATAGCCTTTCCACTTTCATTGCACGTCCTGTAAGATGAAATTTTAGGAAATCCAATCTTAGCATCTTTAAATCCTTAAAAAAAAACTTATTTTTTACACAATTTCTAATAGTTTTAGCAATTTCTTCTTAAAAAGCAATCAATTGGCTGTAGAGTCTAGTTTAATTATCATTTTTCAGATCTTAAATCGCTTCGGAAATCTAGTAGTTATTGCCATTTTAGTAGAATAAATCCTCTATTAAAAATACTCATACGCACTAATGGACATAATTTAAAAATTCTATTTTACTCTAATGCCGCCACATTTTGGGATAATTTAGAATGGAAATGGGCATAAAGTAAATTAGGCAATCTATTTCAACGTAAATTTGTCCTAAAAAGTCATCCGACGGCCGTGCTTTAAGGAATACTACTCTATAATAAATTACATCATTATGTATTATAGAGAGCCTTACAGCACCTGTATTTTTCCAACAGAAAATGGCATCAAACTTCTTAAAAAATATTTTTGCTGTTTTCAGATTCCTCCTAAAAAACTCTTAAAAAACATCAATGAGCGTAAAACTGTTTAGTTCCACTGAAAGAAAATGTGTAAGGGCGTCAAATTTTGTCTTCTTGAGAGTCTCTACGAAAATCCTATAGAAATGTAGGGTTTACAGTCTTTAATATCCTCACAAAATATATCAAATTGCGATATGTGTCATACATGGCCTTCGCAAAAACTATTAAGAAAACCAAAATATTTTCCTGCAAAAAAAAAAAAAACAAAAAAAAAAAACTCATAAAAATGTGATGATTTGTGGTCTTAAGAGCCCCTCATTCATTAATTGACCTCTAATAGGCAGCGAATTAATTGGTATAATTTAAAAACAATAGGAAAGAGAACACATCGTGGTTTCAAAGCCTCATATAGTAACTATGAAGTTTCCCTAAAATATTGGGAAAAATACAAACGAATTTCTATCAGGGGTCCCAAGTTGGTGGTTTTCCCGCTACTTGTGATGATTTTTGACGTACAAAAACCACTGTTTAAGCAGGAATTTCAACTGTTTTAAGGTAAAAACCGCTACAGACCTATGGTGCGTACGTGGCTGTAGCGATTTTTACCTCGGAACAGTTGGCATCCCTGATTTCTATTCAATACTTCAACATTTTTCAAATGACTTGAATTTTCATACCTCTTCCAATAGAATTTCGCATTCCTTTTCAAAGAACACTAAATAGCTGGATATGTGGGCTTTCATTTGCACTTTCAAGATCTTGAATGGCTTGAGAAACCTTGAAGTTATAGGCATTTTATTAAAACAACTCATCTATTAATAATACTAATACGCACCAATGGACAAAATTTAAAAATTCAATTTTACTGTAATGGCGCTATATTTTTGAATATTTAGAACGAAAATAGACGAAATGTAAAGTTGGCGATCTTTTTAAAGTAAAGTGAACCTAAACAAAACCCATCTACATCTATTTCAAACTATATTAATATTTTATGTCATGAAATTTAAATTGTTTTTTAGAGACCATTCTAAGTGGATATTTCAAGGAATGTCAGAAGTCAAATCAGAGCATATGTCCCGCAGGAAGTTTTTAAAACAGTCCATTAAGTCCATTGTCCTCTATATTGTCTCTATAGGTCCTGTAGGAAATTTTAAAAAAAGTAGTGTCTACTTTAAAAAATAAAAATGGTAAAAATGTCGGCCGAGCACACAAAAGTTCTGTGGTTCAATGGCTGACCACAATATCGCATTTTCCATGGGTGGCAAATATCCTCAACATTTTTTTTTTTTTCAAAAATCCCCATTATATCTTCCACGTTTCTATATTAGTTTTCCCCATGACATGTGTCTCTGTGATGAAAAACCAAAAAATTAATTAACCCATTTATTTGTTATTGTTGTTTATTTTTCAAAAATTATTTGCATTGAAATTCATCAAACCGCAAATATGTTATCCGGCACGCAAGGCATGCAAAAACCCATTTTTTTTGTTGTCTTTGTTGTTGCTGCTAAAATAAAGCATGAATATTTTATTTGTTGATTGAATTGTGTATTGTTCAGAGTGAAATTATTTAAATAATATTTATGTGTAATAAATAATTTAGTGAAATATTGTCATAGTCGTCACCCATCATGGAATGTGACATGGTGGCTATGTCCATGGCTTGGCTGATTATCATTCATTCATTTTGTGTGGGGGGCGTACACCAGGCCATTAACCATTATAATACCCCTCTCACGCATTCACACACAAAGGAATATAAGTGTGGAAAAAAATTATTACAATCCTATAATTTAAATATTAAATTAATTGAATATTGTTTACATATGTATTAAGGGTATACATATATGGGAGGTTATGGTTACATTGGAGTATAATGGCGTGGAGTGAATTAATATGAAATTAAATTTAATATAATTTTATAATGTTGGATATTGAGCAACTTTAAAGAATTTAAATCTGGAAAATTTTATTGATATTCTATACTTTAATTTGAAGACTAAAAATCCGGAAATATATGAATAGCTCAAAATAGTTTTTAATTTCTGTTGTTTGCAGAGGTTCTGAAAGGATTTTGCTCTTTCTTCCCAAAGTGTTATAAATAGTTTAATGTGTCTACTTTCATTAAAATTTTTTCATATATAGATTCGTTAAAAAATTCGGTAGCACTTCCCGTTGGACTGTAATATAGAAAATCAAATGTTAGTATCTCAAAATATTAAAAAAAATTAAAATTTTACATAATTTCCAATAGGTTTAGCAATTTCTTCATAAAGAGTAATCAATAGACTGTAATGTCTAGTTTCATTATCCTATTTCAGATCTTGAATCGGTTAAAGAACCTTGAAGTTATGATCATTTTAGTAAAACAAGTCATCTATTAATAATACTCATACGCTCTAGGGAACATAACCTAAAAAAAATTAAATTTTATTACAATGGAGTTACATTTTTGGTTATTTAAGACATGGAATTGAGTAAGGGGATTTAAAGGTAACAAGGCTATTTAGAAAATTCATAAATAGATTTTAGGGCAGCTACAGGGCTGAAGGTAATATTAAAAAAATTCTTTTAAAAATCCACGGCTTTTAAAAATTCTTTAAAAAATTGATGTTGCCTCTAGAGGCTTATGAAAATTCTTTAAAAAATTGATGTTGCCTCTAGAGGCTTATGAAAGAGGGTTAGAAAAATTCTTTAAAAAAAAAAAATCCACGTTACCTCAAGAGGTTTAGAAAAATTCTTTAAAAAATCCACGTTGCCTGTAGAGGCTTAGAAAAATTATTCAAAAAATCCACGTTGCCTCTAGAGGCATAAAAAATTCTTTAATAAATCTACGTTGCCTCTAGAGGCTTACAAAAATTCTTTAAAAAATCCCCGTTGCTTGTGGAGGCTTAGAAAAATTATTCAAAAAATCCACGTTGCCTCTAGAGGCTTAAAAAAATTCTGAAAAATTCCACGTTGCCTCTAGAGGCTTATAAAAATTCTATAAAAACCCACGTTGCCTCTAGAGGCTTAGAAAATTCTTTAAAAAATCGTTGTTGTCTCTAGAGGCCTAGAAAAATTCTTTAAAAAATCTTTGTTGTCTCTAGAGGCTTAGAAAAATTTTTTAAGAAATCCACGTTGCCTCTAGAGGCTTACAAAAAATCTTTAAAAAATCCACGTTGCCTTTAGAGGCTTACAAAAATTCTTTAAAAAATCCACGTTGCCTTTAGAGGCTTAGAAAAATTCTTTAAAAAATCCACGTTGCCTTTAGAGGGTTACAAAAATTCTTTAAAAAATCCACGTTGCCTCCTGAGGCTTTGAAAAATTCTTTAAAAAATCTACATTTTAAATAGAGCCTTAGAATTTTTTTTTAAAAAATCCACGTTGCCTCTAGAGGCTTAGAAAAATTCTTTAAAAAGCCCACGTTATCTCTAGAGGCTTATAAAAAATCTTTAAAAAATCCACGTTACCTCTAGAGTCTTAGAAAAATTCTTGAAAAAATCCACGTTGCTCTTGAGGCTTAGAAAAATTCTTTAAAAAATCCAAGTTGCCTCTAGAGGCTTAGAAAAATTCGTTACAAAATTCACGTTGCCTCTAGAGGTTTGTAAAAATTCCTAAAAAATCCACGTTGCCTCTAGAGGCTTAGAAAAATTCTTTAAAAAATCCACGTTATCTCTAGAGGCTTAAAAAAATCTTTAAAAAATCCACGTTGCCTCTAGAGGTTTAAAAAAATCTTTAAAAAATCCACGTTGCCTCTAGAGGCTTAGAAAAATTCTTTAAAAAATCCACGTTGCCTTTAGAGGCTTAGAAAAATTCTTTAAAAAATCCACGTTGCCTTTAGAAGCTTAGAAAAATTCTTTAAAAAATCCACGTTGCCTTTAGAGGCTTAGAAAAATTCTTTAAAAAATCCACGTTGCCTTTAGAGGCTTACAAAAATTCTTTAAAAAATCCACGTTGCCTTTAGAGGCTTACAAAAATTCTTTAAAAAATCCACGTTGCCTTTAGAGGCTTACAAAAATTCTTTAAAAAATCAACGTTGCCTTTAGAGGCTTACAAAAATTCTTTAAAAAATCCACGTTGCCTTTAGAGGCTTACAAAAATTCTTTAAAAATCCACGTTGCCTCTAGAAGCTAAGAAAAATTCTTTAAAAAATCCACGTTGCCTTTAGAGGCTTACAAAAATTCTTTAAAAAATCCACGTTGCCTTTAGAGGCTTAGAAAAATTCTTTAAAAAATCCACGTTGCCTTTAGAGGCTTAGAAAAATTCTTTAAAAAATCCACGTTGCCTTTAGAGGCTTAGAAAAATTCTTTAAAAAATCCACGTTGCCTTTAGAAGCTTAGAAAAATTCTTTAAAAAATCCACGTTGCCTTTAGAGGCTTAGAAAAATTCTTTAAAAAATCCACGTTGCCTTTAGAGGCTTACAAAAATTCTTTAAAAAATCCACGTTGCCTTTAGAGGCTTACAAAAAGTCTTTAAAAAATCCACGTTGCCTTTAGAGGCTTACAAAAATTCTTTAAAAAATCCACGTTGCCTTTAGAGGCTTACAAAAATTCTTTAAAAAATCCACGTTGCCTTTAGAGGCTTACAAAAATTCTTTAAAAAATCAACGTTGCCTTTAGAGGCTTACAAAATTCTTTAAAAAATCCACGTTGCCTCTAGAGGCTTAGAAAAATTCTTTAAAAAATCCACGTTGCCTTTAGAGGCTTACAAAAATTCTTTAAAAAATTCACGTTGCCTTTAGAGGCTTACAAAAATTCTTTAAAAAATCCACGTTGCCTTTAGAGGCTTACAAAAATTCTTTAAAAAATCCACGTTGCCTTTAGAGACTTAGAAAAATTCTTTAAAAAATCCACGTTGCCTTTAGAGGCTTAGAAAAATTCTTTAAAAAGCCACGTTGCCTTTAGAGGCTTAGAAAAAATCTTTAAAAAATCCACGTTGCCTTTAGAGGCTTAGAAAATTTCTTTAAAAAATCTACGTTGCCTTTAGAGGCTTAGAAAAATTCTTAAAAAATCCACGTTGCCTCTAGAGGCTTAGAATAATTCTTTAAAAAATCCACGTTGCCTTTAGAGGCTTAGAAAAATTCTTTAAAAAATCCACGTTGCCTCTAGAGGCTTAGAAAAATTCTTAAAAAATCCACGTTGCCTCTAGAGGCTTAGAAAAATTCTTAAAAAATCCACGTTGCCTCTAGAGGCTTAGAAAAATTCTTTAAAAAATCCACATTGCCTCTAGAGGCTTAGAAAAATTCGTTAAAAAATCCACGTTGCCTCTAAAGGCTTATAAAAATTCTTTAAAAAATCCAGGTTGCCTGTGGAGGCTTATAAAAATTCTTTAAAAAATCCACGTTGCCTCTAGAGGCTTAGAAAATATTCTTTAAGAAATCCACGTTGCCTCTAGAGGCTTAGAAAAATTCTGTAAGAAATCCCCGTTGCCTCTAGAGACTTAGAAAAATTCATTAAGAAATCCAAGTTGCCTCTAGAGGCTTAAACAAATTCTTTAAAAAATCCACGTTATCTCTAGAGGCTTAAAAAAATCTTTAAAAAATCCACGTTGCCTCTAGAGGTTTAAAAAAATCTTTAAAAAATCCACGTTGCCTCTAGAGGCTTAGAAAAATTCTTTAAAAAAACCTTGTTGCCTCTGGAGGCTTAGAAAAATTCTTTAAAAAATCCACGTTGCCTTTAGAGGCTTAGAAAAATTCTTTAAAAAATCCACGTTGCCTTTAGAAGCTTAGAAAAATTCTTTAAAAAATCCACGTTGCCTTTAGAGGCTTAGAAAAATTCTTTAAAAAATCCACGTTGCCTTTAGAGGCTTACAAAAATTCTTTAAAAAATCCACGTTGCCTTTAGAGGCTTACAAAAATTCTTTAAAAAATCCACGTTGCCTTTAGAGGCTTACAAAAATTCTTTAAAAAATCAACGTTGCCTTTAGAGGCTTACAAAAATTCTTTAAAAAATCCACGTTGCCTTTAGAGGCTTACAAAAATTCTTTAAAAATCCACGTTGCCTCTAGAAGCTAAGAAAAATTCTTTAAAAAATCCACGTTGCCTTTAGAGGCTTACAAAAATTCTTTAAAAAATCCACGTTGCCTTTAGAGGCTTAGAAAAATTCTTTAAAAAATCCACGTTGCCTTTAGAGGCTTAGAAAAATTCTTTAAAAAATCCACGTTGCCTTTAGAAGCTTAGAAAAATTCTTTAAAAAATCCACGTTGCCTTTAGAGGCTTAGAAAAATTCTTTAAAAAATCCACGTTGCCTTTAGAGGCTTACAAAAATTCTTTAAAAAATCCACGTTGCCTTTAGAGGCTTACAAAAAGTCTTTAAAAAATCCACGTTGCCTTTAGAGGCTTACAAAAATTCTTTAAAAAATCCACGTTGCCTTTAGAGGCTTACAAAAATTCTTTAAAAAATCCACGTTGCCTTTAGAGGCTTACAAAAATTCTTTAAAAAATCAACGTTGCCTTTAGAGGCTTACAAAATTCTTTAAAAAATCCACGTTGCCTCTAGAGGCTTAGAAAAATTCTTTAAAAAATCCACGTTGCCTTTAGAGGCTTACAAAAATTCTTTAAAAAATTCACGTTGCCTTTAGAGGCTTACAAAAATTCTTTAAAAAATCCACGTTGCCTTTAGAGGCTTACAAAAATTCTTTAAAAAGCCACGTTGCCTTTAGAGGCTTAGAAAAAATCTTTAAAAAATCCACGTTGCCTTTAGAGGCTTAGAAAAATTCTTTAAAAAATCTACGTTGCCTTTAGAGGCTTAGAAAAATTCTTAAAAAATCCACGTTGCCTCTAGAGGCTTAGAATAATTCTTTAAAAAATCCACGTTGCCTTTAGAGGCTTAGAAAAATTCTTTAAAAAATCCACGTTGCCTCTAGAGGCTTAGAAAAATTCTTAAAAAATCCACGTTGCCTCTAGAGGCTTAGAAAAATTCTTAAAAAAATCCACGTTGCCTCTAGAGGCTTAGAAAAATTCTTTAAAAAATCCACATTGCCTCTAGAGGCTTAGAAAAATTCGTTAAAAAATCCACGTTGCCTCTAAAGGCTTATAAAAATTCTTTAAAAAATCCAGGTTGCCTGTGGAGGCTTATAAAAATTCTTTAAAAAATCCACGTTGCCTCTAGAGGCTTAGAAAATATTCTTTAAGAAATCCACGTTGCCTCTAGAGGCTTAGAAAAATTCTGTAAGAAATCCCCGTTGCCTCTAGAGACTTAGAAAAATTCATTAAGAAATCCAAGTTGCCTCTAGAGGCTTAAACAAATTCTTTAAAAAATCCACGTTGCCTCTAGAGGCTTAGAAAAATTCTTTAAAAAATCCACGTTGCCTCTAGAGGCTTAGACAAATTCTTTACAAATTCTTCTTCTTACAAAAATTCTTTAAAAAATCCACGTTGCCTCTTAAGGCTTACAAAAATTCTTTAAAAAATCCACGTTGCCTCTAAAGGCTTACAAAAATTCTTTAAAAAATCCACGTTGCCTCTAAAGGCTTACAAAAATTCTTTAAAAAATCCACGTTGCCTCTAAAGGCTTACAAAAATTCTTTAAAAAATCCACGTTGCCTCTAAAGGCTTACAAAAATTCTTTAAAAAATCCACGTTGCCTCTAAAGGCTTACAAAAATTCTTTAAAAAATCCACGTTGCCTCTAGAGGCTTATAAAAATTCTTTATAAGATCCACGTTGCCTCTAGAGGCTTATAAAAATTCTTTAAAAAATCCACGTTGCCTCTAGAGGCTTATAAAAATTCTTTATAAGATCCACGTTGCCTCTAGAGGCTTATAAAAATTCTTTAGAAAATCCACGTTGTCTCTAGAGGCTCAGAAAAATTCTTTAAAAATAAACGTTGCCTCTAGAGGCTTACAAAAATTCTTTAAAAAATCCACGTTACCTCTAGAGGCTTAGAAAAATTCTTTAAAAAATCCACGTTTCTTCTAGAGGCTTAGAAAAATGTTTTAAAAAATCCACGTTGCTTCTAAAGGCTTAGAAAAATTCTGTAAACAAATCCACGTTGTCTCTAGAGGCTTAGAAAAATTCTTTAAAAAATCCACGTTACCTCTAGAGGCTAAGAAAAATTCTTTAAAAAATCCACGTTGTCTCTAGAGGCTTAGAAAAATTCTTTAAAAAATCCACGTTGTCTCTAGAGGCTTAGAAAAATTCTTTAAAAAATCCACGTTGCCTCTAGAGGCTTAGAAAAATTCTTTAAAAATCCACGTTGCCTCTAGAGGCTTATAAAAATTCTTTAAAAAGTCCACGTTGCCTCTAGAGGCTGATAAAAATTCTTTAAAAAATCCATGTTGCCTCTAGAGACTTATAAAAATTCTTTAAAAAATCCACGTTGCCTCTAGAGGCTTATAAAAATTCTTTAAAAAATCCACGTTGCCTCTAGAGGCTTATAAAAAATCTTTAAAAATCCACGTTGCCTCTAGAGGCTTAGAAAAAATCTTTAAAAAATCCACGTTGCCTCTAGAGGCTTATAAAAATTCTTTAAAAAATCCACGTTGCCTCTAGAGGCTTACAAAAATTCTTTAAAAAATCATGGTTGTCTCTAGAGTTTTAGAAAAATAAGTTTAAAAAATCCACGTTGACTCTAGTGGCTTAGAAAAATTCTTCAAAAAATCCACGTTGTCTCTAGAGGCTTAGCAAAATTATTTAAAAAATCCACGTTGCCTGTGGAGGCTTAGCAAAATTATTTAAAAAATCCACGTTGCCTGTGGAGGCTTAAAAAAATTCTTTAAAAAATCCACGTTGCCTCTAGGGGCTTATAAAAATTCTTTAAAAAATCCACGTTGCCTCTAGAGGCTTATAAAAATTCTTTAAAAAATCCACGTTGCCTTTAGATACCTCTAAAAATTAAGAAAAAATCTTAAAAAATCCACGTTGATTCTAAAGGCTTATAGAATTCTTCTAAAAAACCACGTTGCCTCTAGAGGCTTAGAAAAATTCTTTAAAAATCCACGTTGCCTCTAGAGGCTTAGAAAAATTCTTTAAAAATCCACGTTGCCTCTAGAGGCTTAAAAAAATTCTTTAACAAATCCACGTTGCCTCTAGAGGCTTAGAAAAATTCTTCTAAAAATCCACGTTGCCTATAGAGGCTTAGAAAAATTCTTTAAAAAAATCCACGTTGCCTCTAGAGGCTTAGAAAAATTCTTTAAAAAATCCACGTTGCCTCTAGACGTTTAGAAAAATTCGTAAAAAATATACCTTGCCTCTAGAGGTTTAGAAAAATTCTTTAAAAAATCCGCATTGCCTCTAGAGGATTACCACCCTAATATGTAGCACATATAAAATCATCATAAATCATTTTCGCATTTCATTGAAAAACATTTACATTTGCGTAAATCAATTAAATCTATCTGCAAACACGGACACATGCCAACAGAGACACACACCGACACAGCCACATATCTATACCATTGTATGAGTGCATATTTAATTATTTAAATGGCCATGAGCCTTTTTAAACATGAATAATTTGTATAACCTTATTGTGTGGATAAAAGTAAATTTTTATTTAAAAGGTATGCTTAACGATTTAAAGTATTACGCAAAAATTAAAACATTATTAGTGGTAAGGCCACTATCATGTTTTGCAGACTTTGTGGGATTAAACCACAAACCTTTTGCGTATTGGACGGGCATTCTTAACACTGCAACCGGGTGTCTCCAAAATCTTAGGTAGATATCGTTTCCTTAAAATTCAAAAAATAACTAAAACCATTGCCATAAAATTGAATTTTTAAATTCTGTCTCTTGGAGCGTATGCGTATTATTAATAGCGGAGTTGTTTTACGTAAATGGCAATAACTTCGAAGTTTCGCAAGCGATTTAAGATCTGAAGAATGATTTTGGAACCAGACATTTCAGCCTACATTTCAATAAAACTGAATTTTTAAATATTGTCCTTTAGTGCGTATGAGTATTATTAATAGATGAGTTGTTTTCGTAAAATGCTGATAACTTCGAGGTTTCTTAATCGATTTTAATTATTAAAAATGCAAATGAATCTAGGGATTTTAGGCTATTTAACATTCTCTAGGGAAAAGTTTCAATACCGTTTGGAAAATATACATATTTACTGTACTGTGAACATATCTGGTTCAACTTGTAATTAATATCGACTTGCTGGTTACAGCTGGCTAATTATTTTCTCCATATTAAAGATAAAATCTCCTGTAAATTTCCCTAACACCAATGTCTTCATCAATCATGACCTTCAACTTCATAATAAATTTTCAATCCATGGTCTATAATCTAACAATAACACCCACACCGAAAAGGGTAAATGTCAGGAGATGAAAAAAGTAATAACAAATAACATGACACTGCCAAAGCTGAAACCAAAAATAACAACAGAACTATTAAATTGACAAATTGTTGTAGAAATAATACCCTACCATGGGGAGACATACATCTATATTTATATAAAGATATAGATAACTCTACAAATTACTAAATGTTATTACCACGGATATGGTCATACACAGATAACAAGCCCCGGCCAGCAATAAGTCACACACAGTCACAGGGATAATAACCTTTTTTTCTACTCCCTGCGGATGTATTGGTTATATAAATGGCTTATAGAATGAAACCAACCAACCAGCAGCAACCATGGTGGGGAGTCAATAAAACAATGCCATCGATGACGATGATCACACAAACAATGATTATTACAAGGTCTAGAAGGGGTTCAGAGGTTGTGGTTTCCGAGAAATAAAACAAAAAACGCAACACATAGTACTTCTTCTTCCCCACCAGACATAACTCTCAACTGTTGCTGTTACGCTGTTACTTATAAAATGCTGAAGTAGAAAACTATGTAACTATTACATGCCACTGGTTGCCTATCAAAAGGAAACTATTGCTTAATGGTGGCCAAACTACCACTCCCGCACTTGATGAGTTATGGATGGTTTTTGTTAAATAATGTGGAGAGCAAAAACCCAACCAGGCAACCATGATAGCTGGCAGGAGCCACTTTAATAGTCAAACACCAGGATGTAAAATGTTGTTCCCAAGTTTCTAATAATTTAACAGGGTGGTTGGCGTAAAGCAGCAACAAATACAATAAATGACTGTGTGGGAAAAAAAGTTAGAGAGGGAGACAAAGCCACAAGCAGGATATTATTGAACTGTTGCTTTATTGTCATTCGTTGCTTTGTTACAAAAAAGGGTAAATGTTTTGGACTGTCTAGTTGTGCTGGCATAATTGCCACGTGGTTACTCTATTTCACGTACCTAAAGTTCTGCTAAAAATATTAACTTCTTTAGAGGCATAAGAAGATAGTAATTATTATAACTACAAAAGTCCATAATATTGTATAAGATTACAATTTTTACACATTTTCAAGAAGATTTAGCAACATTATTACAAAGGGTGTAAAATGGCCATATATCTTGGGCTTCATTTGCAGTTTAAAAATCTTAAATCGTTTAGGAAACCACGAAGTTATCAGAAATTTAGTAAAACAACTCACAATTAATAATAGTCATACGCCCCAATGGGCATAATTTAAAAATCCAATATTATTGAAATGTCGGCACATTTTTGGAAATTTTTGATTTGGAATGGAAAGAAAATTAGTTCAGCTTCACATTCAACCTTTTTGTTATTAAAAAAAATATTTATTAAAATTACAAAGCCATTGAAATGAATTAATTATTATATCTATAAAAGTCAATAATATTGTAAAAGACTAAAATTTTTACACATTTTCAAGAAGATTTAGCAACACTATTACAAAGGGTTTAAAATGGACATATATCTTGGGCTTTATTTGCATTTTAAAAATCTTAAATCGGTTAGGAAACGACAAAGTTATCAGAAATTTAGTAAAACAACTCCTGTATTAATAATGCTCATACGCACTATAGGCCAACATATAAAAATTCAATATAATTGAAACCCTGACATATTTTTGGAATTTTTAGATATGGAATGGACAAACAATTGATTCATAATGATATTTTAGAACACCAGAAGACTTCTTCAGAAACTTGAAATCCTTTACACAGACTGGTATTTATATAAGAATATTTTAGAACACCTACAGACCTCCATAGAGGCTCGTGATTTTTAGGAAAATAATTTAAAAAGTAAAATTTTTTCATATGTAAATCATTTTCTAAACATTTTAGATTTTAAAATGAGGCAAATTAATCCATGCTTTATATTTAATTGTGGAGAAAATTACATTAGATAAGAATATTTCATAAATTGCAAAATAATAGGATTTTTACATATTTTCCAATGTAAATAGCAAATTTATCGCAAAAAGTGATAAATAGCTAAATATCTGAAGCTTCATTTCCAGTTTATAAATCTAAAATCGGTTAAGAAATCTCAAAGTTATCACCATTTTAGTAAAACAACTTCTCTATTAATAATACTCATACGCAATAAAGTCCAAAATTTAAAAATTAAATTTTATTGAAACGCAGACACATTTTTGGAATTTTTAGATATGGAATGGACAAACAATTGATTCATAATAACATTTCAGAACACCAGAAGACTTCTTCAGAAGCTTGAAATCCTTTACACAGACTGGTATTTATATAAGAATATTTTAGAAGACCTACAGGCCTCCATAGAGGCTCGTGATTTTTTAGGAAAATAATTTAAAAAGTATTTTTTTTCAAATGTAAATAATTTTCTAAACTTGTTACATTTGAAAATGAGACAAATTAATCCATGCTTTATATTTAATTGTGGTGAAAATTACATTAGATAAAAATATTTCATGATATTGGTAAAGAATAGGATTTTTACATATTTTCCAATGTAAGTAGCAACTTTATCATAAAGAGTGATAAATAGCTAAATATCTTAGGCTTCATTTGCATTTTATAAACTTCAAATCGGTTAAGAAGTCGCAAAGATATTACCACTTTAGTAAAACAACTCCTCTATCAATAATACTCATACGCACTAAAGTCCAACATTTAAAAATTCAATTTCATTGAAACGCAGACACATTTTTGGAATTTTTAGATATGGAATAGAGAAAAAATTTATTCAGGTTTATATTTATCTTTTATGGTGTGCGAAAAAGAATTCAAATGTAGAAAGCTATTGAGACGACTTCATTAGAGGTTTCCTTAGTCCCGGTCCACACTAGATCGTTTTCATTGAAAAAATTGCATTAAATTATGCGTCCCTAGATCGAGTTGCTTACTAGCGTAATATCATGGCATTGCAGCAGTCGCGTACTCGATCCAAGAACAACTAATTTCATGAAATTTTATCATTGGAAATACTCTAGTGTGGACCGGAACTTAGGAACGCCTTTAGAAACTTTCCAGCTACAAATATCTAAACCCGAAAAGGTGTTCGATGGAAAAAACCGTCTATAATACACATTAGCTGTCGGTCCTATATGAATCACTAGTACAGGAAAAGGAACTTCTTGAAAATGGTTGCATTTTTACATATTTTCCGCTAGATTTAGCAACTTCATCATAAAGAGTGTCAAATAGCCAAATATCTTTAGCTACATTTGCATTTTATTAATCTTAAATCTGCGTAGAAACTTCGAAACAATCACCATTTTAGTAAAACAACTGCGCTATTAATAATACTCATACGCTCTAAGGGACATAATTTTAAAAGTAAAATTTTTGTTGAAATGGAATGGTAATTTAAAATTTGGAATGGCATCAACATCAATTCAGCTATTTATTAAATATTTTTTATGCCAAAATATAATTTATAATATTGAAATATCGAGGATTTTTAAGAAATCTTCTTAAAAAATCGATTTAAATCTAATCATAAGTCAAGCCAAAAAAAAAAAAAAAAAAAAAAAACAGTACATGGTGTGTTTAGTACAAAACAATTGTCGAAAGATCTATGCAATAATCCGCATTGCCAGTTAATATCTGTCCCATATAAATCGTGAGCCATGAGACATACTTTTCCCAAGAATGTATGAACTTTTGATAATGTTGAAATAGACTTGGATATTCACATAATTTCCAATAGATACAGCAACTCGTAAAGAGTCTTAAATGGCCAAATAGTTTTTATTTCATTTGCATTTTAGAAATCTTTAATCGGTTAAGAAACTTCGAAGTTATCAGCATTTTAGTGAAACAACAACTCTATTAATAATACTCATACGCTCTAAGGGACATATTTTAAAAATCAATTTTATTGAAACGGAGTTACATGTTTGGATATTTTAGATTTGTAGTGGAGAGAAAATTAAGTCAGCTTAAAATTTCAACGTTTTGGTATGCGAAAAATAGTTTGTTCAAAGTAGAAAACTATTGCCTCGAGTTCCTTAGAGATATTCTTAAGAAAATCAATCCAAAAACAGCCAGAAAGGCAGAACAATGTGTGTTTTCCGCTGCAAAAATCGTCAAAAGATATATGAAAAAATTCACATTGCCAGTGAATATCAATCAAATATGAATCACGAGTCACGAGACTTATTTTTGGTAAAAATGAATGAATTTTTCAAATTTTTTGGAAAATACTTGGATTTTTACATATTTTCTAGTAGATTTAGCTTCTACATCATAAAGAGGGGTTAATGGCCAAATATCTTTTGTTTCATTTACATTTTAGAAATTTCAAATCGGTAAAGAAACCTCGAAGTTATCAGCATTTTAGTAAAACAACAACTCTATTAATAATACTCATACGCTCTAAGGGACATAATTTTTAAAATCAATTTTATTGAAATGGAGTTACATTTTTGGATATTTTAGATTTGTAGTGGAGAGAAAACTAATTCATCTTAATATTAAAACGTTTTGGTATGCGAAAAAATAGTTTGTTAAAAGTAGAAAACCATTGCCACGAGTTCCTTAGAGATATTCTTAAGATAATCAATCCACAAAATTTACAAGCCACAATCGCAGGACATGTTGTGTTTTCCGCTGCAAAAATCGTCAAAAGATCTATGAAAAAATCCACATTGCCAGTGAATATCAATCAAATATGAATCATGAGTCATGTGACTTCTTTTTGGTATGAATGCATGAATTTTTCAAAATTTTTAAAAAATACTTGGATTTTCACGTATTTTTTAATAGATTTATCCACTTTGTCGTAAAGAGTGTTAAATGGCCACATATCTTCTGTTTCATTTGCAATTTAGAAATTGCAAATCGGTAAAGAAAGTATTTGTTTTTTCAAATGTAAATAATTTTTTGGACATTTTATATTTTCGAATATGGCAAAATTAACTCAGCCTAATATTTTTTTAATGTGGAAAAATATGCCTATATAACAGTGGACATCTATGGAGACACAATTTTCCTAAGAATGTATGAATTTTTGATAATGTTGAAAAAGACTTGGATATTCACATATTTTCCAATAGATATAGTTTCATTTGCATTTTAGAAATCTTTAATCGGTTAAGAAACTTCGAAGTTATCAGCATTTTAGTGAAACTACAACTCTATTTATAATACTCATACGCTCTAAGGGACATAATTTTTAAAATCAATTTTATTGAAATGGTGTTAGATTTTTGGATATTTTAGATTTGGAGTGGAGAGATAGTTATTTCAGCTTAATATTAAACGTTGTGGTATGCGGAAAAATAGTTTGTTCAAAGTAGAAAACCATTGCCACGAGATCCTTAGAGATATTCTGAAGAAAATCAATCCACAAAATTTACAAGCCAAATACGCAGGACGTGTTGGGTTTTCCGCAGCAAAAATCGTCAAAAGATCTATGAAATAATCCACATTGCCAGTGAATACAAATCCCATATAAACCACGAGTCATGTGACTTCGTTTTGGTAAGAATGTATGAATTTTTCAAAATTTTCGGAAAATACTTGGATTTTCATATATTTTCTAATAGATTTAGCCACTTTGTCGTAAAGAGCGTTAAATGGCCAAATATCTTTTGTTTCATTTACATTTTAGAAATTTTAAATCGGTAAAGAAACCTCGAAGTTATCAGCATTTTAGTAAAACAACTCCAAATTAATAATACTTATACGCCCCCAGGGAAATAAATTAAAAATTATTTTATTTTTCAAATGTAAATAATTTTTTGGACATTTTATATTTGAAAATAGGACAAAATTAACCCAGCCTAATATATAATTTATTTTTTAATGTGAAGAAAATGTCGATCTAACAATGTAAGGCTATGAAGAAAACTTTATTAGATATCTATGCATATTTCATAATATGCAAACAGACTGGGATTTCTACATGTGTTCTAATAAATATAGAAACTTCATGATAAATAATGTTAAAAAGCTAAACATCTTATGTTTCATTTGAATTCCAAAAATCTGAATTTGGTTAAGAAACCACGAAGTTATCAGCATTTTAGTAAAACAACTCATCTATTAATAATACTCATACGCTCTGACGGACAGAATTTAAAAAATTTATTTTATTGAAATGGGGGTACATTTTTAGAAATTCTAGGCATGGAATGGGACAAGCATTAACTCAGTTTTATATTTAAACCTTTTTTATGCGAAAATATAATTTATAATAATAAAATATTGATGTCTTTTAAGAGGCCTCCCTAATAATGCCGTTTTAAAACTAAGCGATTATCCATACCTCACTCCAAAAAGACAGTACATGATTTGTTCGACGGAGCAAAGTCGTCATATGATCTATGGAATAATCCACATTGTCAGTGAATATTGGCCCCATAAGAATCACAAGCCATACTACAAAAATTTTCTAAAAATGTATGAATTTTTTATAAAGTTTAAAAATATTACGATTTTTACATATTTTCCCGTACATTTAACAGCTCAATCATAAAGAACATTAAATACCCAAAAATCTTTAGTTTCACATGCGTTTTAGAAATCTTAAATCGGTCAAGAAACCACCAAGTTATCAGCGTTTTGGTAAAACAACCCCTCTATTAATAATACTTATACGCCCTCAGGGAAACAAATTAAAAAATTCAATTTTTATTCAAATTTAATCAATTTTTTGGGAATTTAGCAATTGAAACGGAGACAAAATAAAACTAGCTTAAAATTTTATTTTACTGATATGGAAAAATATGCCCATATAATAGTGAAAATCTATGGAGAAAACTTCATTAGATATGAGTATTTCATAAATAGTCAAAAAGACTAGGATTTTTAAATATTTCCAGTATATATAGCAACTTTATGATAAAGAATATTAAATAGCTAAGCATCTTAAGTTTAGTTTGCATTTTATAAATCTTAAATCGTTTACTAAACCTCAAAGTTATCAGCATTTCAGTAAAATAACTTCTCTATTAATAATACTTATACGCTCTAAGGGATTTCATTTAAAAATCAAATTTTATTGAAATTTAAATATATTGTTGGAAGCTTTACATATGGAGTGGGGACAGAATCTATTCAACGTCATATTTTACCACACTAATATACAAAACTGTGCTCGAATAGCCGTAGAAAGCTATCGAACCGACTTCACTAAATATGAATATTAGAGTGGGGCGATTTGAACACCATCACGGGCACCTGAAGTTTCTGATTCTTGGGATTGTACTGAGCGAAAAAGTCAACTAGACCATATGTCTACGGTAAAAATCGAGCTCACTCCACAAGGAATTTTCCACCCACTGACATTGAGTCCCATTTTGTAGCACAGTGTGATTTATCGATATTTTCCGAAAAATGTGCAACTGCTCGGGGCCATAACTACCTGAAGGAGTGTTCAAATGCTTTTGCCATGTACTAGAGAGTTCTTAATTATTGTCATGGCTACAATTGTTGTCTTTGCCTCTAGAGGCTTAGAAAAATTCTTTCAAAAATCCATGTTACCTTTAGAGGCGTAGAAAAATTCTTTAAAAAATCCACGTTGCCTCTAGAGGTTTAGAAAAATTCTTTAAAAAATCAATGTTACCTTTAGAGGCGTAGAAAAATTCTTTAAAAAATCCACGTTGCCTCTAGAAGTTTAGAAAAATTCTTTAAAAAATCAATGTTACCTTTAGAGGCGTAGAAAAATTCTTTAAAAAATCCACGTTGCCTCTAGAGGCTTAGAAAAATTCTTTAAAAAATCCACGTTGAATCTAGAGGCTTAGAAAAATTCTTTAAAAAATCCACGTTGCCTCTAGAGGCTTAGAAAAATTCTTTAAAAAATCCATGTTACCTTTAGAGGCGTAGAAAAATTCTTTAAAAAATCTACGTTGCCTCTAGAGGTTTAGAAAAATTCTTTAAAAAATCAATGTTACCTTTAGAGGCGTAGAAAAATTCTTTAAAAAATCCACGTTGCCTCTAGAGGCTTCGAAAAATTCTTTAAAAAATCCATGTTACCTTTAGAGGCGTAGAAAAATTCTTTAAAAAATCCACGTTGCCTCTAGAGGCTTAGAAAAATTCTTTAAAAAATCCACGTTGAATCTAGAGGCTTAGAAAAATTCTTTAAAAAATCCACGTTGCCTCTAGAGGCTTAGAAAAATTCTTTAAAAAATCCATGTTACCTTTAGAGGCGTAGAAAAATTCTTTAAAAAATCCACGTTGCCTCTAGAGGCTTAGAAAAATTCTTTATAAAAATCCATGTTGCCTCTAGAGGCGTATAAAAATTCATAATAAATCCACGTTGCTCCTATAGGCTTAGAAAAATTCTTTAAAAAATCCACGTTATCTCTAGAGGCTTATAAAAATCTTTTAAAAATCCACGTTGCTTGTAGAGACATACAAATATTCTTTATAAAACCCACGTTGCCTATAGGGTCTTAGAAAAATTCTTTATAAAACCCACGTTGCCTATAGGGTCTTAGAAAAATTCCTTAAAAAATCCACGTTTTCCGGAACTACAGGCGCCCGCTAATACTTTTTTCCTTCCATACAAATCGCCCCGGCCTAATGAATATACTATAATATCGAAAAGATTTGCATTTTTTAAATATTTGAATATACTTAAAAATTTCATTATAAAGAGTGTTTAATAGACAAATCACTTAATACCTAATTGCAATTTAACAATCTTATCTCGGTTGAGAAGCATTAAAGTTATCAGCATTTTAGCAAAACAACTTCTCTATTAATAATACTCATACGCTCACAGAGACATAATCTAAAAATTCGATTTTAATGTAATTGTACTCAATTTTTTCGATCTTTGTGCCCGAAAATTGATACAATATCTGCCCACGCAGATAATACTGACATTATTGTTCGAACATTGCTTTGGGTAACCGGAAAATTTTGAGGAAGATGCTTCTTTAGTTGATTCAACAGTAAATGGCTATAATACTGTGCTCATGGTATTCACGGGTGGGTAACTTTCGATCAAGTGTGGATGAGGAAAGTAAAATTTTGAGGAAAAGAATAACTTGGATTATTTCGCTAACCACATAAATACTTCAACCATAACATATAGAAAAATAATATTGATTAAAGCTGATCCAAAGTTAGTCAGCTTTGCGATTTTGGAATTAAAATCTCCTACAACGATTCCAAGCAAAATCATCAACCGAGCATCAATACTATGCTTCTACGTAGGTTTCTATGCTGCTACAATAACAACAATTTCAATGTCGTGGTAATTGTTGACGTGTGCTCGTTAAAGGTGCTCTTAATGTGCATCTTTGATCTCAGCTAAGACTAATGTAACTTTTTACACATATTGTTGCTAGTCTTTCATCCACCTGGGTGAATCTAGAGCACAGCCGACCAAGAAGAGGACACACAAAATTCTCAATATTTGCAACTTTTGACAGTGTGTTAGTAACGTTGTATGCACGCATGCTGCAAAACAAAAACAAATCAAAACATTTGTGTGCTCTTTCGTTGCTTTCGGGTCGTGTGTGTGTGAATTGCCGAAAAACTTCGAAACTTTAACAATATCAAAGCACGACATAGATCTAGAGATGAGATATTTTTTCTTCCGGTTAACTACAAACCTGTAACAAATTCATGTCTAGTTTTGTGGCAGCTTTTTTGTGGTGACACTTGTCCCCTTTTATTGCACTTCCCGTAAGACGTTATTCTAGGAAATAAAATGATAGCACTTCAAAATATTGAATTGTCCTTAATTTTTAAACAATTTCGAAGGGGTTTAGCAATTTCTCAATAAAGAGCAATAAATGCTGTGGTATGTCTAGCTTAGTTATAGTTTTAAAAATCCTAAATCGGTTAAGACCTCTTGAAGTTATTGCCATTTTAGTAAAACAACTCTTTTATTAATAATACTCATACGCTCCAAGGAACAGAATTTAAAAATTCGTTTACATTATAAAGGACTTAGATTTTTGAATATTTTAAGATTGAAAACGAGATTAGATCCGTTTTTTGTGGTGATGCTTGTCCCCTTTTATTGCTCTTCCCTTAGATCGTCATTTAAGGAATTAAAATGATAGTATCTCAAAATATTGAATTGTCCTTCATTTTTAAACAATTTCGAAAAGGTTTAGCAATTTCTTTATAAAGAGTAATTGATGGGATGACATGTATAGTTTAATTATAATTTTTAAAATCTCAAATTGGTTAAAACTTCTTGAAGTTATTGTCATTTTAGTAAAACAACTCCTTAATTGATAATACTCATACGCTCCAAGGAACAGAATTTAAAAATTCTTTTACATTGTAAAGGACTTAGATTTTTGAATATTTTAAGATTGAAAACGAGATTAGATCCATTAAGGTATCTCACTAAGTCAGAGAACATATTTTTTATGGATATTTTGAAAGGCTAGACGAATATTTAATTAAATTAAAAAATCGGATGGTGATGTTTTCTTATGTTGTTTAATTTGGATGTCTTAAAAGTTATGTGAAACGTTTCAATCCTAAATTTCTAAATTCACAATAGAATTTTCAATGCTCTTCTAAGTTACTTTATTATGGCTAAACCCCATCTAAACATCCCAAAGAAATTTTATTTTTAGTATCTCAAAATATTGAATTGTACTTCATTTTTAAACAATTTCGAATAGGTTTAGCAATTTCTTCATAAAGAGTAATTAATGCTCTGGTATGTCTAGTTTAATTAGAATTTTTAAAATCCTAAATCGGTTAAGACCTCTTGAAGTTATTGCCATTTTAGTAAAACAACTCCTTAATTAATAATACTCATACGCTCCAAGGAACAGAATTTAAAAATTCTTTTACATTATAAAGGACTTAGATTTTGAAATATTTTAAGATTGAAAACGAGATAAGATCCATTAGGGTATCTCTCTAAGTCAGGGAACATATTTTTTGTGGATATTTTGAAAGGCTAGACGTATATTTAATTAAATTAAAAAATTGTATGTATAGTATCTCAAAATATTGAATTGTCCTTAATTTTTAAACAATTTCGAAGAGGTTTAGCAATTTTTTCATAAAGAGTAATTGATGGACTAATATGTATTGTTTAATTATAATTTTTAAAATCCTAAATCGGTTAAGACCTCCGAAAGTTATTGCCGTTTTAGTAAAACAACTCCTTAGTTAATAATACTCATACGCTCCAAGCAACAGAATTTTAAAACTCGTTTACATTATAAAGGACTTAGATTTTTGAGTATTTTAAGACTGAAAACGAGATTAGATCCGTTTAGGTATCTCACCAAGTCAGAGAACATATTTTTTATGGATATTTTGAAAGGCTAGATGAATATTAAATTAAATTAAAAAATTCTATGTATTGTATCTCAAAATATTGAATTGTCCTTCATTTTTAAACAATTTCGAATAAGTTTAGCAATTTCCTCATAAAGAGTAATTGATGGGCTGATATGTATAGTTTAATTATAATTTTTAAAATCTTAAATCGGTTAAGACCTCTAGAAGTTATTGCCATTTTAGTAAAACAACTCGTTAATTAATAATACTCATACGCTCCAAGGAACAGAATTTAAAAATTCGTTTACATTATAAAGGACTTAGATTTTTGAATATTTTAAGATTGAAAACGAGATTAGATCCATTTAGGTATCTCACTAAGTCAGAGAACATATTTTTTATGGGTATTTTGAAAGGCTGGAAGGATATTTAATTAAATTAAAAAATTCTATGTATAGTTTCTCAAAATATTGAATTGTCCTTCATTTTTAAACGATTTCCAATAGGTTAAGCAATTTCTTCATAAAGAGTAATTGATGGGCTGATATATATATATATAGTTTAATTATAATTTTAAAAATAAAAAATCGGTTAAGACCTCTTGAAGTTATTGCCGTTTTGGTAAAACAACTCTTTAATTAATAATACTCATACGCTCCAAGGAACAGAATTTAAAAACTCGTTTACATTATAAAAGACTTAGATTTTTGAATATTTTATGATTGAAAACGAGATTAGATCCGTTAATATATCTCACTAAGTCAGAGGACATATTTTTTATGGATATTTTGAAAGGCTAGACGGATATTTAATTAAATTAAAAAAGTCTATGCTGATGTTTTCTTATGTTTTTTATTTTGGAAGTCTCAAAAGGTATGCGAAGCCTTTTAATCCTAAATTTCTAAATTCACATTAGAATTTTCAATGCTCTTCTAAGTTACTTTATTATGTCCAAGCCTCATCTAAACATCCCAAAGAAATTTTATTTTGTTTTTAGTATCTCAAAATATTGAATTGTCCTTCATTTTTAAACAACTTCGAATATGTTTAGCAATTTCTTTATAAAGAGTAATTGATGGGCTGATATGTATAGTTTAAATATAATTTTTAAAATCTTAAATCGGTTAAGACCTCTTAAAGTTATTGCCGTTTTGGTAATACAACTCTTTAATTAATAATACTCATACGCTCCAAGGAAAAGAATTTAAAAATTCTTTTACATTATATATGACTTAGATTTTTGAATATTTTATGATTGAAAACGAGATTAGATCCGTCTAGGTATCTCACTAAGTCAGAGAACATATTTTTTATGGATATTTTAAAAGGCTAGAGGGATATTTAATTAAATTAAAAAGGCCGATGGTGATGTTCTCTTACGTGGAATATTTGTGTAGTTTAAAATTTTATGTAAAACCTTTTAATCCTGAATATCGAAATTCACATTAGATGGCCATGTAAAGTATTTTGAGTGCTCTCTAAGTTACTTTATTATGGCTATACCCCATCTAAACATCTCAAAAGAAATTTTCATTTCACTTAAACATCAAAATAACTTTAAAACATTTAAAAAGTTATTTTATGAGGCATTTTTCCAACAATTTCATTTATATTTGGCCTTTAGTCTTAGACTTTACCGCCAATAATTGTTAATGTACTTTTTCTTTTTGTGTGGAGGGGTTATAAATTTCTCTCGAGGCAAAACTTTTCAAAAACCTAATCTCTCTAAGAATTCCAATTCAACCCTTAGTTCCTTAAAGCAACGTTTATGTGTGTTGGCATCTGTTATCCTTGGGTTATAAATGATCAAGGGATTTACTAAAGCCCGAATGCTTGCAGGCTTTAAAAAAGAAAGTGTGGGAAAGAAAAATATAAAATCCTTACATAAAATTGCCTTAGCAAAAAGGCAATGGCAGAGAGATAAAAAGGAGTGCATGAAGTGAATGGAGATGCTTTGGTAAAATGTGTAAGTGTATAATTTAATTCCCTGGCTAACCATTAAATACAAAAATCCCTTTAATAGATGTAACTATGCAGGCTAAACATACATAGATGATGCCTTCCTTGGCAAGGACATGTTTAGTATAATAGAATACAAGGAGTAGAAGAAGATATGTAGTTGGGAAGCAGAAAAAGGCGACATGAGGAAGATGTGAAAAGTCAAATGTGGTTATAAATAGCACTCTCTGGGTTCTTACAGCCACATATAAATTGTTGCTAATACAAATATAAACTGTTATCATTTGTAACTTCCTCAACATGATAAATTATATTTTTTAGAGTTTCTTCTGCCGTTTCGTACTTGATAACAAGGGGGCAGATAAGGGATTAACACTTAAAAACATGTTAACTTTTAACACACACACACGAACCAACAGGCAGCTATCAAACACCAAAAGCTTTTGGAGGCTTTGCCAGATATTGAAGGAGTTGATATTTGTCATTAGAGCAACAGTAGGGCAAGGGATAATGTAGGATCATTCAACGGCAATGTTGACATGGAATGCTCTTATTTTATCTGCAAGAGCCGTATGTACTCTCAGCTCTTGGTAGTTTTTAAGAAGCTTACTTAAGGAAATATCTAAGGAAGTCCTTCCAATAGATTTCAGAGATTTTTAGAATATTTTTGCATATCAGGAAACGAAAAATAAGAAGCTGGATTAATTTTACCTCTATTCCAACTGTAAAATTTCCAAAAATTTAACTGCATTCTAATAAAATCGAATTTTTAAATTCTGTTCCTTGGTGCGTATGACTATTGTTAATAGCTGGGTTGTTTTACAAGAATGGTGATAACTTCGAGATTTCTGAATCGATTTACGATCGGAAAAATGTTATTGAAACTAGACATATCTGCCTATGTATCACATGTTATGAAGGAATTGCAAAACCTATTGGATGTTATGTAAATATGTAAGACTTTTCAATATTGTGAGATATTAACGTTTAAATTCTTGAACCATAGTTTTGGGGGAAGTGCGATGGAACAATTTTAAGGGAATATTTTTGCGAATCAAGAACGTTACATAGGAAGCGAAACTAATATTATCTGCATTCCTAATGTAAAATGTTCAGAAATTTAACTGCATTCTAATAAAATCAAATTTTTAAATTCTGTACCTTAGTGCGTATGAGTATTTTTAATAGCTGGGGTTGTTTTACAAGAATGGTGATAACTTCGAGAAATCTGAACCGATTTACGATATGAAAAATGTTATTGAAACTAAACATATCTGCCTATTGATCACATGTTATGAAGGAATTTCTAAACTTATTGGAAGTTGTGTAAAATTGTAAGACTTTTCAATATTTTGAGATACTAAAATTTAAATTCTTGAACAATCGTTTTAGTGGAAGTGCGATGGAACTGGACAGGTCTAAAAACAATTTTATTTTTCTATCTGATGTTGCTACCACATAAATACTCAAACAACATCAGATAGAAAACTAAAATTGTGTTTAGAACTTTCCCTTTCCATCGCACTTCCCTTACAGAAAGAGAATATCTGTTTAGTCTGCTTGAAGAGTATGTTGTCCAGATCTGGGCAGTTTTTAAGAAGCTTACTTAAGGAAATCACTAAGGAAGTCCATCCAATAGATTCGAAAATTTTAAGGGAATATTTTTTTAAGGGAATATAGGAAGCGAACATAATATTATCTCCGTTCCTAATGTAAAATATAACTGCATTATAATAAAAACGATTTTTTAAATTCTGTTCCTTAGTGCGTATGAGTATTATTAATAGCTGGGTTGTTTTGCAAGAATGATGATAACTTCGAGATATCTGAACCGATTTACGATATGAAAAATGTTATTGAAACAAGACATTTCTGGCTATTGATCACATGTTATGAAGGAATTGCTTAACCTATGTGAAGTTATGTAAAAATGTAAGACTTTTCAAAATTTTGAGATATTAACATTTAAATTCTTGAACCATCGTTTTAGGGGAAGTGCGATGGAACGGGAAAGACCTAAAAACAATTATAGTTTTCTATCTGATGTTGCTACCACATAAATACTCAAACAACATCAGATACAAAAATAAAATTGTTTTTAGACCATATTTAACCACACTAATATTCAAAACTGTGATCGAATAGCCATAAAAAGCTATCGAACCGACTTCACTAAATATGAATATCCTATAATATTGAAAAGATTTGCATTTGAATATACTTAAAAAATTTCATCATAAAGAGTGTTTAATAGACAAATATCTTAAGACCTAATTGCAATTTAACAATCTTATTTCGGTTGAGAAACATTAAAGTTATCAGCATTTTAGCAAAACAACTTCTCTATTAATAATACTCATACGCTCACAGAGACACAATTTAAAAATTCGATTTTAATATAATTGAACAATTTTTTCTCGATCTTTGTGCACTATAATTGATACAATATCTGCCCAAGCAGATAATATTGACATTATAGTTCGAACATTGCGTTCCCGTTCCATTGCACTTCCACCAATGACTGAAGTTATTGCTATTCTTATAACTTTGGTTTTTTCTTCCTGGACGTGCCAGAGGGGGAGGCATGTAGGTACTCTAAAAATATTCCTTAATAACTATGAGTCTCTTCAGATGTGCTTGAGCCTTTGTGTACGTCTATAGGTACTTCAAAAATATTCTTAAAAAAATCAGGAGCCTTTATGGATGGTTGTAGGTGCTATAAAAATACTCTTTAATAAATACCAGTCTCTGTAAAGGATTTCAAGCTTCTGAAGAAGTCTTCTGGTGTTCTAAAATATTATTATAAATCAATATTTTGTCCATTCCATATCTAAAAATTCCAAAAATGTGTCTGGGTTTCAATAAAATTGAATTTTTAAATGCTGGCCTTTAGTGCGTATGAGTATTATTAATAGAGGAGTGGTTTTACTAAAATGGCGATAACTTTAAGATTTCTTAACCGATTTTAGATTTATAAACTGGAAATGAAGATTCAGATATTTAGCTATTTATCACTCTTTACGCTAATGTTGCTGTTTACATTGGAAAATATGTAAAAATCCTATTCTTTTCCAATACCATGAAATATTCATATCTAATGTAATTTTCTCCAGAGATTTTCCTATATATGTAAAAAAATAAATATAAAGCAGGGATTAATTCGTCTCATTTTCAAATATAAAATGTTCAGAAGATTATTTAAATTTGAAAAAAAATTACTTTTTAAATTATTTTCCTAAGTGCGTATAAGTATTATTAATTTTTACTATTACAGCAGCATTTTTTGCATATCAAAAGGGTAAAATAAGAAACAATCTTAATTTTACATCATTTCCAAGCGTAAAATGTCCAAAAACTAAACTACTTTTCAATAAAATTTAATTTTACGTTAAGTCCTTTGGAGCGTATGAGTATTATTAATAGGGGGTTGTTTTACAAAAATGCTGATAACATGAAAGATTTCTAACCAATTTAAGATTTGCAAATTGCAAATGAAACTTCAGATATTGAGCCATCTACCACTCTTTACAATAAAGTTGGTGAATTTATTGGAAAATATGTAAAAATTCAGGTCTTTTTCATATTATGTGATATTCATATCTAATAAAGTCGCCTCAATAGACTTTTGCTGTTATAAAGGCATATTTTTGCCTACCGCTTTGTTTAAATAAAAAGCTAACTTAACGTTAGCTCCTTTTTAAATGTTAAATGCCCACAAATGTAACTCCATTTCAATAAAATTGAATATTTTTAATTGTGTCCTTCAGAGCGTATGAGTGTTATTAATAGAGGAGTTGTTTTACTAAAATGGTGATAACTTCGAGGTTTCTTAACCGATTTGAGATCTTTAAAATGCAAATGAAACTAGAAGTATTTGGCTATTTGATGGCCTTTATGAAAATATCCTAAATTTATTGAAAGTTGTGCAAGAATTCTCTATATCATAGCATATTCATATTTAATGTGATCGTTGCATTAGATTTTTACTATTACAGAAGCATTTTTTGCATATCAAAGGGGTAAAATAAGAAGCAATCTTAACTTTATATAATTTTCAAACATAAAATGTCCAAAAACTAAACTACTTTTCAATAAAATTTAATTTTACGTTAAGTCCTTTGGAGCGTATGAGTATTATTAATAGGGGGTTGTTTTACAAAAATGCTGATAACATGAAAGATTTCTAACCGATTTAAGATTTGCAAATTGCAAATGAAACTTCAGATATTGAGCCATTTACCACTCTTTATAATGAAGTTGGTGAATTTATTGGAAAATATGTAAAAATTCAGGTCTTTTTCATATTATGTGATATTCATATCTAATAAAGTCGCCTCAATGCTGTTATACAGGCATATTTTTGCCTACCGCTCTGTTTAAATAAAAAGCTAACTTAACTTTATCTCCTTTCTAAATGTAAAATGTCCAAAAATATTACTCCATTTCAATAAAATTGAATATTTTTAATTGTGTCCTTCAGAGCGTATGAGTGTTATTAATAGAGGAGTTGTTTTACTAAAATGGTGATAACATGAACGGGTTTTAACCGATTTAAGATTTCCAAATTGCAAATGAATCCTCAGATATTGAGCCAATTACCACTCTTTATAATAAAGTTGATGAATTTATTGGAAAATATGTAAAAATTCAGGTCTCTTTCATATTATATGATATTCATTTCTAATAAAGTCTCCTCAATAGCCTTTTGTCGACTCAATAGCAATATTTTTGTCTGCCGCTCTGTTTAAATAAAAAGCTAACCTAGATTTGTCTTCTTTCCAAATGTAAAATGTCCAAAAATTTAACTACATATCAATAAAATTGAATACTTTTTAATTGTGTCCTTCAGAGCGTATGAGTATTATTAATAGGGGGGGTGTTTTACAAAAATGCTTAAAACATGAACGGTTTGTAAGCGATTTAAGATTTTTAAATTGCAAATGAAACTACAGATTTTGAGCCGTTTACCACTCCTTATAACGAAGTTGGTGAATTTATTGGAAAATATGTAGAAATTGAGGTCTTTTTAATATTATGCGATATTCGTATTTAACAAAGTCTCCTCAATAGCCTTTTGTTGTTAGCCAGACATACTTTTGCCTACTGCTCTGTTTAAATAAAAAGCTAATTTAATTTTATCTCCTTTTCAAATGTAAAATGTCGTTCGCCTCTTAAAGACCTCAATAAATTTTCTTCTATTTATTATGACATAAAAAATATTCAAAGACAAAAACGACTTATGTGATGCCCCTACATTGGCTTTCCCATACTCTTAACCGATTTATCCTAAAGGTCCACATATAAGCTTTCGGTTTTCATCCTAAAATATTCCAAAATCTGGGTCCTTTGTAGTAAAATTGAATTTTTAAATTCTGTCCCTCAGAGCGTATGAGTATTATTAATAGAGGAGTTGTTTTACTAAAATGGTGATAACATCAAGGTTTTTTAACCGATTTAAGATCTTCAAAATGCAAATGAAAGTAGAGATATTAGGCTATTTAAGGGTCTTTATAAAAAGTTTGCTAAATTTATTGAAAGTTATTTAAACATCAAAATACTTTTGAAATATTTTTTCAGTGCCGAAAATATAGTTTTTAAATAGATGTTTTTATGGTGTAACTGCATTGTCATATTAAACCAATTTAAGTGGTAATTTCCCATGGAAATCCATTTAGGCTCAATAGCGGAAAAAATTTAAATTATATTCCATTCTTCAAAACAAAACAAAAATCGCTTTGTTTGTTCACTTAAATTGTTTTTATTGAACTTTGTATTGTTTCAATTGTTTTGCTAATGACTGGACAATAATGAAAACAAAAAAACAACATCTCTTTGTTTTAATGTTTAATACTGCAGGGAATTGTTGTAAAGAATGATAGGAAAAAAACAACATCAACTACAACATCTCTACATACAAACATCACATCACCATCATTATGAATGGTGGGTATTTGTTGTGATGACAACACCATGGAGAATTGGATTACAAAAGTTTTCTTTTTCTATTGCTGATGTCGGGGACTATTGTTTTGAGAGTATATCCATATTGTTTTATGTCAACAATGGTTAATTTGTTTAATTTTTTGTTTGTTTTGCTTGGATTTTTTTCTCCATCGTCATAATCCGCTTGCTGTATGCATGTATTTATTTACAATTACACAGTTATGATTATTACCATCATTAGTTCGATATGGTTATATTGAGAAAAGAGGAGGAAAAAAAATGGTGGAAAAAATTTGTTTATTGTTATGTGACATTTCCTTTCACAATATTAATTGCAGGATACCTTTTTTGTGTTATTTATACTATTTGTTTAATCTGCAATTGGACGTCTTATATTGAAGACTTACAGTAATGAAAGAAATTACTTGTTTTTATTGATTTACTTGTCGATAATAAACCGCCATATTTTGTTAATCTTTGGGGAGTTTTATGTGACCATGGTAATATTTTTGATAGGTATTCGTTAGCGGTCATAAAGTTGATGAGGAATTTTGATTATTTTTGCTTTGCTTTAATAACTTTCTGTTCAATAAGGGGATTTTTTTAAGTGGAAACCATTGATTTTTCTGCTGAGGGTTAAATGATGAGCAATAAAATGGAAACTGATGGTGGATTAACTAAAATAAGAAAATGCATTTATATTTTATATAAGTTTGTTTTTCATTATAATAATAATAAAGCATAAAAATAAATTAAATCAAATTAATAATAATTCGTATAATACAATACAGCATTGAAAATATTTTTCCTGGTTTTATAATATGAACTTTTAAATCTAGGAATAGAAGGCTACAAAAAGCTTTTAACAATAAAATTCTCCTAAAATTGCATTCAAATATATATTCCCTAGCTTAAGAAGTTAGCTAAACCAATTAAATTTCAATTTCAATTTAAAAATCTCACCGCATTAAAATACAATTGAATTTTTAAAAATTGTCCTTCAGAGCGTATAAGTATTATTAATAGGGCAGTTGTTTTACTAAAATGGTAATAACTTCAAGGCTTATGATTCGATTCAAGATCTTAAAAACGGAAATGAAACCTAAGATATTAGGCCATTTAACACTCTTTATGAAGAAGTTCCTGAACCCGTAGGAAGATATGGAAAAACCTCCAAAAAGAGAGGAAATAACTTTAAACCCCTTAAGATATTCCGAATCAATCCACTGAAAATATCTATTAGAAAGTTATAACTCAGCCATGTTGAGTAGGTTTCCCATAGCTACACATCTATTCAGTTTGCCTAAATAGGTTTTCTTTCCTTCACATTTGGCTGAATAAAATTTTTATTGCTTCAACAGAACAAACTGAACTACTTTATTATTACTAGTTATGAGTTTTATCATATCATTTTCATATATGCTTATTTAACAAAAAGTGTTAATTAGAGTTCGGAAACTCACACCTATAATTAGAGGAAAAACACACATGGGGTACACGGTCATAAACAACAAGTTTTTCCATAATTAAGAGCTTAACACTAATTAGTAGTGTACACAAAAAGCTTTTTTTTTTTTTTTTTTTTTTTTTTTTGAAAAGAAAGGAAAATGATGCCACCACCCTTCATAATGAGCAGTTAAGTGTGTTATTAAAACTTAAATCGAATTATAATTTTGTATATTAAGCCTTAAAAGTGACATAAAGAGGCTAGCATCATAAAACAATTAAAATGGGAATGGGGAAAAAGACAACAAAATGGAAAAGTAAATTGATATGGAGACTTTTATGAACCATTGCAATGGTTGAAGGTTATTAATCAAGTTGATTGTTGCCATAACAAATTCATGATAAAATATCCTGATAACGATATTCTTTGAAATCGTAGCCCTTTTTTGTTATTAATCATCTTTGGTGTTAAATATCTTAGTTGAGATTTACTAAATATAATTTTAGTTTGATATTTGATTAAATTTCGCCTTGACTTTGTGACAATAAAACAATTTTAATTAATTGTTTTTCAGATCTTGTTTGGCATTATTCGTTTTAAATTACAAGAAGGATAATAGATTGTGCTTTTATGGATATAAAGGTTGTAAAATAAGAAGAAATCTCCGTTCAGTCACCCAAATACCGTATTTAGCCAGGCTGAAAAGCAAAATAATTAAGTATCCACCTAACCTTCTAAGAATTCATTAAAATATCTATTCTATTATCTAAGAGGATAGTTACACCAATTAAATTTCACTTTCAATCATAAAATATTTGAAAATTTAACGTCATTATAATAAAATTGAATTTTTAATTGTTGTCCTTCAGAGCGTATAAGTATTATTAATAGAGTGGTAGTTTTACTAAAATGCTGATAACTTTAAGGTTTCTTAACCGATTCAAGATCTAAAAGATTATCACGAAAATAGACAAATCAGTGCATAAGTTACTTTTTAGGAAGAAATTGCTAAACCTATTAGAAACTATGTAAAAATTTAAGACTTTTCCACTTTTTGATATCCTAAGATTTGTTTTCATAAAATACCGCAGTTTTTTTGTTCCCCTAAGTCTCAAAGGAGTACAATACTTGAATATTTTCAACAAATTAAAGCTGAAATTATGTTCTTCGAGGGAAGAAATCTTATTCAGACAGGTTGAATTAAAAAATTTCTTATGAAAATGTCCTATGGCAAACACTATTTGGCCAAACTGAATTGCAAAATAAATAAGTAGCCGTCTAGTGTTCTAAAATTTCATTGGATTGCCTATTCTCCACTTTAAGAGGATAACTAAATCGATGGTATTTGTATTTCAAGCATAAAATATTTAAAAATCTATCGGCATTATAATAAAATTGAATTTTTCAATTTTGTACCTTAGAGCGTATAAGTATTATTAATAGAGGAGTATTTTTACTAAAATACTCATAACTTTAAAGCTTCTCGAACGATTTAAGATATAAAAAATTATAATGAAACTAGACACATCAATGCATTAGTTGTCCTTTAGGCACAAATTGCTAAACCTATTTGAAAATATGTAAAAATTTAAGACTTTTCTATGTTTCGATACACTAACCTTTGTTTTCCTAAAAACAAAGGCATGTTTTCCCCTTCAGTCTCAAAGGAGTACAAAATTTTTTTCTCAACAAATTACAGCTTAATTAAAAGTCTCCTTTTTGAGAAATTGCAAATATATACCAAAAATTCTCACTATAATATGGTGTCAAAGGGTTAATACGTTTGACAGAAATGTGTCTCACAGTGTTGCGAATAAATTTGCTCTAGGCACTATATCCTTAAAGTGTCAGGATCACATGGAACTTATTTCAAATATAAAATATTATATCAATTACACTCTGTGATAGACATTCTTTAAAGAGGGACCTTAAATATCACTTTTGTGAATAGCCAGAGGGTTAAGATGTTTCACAAACATGTTCCTAATAGTGCGCCGAGGAAATTTGCTAAGAACACTCTATGTCTAAAGTGTCAGGATCACATTGAGTCTAATATAAATGAATAGCATTATCTGCATTACAAATATATTGTTAATATTCTAAAAAATGGGTCTTAAGTCCACTTTATTGGATAGCTAGAGGATTAAAATGCTTTACAAAAATGTTCTCTATAGTGCCACGAGGAAATTTGCTGAAGACCGTCTCTGTCTAAAATTACAGGATCACAGGGAATTTTATTTAAAATATAAAGTATTATCTCCATTGCAACATGTTATTATCATTTGTAAAAGGGAGTCTAGAAGATCGCTATAGTGCAAAGCTAGAGGGTTAACATCTTAGACAAAAATGTTCCTCATAGAGCCGCGATGAAATTTTCTGAAGACACTGTAGGCCTTAAATGCCAGGATCATATGGATTCTAATTCAAATGTAAAGTATAAACTTAATACCAATTTTTTTTTTTAGCTTTTTTATAGAGTTGATTTAAGGGACCTCTACAATGAGAAGTTAGAGGGTTAAAGTGTTCTACAAATATGTCCGCCATAGTGTAGAGAGTAAATTTGCTGCATACATTATGTCGGGATTATAGGGAATCTCATTTAAATATACAGTATCATCTCAATTTTAACCTATTGTAGGCATAATTTAAAGATGGACCTAAAAGACCCCTGCAATGAAGAGTTAGAGGATTAACATGTTCTACAAGAATGTTCCATATGACGTTAGGAATCAATTATCCGAAGACAGCCTACGCCTATAATGTCAGGATCATAGAGAGTCTACTCAAAATGTAAAGTACTATCTCCATTGCTATGTGTCATGGTCATTCTTTAAAGAGGGGTCTCAAAGGCGCCTACAATGAAGAGCTAACGGATTAACATATCCTACAAGAATGTTTCACACAGTGTTGCAAGTAAATTTGCTGAAGACACCAGATGCCTATAATGTCAGGATCACATGGAATCTATCTCAAACGTAGAGTACCATTTCAATTTTACTCTATTGGAGGCATTCTTTAAAGATGGGCTAACAGACTCCTACAGTGAAGAGCTAGAGGGCTAATATATTCTACAAGAATGCTTCCCATAGGGTTGCGAGTAAATTTGCTGAAGATACCAGATGTCGATAATGTTCGGATCACATGCAATCTATTTCAAATGTAAAGTACTCTTCCAATTTTATTCCGTTGTTCGAATTCTTAAAAGAGGGGTCTATAAGAACCCTACAATGAGGAGCTAGAGGGTCAATATGTTCCACAAAAATGTTTCCCATAGCGTCACGAGTAAATTTGTTTAACACACCAGATATTTGTAATGTCAGGATCACTGGAATCTATTCGAAATATGAAGTACTTTTTACATGTTCCTCTGTTATGGGAATTCTTAAAATATGGGCTTGAAAGACCCCTACAATGAAGAGTTAAAGGATTAATATATTCCACAAGAATGTTCCCCATAGTGTCGCAAGTAAAGTTACTGAATATACTATAGACCTAAAATGTCAGGGTCATAGGGAATCTTATTCAAATGTAAAGTATTATCTCAATTTTACCCTGTTGAGGTAATTCTTAAAAGATGGGTCCAAAATACCCCCTACAATGAAGAGCTAGAGGATTAACATATTTTACAGAAATAGGCCCCATAACGTCGGGAGTAAATTTACTGAGGATACCATATGCCTAAAACTTCAGGGTCACACGGAATATATTTCAAATGTGGAGTACTATTTCCTATTTACTCTATTGTAGGCGTTCTTTAAAGAGAGACCTAACAGACCCCCACAATGAAGAGATAGAGGTTTAACATATTTTACAAAAATGTCCGTTGTAGTGTTGGGAGCAACTTCGCCACACATACCTTATCGCTAAAATGTAATGATTCCATAGAATCTAACAAGAGATGTCATTACATTAATACGAAATCGTAGACACAATCGTAGAAAGACCCTTCGGCCGAAGAGCTAGACGATTAACATATTTTAGTTTACGAAGATAGCCAACTCAATGAAATTTCAATCATAAAATATTTAAAAATCTATCGTCATTATAGTAAAATTGACTTTTTCAATTTTGTACCTTAGAGCGTATAAGTACTATTAATAGAGGAGTAGTTTTACTAAAATACTGATAACTTTAAAGCTTCTCCAGCGATTTAGGATCTAAAAAATTATAATAAAACTAGACATATTAGTGCATTAGTTGTCCTTTAGATAAAAAATGCTAAACCTCTTTGAAAGTATGTAAAAATTTAAGACTTTTCCATGTTTTGATACACTAACCATTGTTTTCCTAAAAAACCAAGGCATATTTTCCCCTTTAGTCTAAAAGGCGTACAATATTTTATTTTTTCAACAAATTTAAGCTCATTTAAATTCTCCTAAAGCTGAATTAAAGTTTTGGTACCGAACTTTCCCATGGCAAACACTATTTAGTCATCCTGAGTCGCAAAACTCCAAATATCCGCCTAGTCTTCATCGAAGTATCTATTTTCTAGATTAAGCAGAAAGCTAAATCAATAAAATTTCAATTTCAGTCATTAAATTTTTAAAAATCTAATGTCATTATAATAAAATTGAGTTTTTTTCAAATTTGTTCCTTAGTGCGTATAAGTATTATTAATAGAGGGGTTGTTTAACTAAAATGCGGATATTTTCAAAGTTTCTTGTCCGATTTAAAATCCAAAAAATGCAAATGAAACTAGACATATCACCGCATAATTAAGTCTTTATGAAAAAATTGCAAAGCTTTTTGGAAACTATATAAAAATTTAAACTTTTCCATATTTTGATATACTAAAATTTTTTTTCTTAAAATATTGAGGTATATTTTCCGCTTAAGACTCAAAGGAGTACAAAAGTGGGATATTTTGAACAAATTAACGATGAATTAAAAGTTTTTCTGTAGAAAACAAAGCTGAATGAAAAGTTCTCTATGGGAAACATATTTAGCTTGGCTGAATTAAAGTTATCCTATGAAAACCCCTGAATTCAAATTTTCCTATTCAGCCAAAGTGTCTAATTATGATATCCTAACAGTGTCCTTCACCACAATGCAAATACCACCATACACAGTGAGGTGATGATGATGATTATAACAATATGAAGCTCCTCCTACAGCTGCTTTTGTTTACAATAATGATGTGCCACTGATCCTACGTAGCATGAATGCTAAGAAGGATATAATGAAATCCGTTATTATACCCATTTTTTTGTTCTTCTTCGGTACATTCTCTAGAAATGAACAAGTGTCAGGATTACAATCTTCATGTGTATGCTGAGCAAGAAGTGTTGCCTTTACAGGATAAATATAAACAATGGTGGGAGCTGTAACCCGCAACAACATCATCAACAACAACAACAACCCCAACATCACCAACAACATTAAGTGCATAATACATATTTAACATTTAAACACGTACAGCGTACATTTGAAAAGGAATAGCAAACAACAGAACAATACCAGGCAAAAAAAAACAAAAACTTGAACCCTTAGGACAAAAATTTCAAGGAAAAGAAGAATATTTGAATATAGGAGGAGGCACTTATGGTTGGCCTCCTTCCCTCTCCCTTTGCAGTAGAGAAATCATGCCAACTGTTAAGGACACGCACAATGACATTTGGAGATGATTTTTCATTTCTGGTGGTCTTAAAGCAGCACAAAAAGTGTCTAAATATGAAGTAGAGGCAAGTGATATGGAACTAATGGAATCCTCAAATGCTCCGCCGCATAAGATGTCACTGCAATAATATCCACTTAGCCGTTACTCATTTTTCAAAATGAAAAGTTACGACATGAGAGAGAGAGGGAAGAATTCATTCTCCAAAACGATTCCATAAAATATTTACTTCAAACATTTACTCTAAACAAACGACTTTTTGGGGAGCCATCATGGAGGTTATGATGAGAGTGTGGGATAAGCCTGCAAGGAAATGGTTCATTATGATTTATTGCACCATTGAAAGTATTCGCCGGGGTATTTGTTTCATACATTTGACCATTTTTTATTGTTTAAAGTCAGTTTTTTATTAACACCTAAGAGGAGAAGGATAGGAGAAAATGAGGCTGAGGGAATGGGAAAACAAAAGAAGACAATTTAAAAAATTTTTTCTGGAGGGTTTCCGGGGGTTATGGAAGGAAAAATTCCCCTGTATTTTAGTAATACAAATCTTAATATATCACAATATGGAAAGTCTTAAATTTTTACCTGTTTTCCAAAAGGTTCAGTAAAATCTTACCAAAGAGTAACTAATGCGCTGATTTGTCTACTTTCATTCGCATTTCTTAGATGTTCAATCGGTTCAGAAACCTACAAGTTATCACAATTTTAGTAAAATAACTCATCTAATAATAATAACACTGTGCAACATTTTAGAGGTCATCTAATGCAAACAACTTGTGATGCGGATTTTTTGGAAGCTTACATCAAAACTAAGAAAATCATATCGTGGTTTTAAAAGTTTTGATCGGGTTGCGATTTTATAGCCCATCTTTCTTTGGGATAAATATTTATATTTTTTTACAATAATATGATAATTGAATACCTATATCTCGGAATCCAGTGGAAATCTTTATTAGCTGTCTTCGGCATTATTGGAGCTATGGTCGAGGAGAAAAAATCGTAGAAGCAGCTAACCCTTAAAAATTAAAGTAGACTAAACTATACAAGGAAAAATGTAAAAACAAATATTTTTTATTACAAATTTATAAAGTTGAGCATTTTAATCAATATCCATTGGGTTCGATAGCTCATTATCTGATTCATCTGATGATAAACACATTGATACGTCATCTCCCCTAGTTTCCGCGGTGCATGCACCTTGGTTTTGGGTCAAGTTTTGGCTCCACCAACAAATTTCGGCTAACAACGCATCCAATTTTTTCCCTTTATATCTTTTTTCCATTGGTGAAGCAATTTGATGGAAGCGTTCTCCGTGCTCATCGGATTCGGTGGGCAATTGCTTTAAAAATTCATCTATGTGAAAATGTAGAAAGTGCAGTTTAAGCGTCATCGACGCATTTATCTCTCTAAAATTCGAAAGCATATCTTTCACTAATTCCTTTGCTTCTTCCGCCTGCACTCTGCTCTTTCCTAAGACGCCATCAATAACGGCTTTAATAGAATCCCAAGCTTTTCGGTGGTTGTCAGTTAGTACTTTCGAAAAACATTCACATTTCATAAGTTTTTTTTATGTCCGGCCCATTCAGAACTCCTTAAAAAATATAAATATTTAATACTTAAAAAAGGATAGCAATTAATACCATTTTTAATCTTGTCATTGCTCAGTTTCGGAAATATATCCTTCAATGTCTCAAAAACACTCGTGTTGTCTCTTACTGTCACTTCTATGAATTTTTTGACAATTCCTAATTTAATATGAAGTGGGGGCAGCAATATGTCTTCTTTGTTTTTAATTAGAGGTTCATTCACCAGATTGAGATGTTGTTCATTTTCGAGAAATCTTTTTTCCCACTCATAGTATTGGAAGTGATCAACTTTACTCCTCGCATTCCAATTACATCGAAAACAAAAATATTTTGGAAAGCCGCCTTTTGTCGTTATACCTTAAACAAAAAAAAATAAAGTAATATATAAAAGCTAGTTTTAAATACCAATACCTTGCAAAATGTTAATAACTTTTAGGTCACAGCAAATTTTCCATTTATGCTCCGAATATTTTATCTTATTTAAAATATCTTTCAAATTTTCATATGTTTCTTTCATGTTTATAGCTAGTGCTAAAGGAATTGAAGGGTGGTTGTTTGTTTGGTGCAACAAAACTACCTTTAAACTCGAAACTGAGCCATCAATGAAAAGTCGCCAGTCTTCGGCGTAATATTGCAATCCCAATTTATTAACTAACCCTTGGATATTATTGCAATATGCAAATGAGTTTCTGGCATCCACACTGTATAAAAGCTGAAATTCGGCTTGGCGTTTTCTGTAGGATGTTGAACTAACATCTGGCTCCGTTAAATTCTTGCGCTTCAAGAATGATGTTAAAAATTCAGAATTCCTTTTAGATAATCCGAGCTTAGCCACTAAATAGTCCATTTCGTTCTGTGATAGAGGGTTCATTGCCACTTGCAATTCTTTGGGAACAAAATCGGGATCACGAGTATTGTCAGACAAGGGATTATAACTTTCAAATCCCCATGCGGACATAATCTCCGGACACAGAGGCCTCGGTACCTGCATATCAGAACTTCGACGCACGGGAAGTGAAGCAGTAAAAGCGGCAACATATGTTTTCGACTTTAATCTTTTCTTATTTAACTTAGCAGCGTAATTAATGCACGCGTAGCACCTGCTTTCGTCGTGACCATGTGGGTCCTTTACCCAGATAACTGGCTTGGCAAACGGCAAATTACCTCTTCGTCCATGAAACCAATTCAAAATAGAAGTGTAGCAATTCCTGCACACTGTATTCGGGGTGAAATCTTCACTGCTAATATCCACTTCATCGAAATATAGATTATATGCAAGTTTAAATTCTGGTGTTATCAAGATCCTTCGGTCTTGGTCACGAAATTTAGGCACTATGTGACCACAAACATAACAATATTTTTTTATATTTGGGCAGCTTTTATTATCCATATTGAAATATTATTATTTGCTGAATTTATTTAGACAATGGTATACATTGGTTAAACCTGACAACGTCCTGCTATATGACAGACTAATTAATCTCATAGCCACCTTTACTATATTGTTATATTTTTTTTACTTCTTGTTTTATTTTGTAATAAAAATACCACTCGCCAAGGAATAAGGCCCACAATAAGTTCTACATATTTTTATATAAAGTATATAATACATTTAACGCGACTTAATGATAAAAAGTTATAACAAAAATCATGTACATAAAATTTAATTTGACAGCAAATCTTAAATACTTTTATGTACAGCAACACTACGTTTTGACATATTATACATGGTTTTTAAGGGAAAGTTGGTTCTAAGATTGTTTATACTCGGCCATAGCTGCAATAATGCCGAAGACAGCTAATCAAAATTTCCACAGGATTCCGAGATATAGGTATTTAATCACCATATTATTGTAAAAAAAAATAAATATTTATCCCAGAGAAAGATGGGCCCATAAAACCGCAACCCGATCAAAACTTTTAAAACCGCGATATGGTTTTCTTAGTTTCGACGTGGGCTTCCAAAAAAACTGCATTTCATGTTGTTTGCATTTTTGGTGTTGCATAGTGTAATCATACGCACTAATGGACATAATTTAAAAATTAAATTTTAGTGTAAATCCGCTGCATTGATCATAGAAAATGATCATAGAAAAATACGCAAGTACACCTATCATTGAGACTTTTTCCTTATTTTAGGTCAAAAACCTTTAGGGATTGGGGAAAACAAAAGAAGACATTTTAAGAATTTTTTTTCTGAAGATTTTCCGGGGGAAATTGGTGGACAAATTCCACTGTATTTCAGGAAAACAAATGTTAATATACCGAAATATGGAAAAGACGTAAATTTTTACCTATTTTCCAGAAGGTTTAGTAAAATCTCCCTAAAGAGTAACTAATGCGTTGATTTGTGTACTTTCATTTGCATGTTTTAGATTTTCAATCGGTTCAGAAACTTGCAAGTTATCGCCATTTTAGTAAAACAACTCATCTATTAATAATACTCATACGCACTAATGGACATACTTTAAAAATTTAATTTTACTGTAACGCTGCTACATTTTTGGTTAATTTAAAATGAAAATTGACATAATTCATGTTTAGCCTTCTTTTTTAACCTAAAATCGTCCTAAAAATACGCAAGTACACCTATAATTGAGACGTCTTACTTATTTTAGGTCAGAAACCTTTAGGGAGTGGAGAAACCAAAAGAAGACATTTTAAGAATTGTTTCTGAAGATTTTCCAGGGGAAACAGGTGGAAAAATTCCTCTGGATTTCAGGAAAACGAATGTTAATATATCGAAATATGGAAAAATCTTCAATTTTTACCTGTTTTCCAGAAGGTTCGGTAAAATCTTCCTAAAGAGTAACTAATGCGTTGATTTGTCTACTCTGTCTACACGTACAATTGAGACTTCTTCCTTATTTTAGTTTTAGGTCAATAACCTTTAGGGAGTGGGGAAAACTAAAGAAGACATTTTAACAATTTTCTGAAGATTTTCCAGGGGAAACAGGAGGAAAAATTCCTCTGTTTTTAAGGAAAATAAATCTTAGTATACCGAAATATGGAAAAGTCTTAAATTTTTACCTGTTTTCCAGAAGGTTTGGTAAAATCTTCCTAAAGAGCAACTTATGCGTTGATTTGTCTACTTTCATTCGATATTTTTAGATCTTCAATCGGTTCAGAAACCCACAAGTTATCACAATTTTAGCAAAACAACACATCTATTAATAATACTCATACGCACTAATGGACGTACTTTAAAAATTAATTTTTACTGTAACGCCGCAACTTTTTTGAATACTTTAAAATGAAAATGGACATAATTCAAGTTTGGTCTTCTATTTTAACGTAAATTGCCCCTGAAAAATACGCAAGTACACCTATAATTGAGACTTCTTCCTTATTTTAGGTCGAAAACCTTTAGGGAGTGGGGAAAACAAAAGAAGACATCTTAGGAATTTTTTCTGAAGGTTTTCCAGGAGAAAACAAAAGAAGACATCTTAGGAATTTTTTCTGAAGGTTTTCCAGGGGAAATAGGAGGACAAATTCCTCTGTATTTCAGAAAAAACAAATGTTAATATATTAAACTATGGAAAAGTCTTAAAATTTTACCAGTTTTCCAGAAGGTTCAGTAAAATCTTCCCAAAGAATAACTAATGCGTTGATTTGTCTACTTTCATTCGCTATTTTTCGATCTTCAATCGGTTCAGAAACCTACAAGTTATCACAATTTTAGTAAAACTACTCATCTATTAATAATACTCATACGCACTAATGGACATAATTCAAAAATTAAATTCTACTGTAACGCTGCTACATTTTTGAATATTTTAAAATGAAAATGGACATAATTCAAGTTTGGCCTTCTATTTTAAAGTAAAGTGACCCTAAAAAATACGCAAATTCGCCTATAATTCTTCTTTCTTATTTTAGGTCAAAAATCTGTAGGGAGTGGGGAAAACAAAAGAAGACATTTTAAGAATTTTTTCTGATGGGTTTCCAGGGGAAATATGAGGACAAATTCCTCTGTATTTCAGGAAAGCAAATGTATAATATCGAAATATTGAAAAGTCTTAAATTTTTACCTGTTTTCCTGAAGGTTTAGTAAAATCTTCCCAAAGAGTAGCTAATGCGTTAATTTGTCTTCTCTTATTCGCTATTTTTAGATCTTCAATCGGTTCAGAAACTTGCAAGTTATAGCCGTTTTAGTAAAACAACTCATCTATTAATAATACTCATACGCACTAATGGACATACTTTAAAAATTAAATTTTACGGTAACGCTGCTACATTTTTGTATATTTTAAAATGGAAATGGGCATGATTCAAGTTTGGCCTTCTATTTTAACGTAAATAGACCCTAAAAAAATACGCAAATACACCTATAATTGAGACTTCTTCCTTATTTTAGGTCAAAAACTTTTCAAAGATTATCAAATGTCAAAAGATATATTTTTTAAGGTTTTCCAGGAGAAAACATAAACTCAACTCTGTGATTTCCATAGAAAATTTCGTATTCCCCTTACTTGAACTTTTTAATTTTCTCTAACAAATATCTTCATTGGCCTTAATTTTCCCTTGTAACCAAGTTTAAATAATTTCATCCATAGATTCCGCGATTATTTTCAAACCACTCAAAATTCAAATATCATTAGCAGAAAAAACATATGTGCCTTAGATTATCTGATGCTATGCAGCATGAGACGATGTATGAATTTCAAAATAGGTGTGTGTGCGAATTTGTGACTTGGCTACATGTGTGTTTGCATGTTTTCTTGAAGGAATTTCTTGCTTTCAGTTGTTTTTGTTGATTCTTGAGGCTAATGTTTGGTATGACGCCAATTGTGTCAACACAAATAATCCTGGCAACCACTTAATAAGACATCTTGATGTCCTGTGGCGTGTGTGTGTGTGAAATGTGAAAAATTATATTTTGTTGTATGAAATCGTAAAGGGGTTTCGTATGACTGGGGAGTGAGTATTTTCAAATGGTATGGTAAAATATTGAGAATATTGCAGAGATAATCTTGAAAAGATTTTAATTTTTTTGTGTAAAATATAATTATTTTTTATTACTATTGTTCATACGTCTCATGTAGGTTGCATTAATAAAAGAACTCATACGCCTCTTATAACCTATTAAAAACACTCATACGCCCCATATATTCTATTAGAAATACTCATACGCTCTGAATATTTTATACATTATTTTTTACACGTGGAAATTTGAGGTGCTAAATTTTAAATTTTATTTCATATGTGTTATCACCACCTGTTGTATTTAATATTCTTGGCACTGCAGAAGTTTAATCACATTCTTGCCAGACCAGGCAATATGTGTATCTAATGTATGCTTAATATCGCCTTAAATATTACAAATACTTAACCGTGAACCTGGCTTTATTTTCTTTTCATAATATCAATTTACTGGTAGGTGCTTCCACATAGTGTTTCAAAATAAAACGTAAAACAATAACATGAATGACAGCGACATAGATGGTGGGTAGTTGTTGGCATTTCGGCCAGAGTTTTGCGACTCAGGATGACTAAATAGTGTTTGCCATGGGAAATTTCGATACAAAAACTTTAATTCAGCCTTAGGAGACTTTTAAATAAGCATTAATTTGTTGAAAAAATAAAATTTTGTACTCCTTTGCGACTTAAGGGAAAACATGCCTCGGTATTTTAGGAAAAACAAAGGTTAGTGTATCAAAACATGGAAAAGTCTTAATTTTTTATATATTTTCAAATAGGTTTAGCAATTTTTTCCTAAAGGACAACTAATGCATTGATGTGTCTATTTTCATTATAATTTTTTAGATTTTTAATCGCTCGAGAAACTTTAAAGTTATCTGCGTTTTCGTAAAAATACTCCTCTATTAATAATACTTATACGCTCTAAGGTACAAAATTGAAAAATTCAATTTTATTATAATGCCGATAGATTTTTGAATATTTTATGATTGAAATAGAAAATTTCATTGTTTAAGCTATCTGCTTAAGCTAGAAAATAGCTACTTCCATGAAAACTAGGCGAATATTTGGAGTTTTGCGACTCAGGATGACTAAATAGTGTTTGCCATAGGGAATTTCGGTACAAAAACTTTAATTCAGCTTTAGGAGAATTTTAAATAAGCTTTAATTAGTTGAAAAAATTAAATTTTGTACAACTTTGAGACTTAAGGGGAAAATATGCGTTGGTTTTTTAGGAAAACAAACGTTAGTGTATCAAAACATGGAAAAGTCTTTATTTTTAACATATTTTCAAATAGGTTTAGCAATTTTTTCCTTAAGAACAACTGCTGCATTGATATGCCTAGTTTTATTATAATTTTTTAGATTTTAAATCGCTTGAGAAACTTTAAAGTTATCAGCGTTTTAGTAAAAATACTCCTCTATTAATAATACTTATACGCCCTAAGGTACAAAATTGAAAAATTCAATTTTATTATAATGCCGATAGATTTTTGAATGTTATATGATTAAACTTGAAATTCCATTGAGTTGGCTATCTTCGTAAACTAAAATATGTTAATTCTCTAGCTCTTCAGCTGAAGGGTCTTTGCAAAATTGTGTCTACAATTTCGATGGAATCATTACATTTTAGCGATAAGGTATGTGTTGCAAAGTTGCTCCCAACAATACAAGGGACATTTTTGTAAGAGATGTTAACCCTCTATCTCTTCATTGTGGGGGTCTTTTCGGTCCCTCTTTAAAGAATGCCTACAATAGATTAAAATTGCAACAGTACTCTACATTTGAAATATATTCCGTGTGACCCTGAAATTTTAGGCATATGGTATCTTCAGTAAATTTACTCCTGACGTTATGGGAAATATTTCTGTAGAATATGTTAATCCTCTAGCTCTTCATTATAGGGGTCTTTTACATCCCTCTTTTAAGAACTACCTCAACAGGGTAAAATTGAGATAATACTTTACATTTGAATAAGATTCCCTATGATCCTGACAATTTATGTCTATAGTATATTCAGCAACTTTACTCGCGACACTATGGGGAACATTCTTGTGGAATATGTTAATCCCTTAACTCTTCATTGTAGGGGTCTTTCAAGCTCATATTTTAAGAATTCCCACAACAGAGGAAAATTTAAATAGTATTTCACATTTGAAATAGATTCCAGTCATCCTGACATTACAAATATCTGGTGTGGTAAGCAAATTTACTCGTGACGCTATAGGAAATATTTTTGTGGAACGTATTAACCCTCTAGCTAGTCACTGTAGGGGTCTTATAGGCCCCTCTTTTAAGAATTCGAACAACGGAATAAAATTGGAATAATACTTTACATTTGAAATAGATTGCATGTGATCCTGACATTATAGACATCTGGTGTCTTCACCAAATTTACTAGCAACACTATGGGGAGCATTCTCGTGGAATATATTAGCCCTCTAGCTTTTCATTGTAGGCGTCTTTTAGCCCATCTTTAAAAAATGCCTCCAATAGAGTAAAATTGAAATGGTACTCTACGTTTGTGATAGAATCCATGTGATCCTGACATTATAGGCATCTGGTGACTTCAGCAAATTTACTTGCAACACTATGGGAAACATTTTTGTAGGATATGTTAATCCTTTAGCTCTTCATTGTAGGCGTCTTTTAAGCCCTTCTTTAAAGAATGACCATAACACATAGTAATGGAGATAATATTTTACATTTTGAGTAGACTCTCTATGATCCTGACATTATAGGCATAGGTTGTCTTTGGATAATTGATTCGCAACGTCATGGTGAACATTCTTGTAGAATATATTAGCCCTCTAGCTCTTCGTTGTAGGGGTCTTTTAGGTCCACCTTTAAATTATGCCGCCAATATGAAAAATTTGAGATGATACTTTATATTTAAATGAGATTCCCTATAATCCTGACATTTTAGAAAGATAGTGTATTCAACAAATTTACTCTCGACACTATGGGGACATTTTTGTAGAACATCTTAACCCTCTAGCTTGTCATTATAGAGGTCCTTTAAATCATCCCTATAAAAAAGTCCAAAAAGGTTGATATGAAGATTATACTTTACATTTGAATTCGAATCCATATGATCCTGGCATTTAAGGACTACAGTGTCCTCAAGAAATTTCATCGCGGCTCTTTGAGGAACATTTTTGTCTAAGATATTAACCCTCTATCTTTGCATTAAATCGGTCTTCTAGACCCCCTTTTACAAGTGATAATAACATGTTGCAATGGAGATAGTAATTTATATTTTAAATTAAATTCCATGTGATCCTGTCATTTTACACAGAGAGGGTCTTCAGCAAATTTCCTCGAAACATTATACAGAACATTTGTGTAAAGCATTTTAATCCTCTAGCTATCCAATGAAGTGGACTTTAAGACCCCTTTTTAAGAATATCAACAATATATTGTAATGCACACAATGCTTTTAATTTATATTACATTCAATGTGATCCTGACACTTTAGACATAGAGTGTCCTCAGCAAATTTCCTCGGCGCACTATTGAGAACATATTTGTGGAACATCTTAAACCGCTGACTATTCACTAAAGTGGTATTTAAGGTCCCTCTTTAAAGAATGTCTATCACAGAGTGTAATTGATATAATATTTTTTTTTTTTTATTTAAAATAAGTTCCATGTAATCCTGACACTTTAAGGATACAGTGCCTAGAGCAAATTTTTCGCAAAACTGTGAGGTAAATTTTTGTCAAACGTATTAACCCTCTAACACCACATTATAGTGAGCATTTTTGGTATATATTTGAAATTTCTCAAAAAAAAACGCTATTATATAATGTAATGGATGGGACTAAGATTCCGCTAAAATTTACAGTAGTGTGAAGCAGTATTATTCCCAAGCCCATGAAAGGTAATTCTATAGAACTTTTAAATTCTAGATCCCTCCATTTGTAAAGGTATTTTTGGTCCATTTGTTTTTGAACTCTTAAAAGAGCTTTATTGGAGGCAATGGATTGAATAGAGCCGGGATTCCTGCGTTAATTTTATTTGTATTATAATCTGGATTTAGCAAACTAACTCCCAAGGCAATGAAGAAAATTTCTGCAGATTATATTAACCCTCTAGCACCACATTATAGGGATCTTTTTGCATTTTTCCTTTTTGGAAAGTGCCTAACATGTCATTGATAGCGAATATGTCAATAAGATTTGTTTTTTCATAGGTTTCGAAATCGGATTTTAAGTTTTCTTGTAAAGAACGCTAAATAGCTGCATATGTCTAGTTTCATTTGTATTTTTCAGATCTAGAATCGGTTCTGAAACCTGAAAGTTATTGCAATTTTAGTAAAATAAATCATCTCTTAATAATACTCATACGCACTAATGGACATAATTAAAAAATTAAATTTTTCTTTAACGCCGCTATATATTTGAATAATTTAAAATGGAAATGGACAGAATGCAACTTTGGCAACAAATAAATGAATTGGGATCAGATTCCGTGGGATCTTTTGATTTTACGTGTGGAGTGTTTTCAGCAATTCCTCAAAAATGTTTTTCCCTAAAAAAACGTCAAAAGTTGTTCAGAAAAAAATTCAATTTTTTCTTTAACAATTTTCCTTGCAAACCTAGACGTTTTGAGGATATTTTTCAATGTTTTAATTCTTAAAATATTAAAAAAAAAAAATCTTAAAAAATCCAGATGCAAAAAATCAAAAAATCTTTTTAAATGTGATTATTGCAAAATATTCCAAACAATTTAAATTTTTTAGGTTTTCCAAAAGGCTTTTGCATTTGTGTGCAAAGAAGGCTAAACGGCTGCATATGTCTAGTTTCATTTGAATCGGTTTGGAAACCTGGAAGTTATCAACATTTTAGTTAAACTTCACATTAATTAATAATACTCATACGCACTAATGACCATAATTTAAAAATTAATTTTTACTGCAATGGCGTTAAATTTTTGGATTATTCAAAACGAAAATGGACATAAAGTACATTTGTAAAGTACGCACCTACCTTTTAATTTCCGTATATTCCAATCCACGTTGCCTTTATAGACTTAGAAAAATTATTTTAAAAAATCCACGCTGCCTCTACAGACTTCAAACTTCTTTAAAAAACCCACGTTATCTCTAGAGGTTTAGAAAAATTCTTTTAAAAAGCCACGCTGCCTCTAAAGATTTAGAACAATTCTTTAAAAATCCACGTTGCCTCTAGAGGCTTAGAAAAAATCTTTAAAAAATTCACTTTGCCTCTAGAGGCTTAGAAAAATTATTTAAAAAATCTACATTGCCTCTGGAGGCTTAGAAAATTTGTTTAAAAAATCCATGTTGCCTCCAGAGGCATAGAAAAAATCTTTAGAAATGTCACATTGCCTCTAGGGCCTTCCAAAAATCTTTAAAAAATCCAGAAAAAATATAAAAATTATTTAAAAAATCGACATTGCCTCTAGAGGCTTCCAAAAATTTTTTTAAAATCAAAAAATTCTTTAAAAAATCCACGTTGCCTCTAAAGGCTTAGAAAAATTCTTTAAAAAATCCACGTTGCCTCTAAAGGCTTAGAAAATTTCTTTAAAAAATCCACGTTGCTTCTAAAGGCTTAGAAAAATTCTTTAAAAAATCCACGTTGTCTCTAGAGGCGTAGAAAAATTCTTTAAAAAATCCGCGTTGTTTCTAGAGGCTTAGAAAAATTCTTTAAAAAATCCACGTTGCCTCTGGAGGCTTAGAAAAATTCTTTAAAAAATCCACGTTGCACCTCTACAGGGTTAGAAAAAATTTATTAAAAAATTTGGACGCCATCAAATGTGGGTATATTAAGGAACTTCAAGAGATGCTGATGTCCTTATTTTAATTTCCTTAGATCCCTAGGAATTTTTCCTTTGTTTAAACTGCTGGAAACATATGTGCTCTTAAATGATTAGATAACAAATATGTTTGTATTAACATAACACCTAAACACCATACAAAAAAAGAATGCCATTTCATGACTCCACAAATGAAAGTGGCATTCCTCTACATCACTTCACACAGAACAGAACACAAATCCTTATGGCATTTCCTTTTTCTCTCTGGTGTACTTCCGTTACATTCCTTGAAATCATATTTTTTCATATTTACCACCCACAGTCCACTCACTCCTAATGTTGAGATGATGACGCTAATGTTGATATTCAAGGGTGGTGTTACAAAAATAATATTCCCTTGGCTCAAGTTCTGGTTTATTTCACAGTTATATTAACCATACCCAGTTATTTGGAATCTCATTGCCACACGGCTTATGCGAAGCTGTGAGTATGGGATAATATCCTGCGTTATTTGTTTTTTTTTTCGCCTTTTTCTTCATAATGTCAACGAATATTTTTCAATTAACTTAAAAATGTCATGGAGAGAGAGAGAGAGGGAGAGAAAGAACGCGACAATGGAATGAATGAAATGTAAATTGTGTGACATTTGTGGGATTTTTCTTTTGTTTTTTTCTACTTCTTCTTTTTATTTTGTGGAAAATTATATATTTGCATTTCATTTTGTTTGTTTCTATACATGGGATTACTTGTATTAGTTAATCTCATTTTAGCCGGGAATGAGAATTTATTTGTTTCACAGTTGAAGATTATTTTTCTCGTGTGTAGGTGATTTGTTGTGTGTGTATATGAAAAGTTGAAGGCCTTTAGGGGATTTGTAACATATGGCAAAATGTTGATGGAATTTAATATTTTTACAAATTTATGGTGTGGTGTCAGAAACTTGTTAAGGATTTAGAGATAAGAGAAGATGATTTACAGGGCTTAGTAAAGAAATCAGGAATTCTAAAATATAAAAAATTCCAAATTTCCATTGTATGAAAAATGAATATTCTAAAAGACTTGAATTTTTGAAAGGTTAGTAAAGGAATTTCGAACTACCTCTTAAGGAACAATAAATAGCTGCATAGGTCTAGTTTTATTTTTAGTTTTCAGATCATAAAACGGTTCAGTAACCTTGAAGTTAACGCCATTTTAGTAAAACAACTCATATATTAATAGTACTCATACGCACTAAAGGACAGAATTATAAAATTCAATTTTACTACAATGCCGCCATATTTTTAAATAATTTAAAATAGAAATGAACAAAAGAAATTTAAAATGTTATTTGGAGACCATCCTAAGTGGATATTTTAAGGAACTTTAGAAGCCAGAAGAAGCTTTAATTTTTTTTAGAAAATCCACGTTTGTTTCACTAAAGAGAAATCTAAGTTTGGGTGCTATAAAAATCTGTTAAAAAATCCATGCTTGGATACTTTAAAATATCTTTAAAAATACACGTTGCCTCCAGACTTTTCCATAAATTCGTTAGAAATCTAAGAAAATTTCTTTAAAAAAATCAAGAAAAATTCTTTAGAAAATCCTAGAATAATTATTTAAAAAATCCACGTTGCCTCTAGAGACTTCCAAAAATTCTTTAAAAAATCCACGTTGCCTCTAGAGACTTCCAAAAATTCTTTAAAAAATCCACGTTGCCTCTAGAGACTTCCAAAAATTCTTTAAAAAATCCACGTTGCCTCTAGAGACTTCCAAAAATTCTTTAAAAAATCCACGTTGCCTCTAGAGACTTCCAAAAATTCTTTAAAAAATCCACGTTGCCTCTAGAGACTTCCAAAAATTCTTTAAAAAAATCCACGTTGCCTCTAGAGACTTCCAAAAATTCTTTAAAAAATCCACGTTGCCTCTAGAGACTTCCAAAAATTCTTTAAAAAATCCACGTTGCCTCTAGAGACTTCCAAAAATTCTTTAAAAAATCCACGTTGCCTCTAGAGACTTCCAAAAATTCTTTAAAAAATCCACGTTGCCTCTAGAGACTTCCAAAAATTCTTTAAAAAATCCACGTTGCCTCTAGAGACTTCCAAAAATTCTTTAAAATATCCACGTTGCCTCTAGAGACTTCCAAAAATTCTTTAAAAAATCCACGTTGCCTCTAGAGACTTCCAAAAATTCTTTAAAAAATCCACGTTGCCTCTAGAGACTTCCAAAAATTCTTTAAAAAATCCACGTTGCCTCTAGAGACTTCCAAAAATTCTTTAAAAAATCCACGTTGCCTCTAGAGACTTCCAAAAATTCTTTAAAAAATCCACGTTGCCTCTAGAGACTTCCAAAAATTCTTTAAAAAATCCACGTTGCCTCTAGAGACTTCCAAAAATTCTTTAAAAAATCCACGTTGCCTCTAGAGACTTCCAAAAATTCTTTAAAAAATCCACGTTGCCTCTAGAGACTTCCAAAAATTCTTTAAAAAATCCACGTTGCCTCTAGAGACTTCCAAAAATTCTTTAAAAAATCCACGTTGCCTCTAGAGACTTCCAAAAATTCTTTAAAAAATCCACGTTGCCTCTAGAGACTTCCAAAAATTCTTTAAAAAATCCACGTTGCCTCTAGAGACTTCCAAAAATTCTTTAAAAAATCCACGTTGCCTTTAGAGACTTCCAAAAATTCTTTAAAAAATCCACGTTACCTCTAGAGGCTTAGAAAAATTCTTTAAAAAATCCACGATGCCTCTAGAGGCTTAGAAAAATTCTTTAAAAAATCCACGTTGCTTGTGGAGGCTTAGAAAAATTCTATAAAAAATCCACGTTGCTTGTGGAGGCTTAGAAAAATTCTTTCAAAAATCCACGTTGCTTGTGGAGGCTTAGAAAAATTCTTTAAAAAATCCACGTTGCTTGTGGAGAATTAGAAAAATTCTTTAAAAAATCCACGTTGCTTGTGGAGAATTAGAAAAATTCTTTAAAAAATCCACGTTGCTTGTGGAGGCTTAGAAAAATTCTTTAAAAAATCCACGTTGCTTGTGGAGGCTTAGAAAAATTCTTTAAAAAATCCACGTTGCTTGTGGAGGCTTAGAAAAATTCTTTAAAAAATCCACGTTGCTTGTGGAGGCTTAGAAAAATTCTTTAAAAAATCCACGTTGCTTGTGGAGGCTTAGAAAATTTCTTTAAAAAATCCACGTTGCTTGTAGAGGCTTAGAAAAATTCTTTAAAAAATCCACGTTGCTTGTGGAGGCTTAGAAAAATTCTTTAAAAAATCGACGTTGCTTGTGGAGGCTTAGGAAAATTCTTTAAAAAATCCACGTTGCTTGTGGAGGCTTAGAAAAATTCTTTAAAAAATCCACGTTGCTTGTGGAGGCTTAGAAAAATTCTTTAAAAAATCCACGTTGCTTGTGGAGGCTTAGAAAAATTCTTTAAAAAATCCACGTTGCTTGTGGAGGCTTAGAAAAATTCTTTAAAAAATCCACGTTGCTTGTGGAGGCTTAGAAAAATTCTTTAAAAAATCCACGTTGCTTGTGGAGGCTTAGAAAAATTCTTTAAAAAATCCACGTTGCTTGTGGAGGCTTAGAAAAATTCTTTAAAAAATCCACGTTGCTTGTGGAGGCTTAGAAAAATTCTTTAAAAAATCCACGTTGCTTGTGGAGGCTTAGAAAAATTCTTTAAAAAATCCACGTTGCTTGTGGAGGCTTAGAAAAATTCTTTAAAAAATCCACGTTGCTTGTGGAGGCTTAGAAAAATTCTTTAAAAAATCCACGTTGCTTGTGGAGGCTTAGAAAAATTCTTTAAAAAATCCACGTTGCTTGTGGAGGCTTAGAAAAATTCTTTAAAAAATCCACGTTGCTTGTGGAGGCTTAGAAAAATTCTTTAAAAAATCCACGTTGCTTGTGGAGGCTTAGAAAAATTCTTTAAAAAATCCACGTTGCTTGTGGAGGCTTAGAAAAATTCTTTAAAAAATCCACGTTGCTTGTGGAGGCTTAGAAAAATTCTTTAAAAAATCCACGTTGCTTATGGAGGCTTAGAAAAATTCTTTAAAAAATCCACGTTGCTTGTGGAGGCTTAGAAAACTTCTTTAAAAAATCCACGTTGCCTCTAAAGGCTTAGAAAAATTCTTTAAAAAATCCACGTTGCTTGTGGAGGCTTAGAAAAATTCTTTAAAAAATCCACGTTGCTTGTGGAGAATTAGAAAAATTCTTTAAAAAATCCACGTTGCTTGTGGAGGCTTAGAAAAATTTTTTAAAAAATCCACGTTGCTTGTGGAGGCTTAGAAAAATTCTTTAAAAAATCCACGTTTCTTGTGGAGGCCTAAAAAAATTCTTTATAAAATCCACGTTGCTTGTGGAGGCTTAGAAAAATTCTTTAAAAAATCCACGTTGCTAGTGGAGAATTAGAAAAATTCTTTAAAAAATCCACGTTGCTAGTGGAGAATTAGAAAAATTCTTTAAAAAATCCACGTTGCTTGTGGAGAATTAGAAAAATTCTTTAAAAAATCCACGTTGCTTGTGGAGAATTAGAAAAATTCTTTAAAAAATCCACGTTGCTTGTGGAGAATTAGAAAAATTCTTTAAAAAATCCACGTTGCTTGTGGAGGCTTAGAAAAATTCTTTAAAAAATCCACGTTGCTTGTGGAGGCTTAGAAAAATTCTTTAAAAAATCCACGTTGCTTGTGGAGGCTTAGAAAAATTCTTTAAAAAATCCACGTTGCTTGTGGAGGCATAGAAAAATTCTTTAGAGGCTTAGAAAAATTCTTTAAAAAATCCACGTTGCTTGTGGAGGCTTAGAAAAATTCTTTAAAAAATCCACGTTGCTTGTGGAGAATTAGAAAAATTCTTTAAAAAATCCACGTTGCTTGTGGAGGCTTAGAAAAATTCTTTAAAAAATCCACGTTGCTTGTGGAGGCTTAGAAAAATTCTTTAAAAAATCCACGTTGCTTGTGGAGGCATAGAAAAATTCTTTAGAGGCTTAGAAAAATTCTTTAAAAAATCCACGTTGCTTGTGGAGGCTTAGAAAAATTCTTTAAAAAATCCACGTTGCTTGTGGAGAATTAGAAAAATTCTTTAAAAAATCCACGTTGCTTGTGGAGGCTTAGAAAAATTCTTTAAAAAATCCACGTTGCTTGTGGAGGCTTAGAAAAATTCTTTAAAAAATCCACGTTGCTTGTGGAGGCATAGAAAAATTCTTTAGAGGCTTAGAAAAATTCTTTAAAAAATCCACGTTGCTTGTGGAGGCTTAGAAAAATTCTTTAAAAAATCCACGTTGCTTGTGGAGAATTAGAAAAATTCTTTAAAAAATCCACGTTGCTTGTGGAGGCTTAGAAAAATTCTTTAAAAAATCCACGTTGCTTGTGGAGGCTTAGAAAAATTCTTTAAAAAATCCACGTTGCTTGTGGAGGCATAGAAAAATTCTTTAGAGGCTTAGAAAAATTCTTTAAAAAATCCACGTTGCTTGTGGAGGCTTAGAAAAATTCTTTAAAAAATCCACGTTGCTTGTGGAGAATTAGAAAAATTCTTTAAAAAATCCACGTTGCTTGTGGAGGCTTAGAAAAATTCTTTAAATAAACCAAGTTGCTTGTGGAGGCTTAGAAAAATTCTTTAAAAAATCCACGTTGCTTGTGGAGGCTTAGAAAAATTCTTTAAAAAATCCACGTTGCTTGTGGAGGCTTAGAAAAATTCTTTAAAAAATCCACGTTGCTTGTGGAGAATTAGAAAAATTCTTTAAAAAATCCACGTTGCTTGTGGAGGCTTAGAAAAATTCTTTAAATAAACCAAGTTGCTTGTGGAGGCTTAGAAAAATTCTTTAAAAAATCCACGTTGCTTGTGGAGAATTAGAAAAATTCTTTAAAAAATCCACGTTGCTTGTGGAGGCTTAGAAAAATTCTTTAAAAAATCCACGTTGCCTCTAAAGGCTTAGAAAAATTATTTTAAAAAATTATTTAAAAAATCCACGTTTGGGTCTTTTAAAGAATTTTTTAAAAAGTAGGCATTTATGGTCTTCTTTTGATCAATTAAAAACCCGTTTATTGTCCTCTTTACATCCTTTATTATCCTGTGAATTGAAAAGCCATTGTGCCCTGGTTACCCTTTAATGAATCTACTCGAGTTTTGTCGCAAAAATAATCACAACCATTGTTGTTGGTATTGTTGCATTGGAATGGGCATACATACATATGCTTCAAAGGGTCTATGCAGGATATGGGGGACATTTACTTGGGTAAACTTTTATTACCAGTGTCAGCCATTTAACCCATTTACACTTTTTGCAATAGCCAACAGAGATTGCTGGATTCATTCCTTCATACGCTGGTGAGGATGAGAAGGATGCTATACAGTTTTTTTGTTGGTACAAATTTTGTTATAATAGTTGTAATAGTAGTAGTAGTTATTTTTTTTTTTTTTTTTTTTTTTTTTTGTAAAAGGACATGTTGGCTTGCGGCTGTTTGTTGCAGCAACACACAAATCCTTTGCAAATAAAACCCAAATATATGCGTGTAAGGGTGTGTGTGAGTGCAGTAAAAGCGTTTGTTTTTTTGTCGTTCTTCTTGTTAAGAGAAGGAAACATTTGTAGTTGTTTGCCTGCCTGGCAACCCGGAGCCAACTTCATTCATTTTAATTCTGTCGGCATGTAAAGCTGCTGTCGTTGCTGCCGTTGTTGCTGTTGGGGTATGGGAATTTATGTTCTCTATAGAATTTTAACATGTTGTTGTAGTGTTGGTTTGTGTTGGTGTGTTTACTGTTGTTTATTAAAATATGTGTGTGATGTTGGGCATTCTTTTGTAAAGCTGTTGCTGCTGCTGCTGCCGCTGCATTTGAAAATGTAGGCCGTTGCTTTGTTTGCCTGGCTTGGCCATAATTTTTTATTCGTCCTTTTTTTGTGTGAAATAAATACTAGAACATTAATTTCAATTTTATGTTTGAGGAAAATTATAGTTTTTTTCTCATTCGTTTTTTCCTTCTTTTTCTCCTCTTTCATTTCAATGTGTGTGCAATTTTCTCACTTTGTGTGCCATTCAGCCAGAGTTTAGAGAGGTCGACAAAAGCCATCACCACCACTGCCACTACCGCAACAAGCCAACCAACCAACCAACAAGTCAAGTCACTGAGACCTTGATTTCATTTTTATGAATTTTATTCAAAAAAACAACAACGAAAACAAAAAATTAAAATGAAAAACTAAACCCCAGCCGAAGAAGGCTTGGAGAGATGGTTGGATGGTTGGTTGCATGGCTGGTTATGCTTAAATGGGGTCAACACTTAGCTTTGGGACACAAAGAGTTTTTTCTTCTCCTTTGTAGCATAAAATTCGCCCAAAAGAAGTAGGAAAATCTTGGTATTTCTGGCAAATTAATATTTTAATTGAAAAGAAATTTTATTAACTGAAGAGCGGTGGTGGGGAGGACGTTTTTTTGGAGGATTGTGTACAAAAGGATATCTTGGAAAAAATAAATAAAATTAATTGCTCTGAAGTGGATAAAGACATCAAGATGACGATAATTGTGGATGCTTAAAGGACTTAAGAATGACAACAAAACTTGATATTTTTTTTTAAAGGATTCAAGCGTGAATTTTTTATGTAACCAAACGTGGATTTTTTTAGAAAGATTCTTTTAAAAATCCAAGTAGCCTCTAGCGCCTTAAAAAAATTCTTTAAAAAATCCACGTAGCCTCTAGCGCCTTAAAAAAATTCTTAAAAAAATCCACGTAACCTCTAGCGCCTTAAAAAAATTCTTTAAAAAATCCACGTAGCCTCTAGAAAAATTCTTAAAAAAATCCACGTTGGCCTTAGAAGGCTACAAAAGTTATTTAAAAAATCCACGTTGGCCTTAGAAGGCTACAAAAATTATTTAAAAAATCCACGTTGGCCTTAGAAGGCTACAAAAATTATTTAAAAAATCCACGTTGGCCTTAGAAGGCTACAAAAATTATTTAAAAATCTACGATGGCTTTAGAAGGCTCCACAAATTCAAAAATCCACGTGGGCTTTAGAAGGCTCTACGAATTATTTAAAAAATCCACGTAGGCCTTAGAAGGCTACAAAAATTATTTAAAAAATCCACGTTGGCCATAGAAGGCTACAAAAATTTTTTAAAAAATCCACGTTGGCCTTTGAAGGCTACAAAAATTATTTAAAAATCTACGATGGCTTTAAAAGGCTCCACAAATTCAAAAATCCACGTTGGCTTTAGAAGGCTACAAAAATTATTTAAAAAATCCACTTTGGCCTTAGAAGGCTACAAAAATTATTGAAAAAAAATCCACGTTGGCCTTAGAAGGCTACAAAAATTATTTAAAAAATCCACGTTGGCCTTAGAAGGCTAGAAAAATTATTTAAAAAATCCACGTTGGCCTTAGAAGGCTACAAAAATTATTTAAAAAATCCACGTTGGCCTTAGAAGGCTACAAAAATTATTTAAAAAATCCACGTTGGCCTTAGAAGGCTACAAAAATTATTTAAAAAATCCACGTTGGCCTTAGAAGGCTACAAAAATTATTTAAAAAATCCACGTTGGCCTTAGAAGGCTACAAAAATTATTTAAAAAATCCACGTTGGCCTTAGAAGGCTACAAAAATTATTTAAAAAATCCACGTTGGCCTTAGAAGGCTACAAAAATTATTTAAAAAATCCACGTTGGCCTTAGAAGGCTACAAAAATTATTTAAAAAATCCACGTTGGCCTTAGAAGGCTACAAAAATTATTTAAAAAATCCACGTTGGCCTTAGAAGGCTACAAAAATTATTTAAAAAATCCACGTTGGCCTTAGAAGGCTACAAAAATTATTTAAAAAATCCACGTTGGCCTTAGAAGGCTACAAAAATTATTTAAAAAATCCACGTTGGCCTTAGAAGGCTACAAAAATTATTTAAAAAATCCACGTTGGCCTTAGAAGGCTACAAAAATTATTTAAAAAATCCACGTTGGCCTTAGAAGGCTACAAAAATTATTTAAAAAATCCACGTTGGCCTTAGAAGGCTACAAAAATTATTTAAAAAATCCACGTTGGCCTTAGAAGGCTACAAAAATTATTTAAAAAATCCACGTTGGCCTTAGAAGGCTACAAAAATTATTTAAAAAATCCACGTTGGCCTTAGAAGGCTACAAAAATTATTTAAAAAATCCACGTTGGCCTTAGAAGGCTACAAAAATTATTTAAAAAATCCACGTTGGCCTTAGAAGGCTACAAAAATTATTTAAAAAATCCACGTTGGCCTTAGAAGGCTACAAAAATTATTTAAAAAATCCACGTTGGCCTTAGAAGGCTACAAAAATTATTTAAAAAATCCACGTTGGCCTTAGAAGGCTACAAAAATTATTTAAAAAATCCACGTTGGCCTTAGAAGGCTACAAAAATTATTTAAAAAATCCACGTTGGCCTTAGAAGGCTACAAAAATTATTTAAAAAATCCACGTTGGCCTTAGAAGGCTACAAAAATTATTTAAAAAATCCACGTTGGCCTTAGAAGGCTACAAAAATTATTTAAAAAATCCACGTTGGCCTTAGAAGGCTACAAAAATTATTTAAAAAATCCACGTTGGCCTTAGAAGGCTACAAAAATTATTTAAAAAATCCACGTTGGCCTTAGAAGGCTACAAAAATTATTTAAAAAATCCACGTTGGCCTTAGAAGGCTACAAAAATTATTTAAAAAATCCACGTTGGCCTTAGAAGGCTACAAAAATTATTTAAAAAATCCACGTTGGCCTTAGAAGGCTACAAAAATTATTTAAAAAATCCACGTTGGCCTTAGAAGGCTACAAAAATTATTTAAAAAATCCACGTTGGCCTTAGAAGGCTACAAAAATTATTTAAAAAATCCACGTTGGCCTTAGAAGGCTACAAAAATTATTTAAAAAATCCACGTTGGCCTTAGAAGGCTACAAAAATTATTTAAAAAATCCACGTTGGCCTTAGAAGGCTACAAAAATTATTTAAAAAATCCACGTTGGCCTTAGAAGGCTACAAAAATTATTTAAAAAATCCACGTTGGCCTTAGAAGGCTACAAAAATTATTTAAAAAATCCACGTTGGCCTTAGAAGGCTACAAAAATTATTTAAAAAATCCACGTTGGCCTTAGAAGGCTACAAAAATTATTTAAAAAATCCACGTTGGCCTTAGAAGGCTACAAAAATTATTTAAAAAATCCACGTTGGCCTTAGAAGGCTACAAAAATTATTTAAAAAATCCACGTTGGCCTTAGAAGGCTACAAAAATTATTTAAAAAATCCACGTTGGCCTTAGAAGGCTACAAAAATTATTTAAAAAATCCACGTTGGCCTTAGAAGGCTACAAAAATTATTTAAAAAATCCACGTTGGCCTTAGAAGGCTACAAAAATTATTTAAAAAATCCACGTTGGCCTTAGAAGGCTACAAAAATTATTTAAAAAATCCACGTTGGCCTTAGAAGGCTACAAAAATTATTTAAAAAATCCACGTTGGCCTTAGAAGGCTACAAAAATTATTTAAAAAATCCACGTTGGCCTTAGAAGGCTACAAAAATTATTTAAAAAATCCACGTTGGCCTTAGAAGGCTACAAAAATTATTTAAAAAATCCACGTTGGCCTTAGAAGGCTACAAAAATTATTTAAAAAATCCACGTTGGCCTTAGAAGGCTACAAAAATTATTTAAAAAATCCACGTTGGCCTTTAGAAGGCTACAAAAATTATTTAAAAAATCCACGTTGGCCTTAGAAGGCTACAAAAATTCTTTAAAAAATCCACGTTGGCCTTAGAAGGCTACAAAAATTATTTAAAAAATCCACGTTGGCCTTAGAAGGCTACAAAAATTATTTAAAAAATCCACGTTGGCCTTAGAAGGCTACAAAAATTATTTAAAAAATCCACGTTGGCCTTAGAAGGCTACAAAAATTATTTAAAAAATCCACGTTGGCCTTAGAAGGCTACAAAAATTATTTAAAAAATCCACGTTGGCCTTAGAAGGCTACAAAAATTATTTAAAAAATCCACGTTGGCCTTAGAAGGCTACAAAAATTATTTAAAAAATCCACGTTGGCCTTAGAAGGCTACAAAAATTATTTAAAAAATCCACGTTGGCCTTAGAAGGCTACAAAAATTATTTAAAAAATCCACGTTGGCCTTAGAAGGCTACAAAAATTATTTAAAAAATCCACGTTGGCCTTAGAAGGCTACAAAAATTATTTAAAAAATCCACGTTGGCTTTAGAAGGCTCCAAAAATTCTTTAAAAAATCCACGTTGGCTTTAGAAGGCACCAAAAATTATTTAAAAAATCCACGTTGGCTTTAGAAGGCTCCAAAAATTCTTTAAAAGATCCACTTTGGCCTTAGAAGGCTACAAAAATTATTTAAAAATCAACGTTGGCCTTAGAAGGCTACAAAAATTATTTAAAAAATCCACGTTGGCCTTAGAAGGCTACAAAAATTATTTAAAAAAATCCACGTTGGCCTTAGAAGGCTACAAAAATTATTTAAAAAATCCACGTTGGCCTTAGAAGGCTACAAAAATTATTTAAAAAATCCACGTTGGCCTTAGAAGGCTACAAAAATTATTTAAAAAATCCACGTTGGCCTTAGAAGGCTACAAAAATTATTTAAAAAATCCACGTTGGACTTAGAAGGCTACAAAAATTATTTAAAAAATCCACGTTGGCCTTAGAAGGCTACAAAAATTATTTAAAAAATCCACGTTGGCCTTAGAAGGCTACAAAAATTATTTAAAAAATCCACGTTGGCCTTAGAAGGCTACAAAAATTATTTAAAAAATCCACGTTGGCCTTAGAAGGCTACAAAAATTATTTAAAAAATCCACGTTGGCCTTAGAAGGCTACAAAAATTATTTAAAAAATCCACGTTGGCCTTAGAAGGCTACAAAAATTATTTAAAAAATCCACGTTGGCCTTAGAAGGCTACAAAAATTATTTAAAAAATCCTTGTTGGCCTTAGAAGGCTACAAAAATTATTTAAAAAATCCTTGTTGGCCTTAGAAGGCTACAAAAATTATTTAAAAAATCCACGTTGGCCTTAGAAGGCTACAAAAATTATTGAAAAAATCCACGTTGGCCTTAGAAGGCTACAAAAATTATTGAAAAAATCCACTTTGGCCTTAGAAGGCTACAAAAATTATTCAAAAAATCCACGTTGGCCTTAGAAGGCTACAAAAATTATTTAAAAAATCCACGTTGGCCTTAGAAGGCTACAAAAATTATTTAAAAAATCCACGTTGGCCTTAGAAGGCTACAAAAATTATTTAAAAAATCTACGTTGGCCTTAGAAGGCTACAAAAATTATTTAAAAAATCCACGTTGGCCTTAGAAGGCTACAAAAATTATTTAAAAAATCCACGTTGGCCTTAGAAGGCTACAAAAATTATTTAAAAAATCCACGTTGGCCTTAGAAGGCTACGAAAATTATTTAAAAAATCCACGTTGGCCTTAGAAGGCCCCAACATTTTTTTAAAGAATCCACGTTGGCCTTAGAAGGCCCCAACATTTTTTTAAAGAATCCACGTTGGCCTTAGAAGGCTACAAAAATTATTTAAAAAATCCACGTTGGCCTTAGAAGGCTACAAAAATTATTTAAAAAATCCACGTTGGCCTTAGAAGGCTACGAAAATTTTTTAAAAAATCCACGTTGGCCTTAGAAGGCCCCAACATTTTTTTTTAAAGAATCCACGTTGGCCTTAGAAGGCTACAAAAGTTATTTAAAAAATCCACGTTGGCCTCAGAAGGCTACAAAAATTATTTAAAAAATCCACGTTGGCCTTAGAAGGCATAAAAAATTATTTAAAAAATCCACGTTGGCTTTAGAAGGCTCCAAAAATTATTTAAAAAATCCAAGTTACCTTTAGAGGGCTCCAAAAATTATTTAAAAAAAATCCGAGTTGATTTTAGAAGGCTCCAAATAATATTTAAAAAATCCACGTTGCCTTTAGAAGGCTCCAAAAATGATTTAAAAAATCTAAGTAGTCTATTGTTCCTTTAGACTTTTAGACTCAAGTTTACCTGAAACTCCACATTAAGTACCCTTGTATTCCACTGTGCCGAAATTACATTTATATCCCTTTTCCATTTAGGGGAGGAAGAATTTCGTCTGAATTTTCTTTTGCCTTGCAGGTTAACTAAATGATGAAACATGTTTTAGCTTGAACTACATCCCTTTACCGGAAGAAGGAGAGGGGCCCAACAACATAGCACAATCATCATCCCGCAACTCATCAGCAACAAGAACGAGAACAGATTTTTTTTTAAACAAAAGCGTATTTAAATGTAGTTGCTGTGTTTCTTTTCAGTTTTATTGTCCTTCATCCGTTTAGTGGAACAGTTCGTGATCTCGTTGTTCTTCTTGTTATTGTTGTCACACTACAATTGTGTCTACCTTGTAAATGGGGAAAATTTAATTGTAATTAAGAGTGAATATAAATGCAAATGTAAATGTTAAATATTATTCCAAGCAGATGCAATCTTGCGGTTTTGTGGCTTACACAATGAAAGAACGAACGAACAGATGAAGGAACGAATGATAGGATGGCTGAATGGCAACATTTCTTCTTGTTCTTGTTCGTGTTTCCCTTGGTTTACTCCGGGCTTTTTTCCTCCGCTGGCAATTCACATTAAATTACAATTTATATTGGCATATGAGTGATTGTTAAATAATTGAGTTGAGTGAGGCATGAAAAACATGACTCCCACATGAACACGCATGTCGGGATAAAATCTTATTACCTGTCGTTAAATAAATTTGTTATTCTTAGTGAATGAAAATGGTATGCCAATAAAAAGGAAAATGAGGATGATGAAAGGTGCCATGAGGTGAATGATGAATGACCTAGATGTTGCAGTTGTTGTGAGGTCAAAGGAGAAGAAGGAAATTGATTATTAAAATGTCATTATAAATGGTATAATTAAACAGAAGTTGAGGGAGAAGTGGAGAATATTTTTTTTAATTTCGTTCATTAAGAAATTTGAGGACCAAAGGCCATGGGTGGCGAATGAGTTGCGTCAACACTCATACGCTCCCATGCTGCAGACTCTATTACTTGGAAAATGAATGCTGTTTATGGCTCTAAAGTCCTAGAAAAATTATTTTAAAAATCCACGTTGTCTCTAAAGGCTTAGAAAAATTATTCTAAAAATCCACGTTGTCTCTAAAGGCTTCGAAAAATTATTTTAAAAATCCACGTTGTCTCTAAAGGCTTCGAAAAATTATTTTAAAAATCCACGTTGTCTCTAAAGGCTTCGAAAAATTATTTTAAAAATCCGCGTTGTCTCTAAAGGCTTAGAAAAATTATTTTAAAAATCCACGTTGTCTCTAAAGGCTTAGAAAAACTCATTAAAAATCCACGTTGTCTTTAGAGGCCTAGAAAAATGTTTTTAAAAAATCCACGTTGACTCTAGAGGCTAAGAAAAATTCTTTAAAAAATCCACGTTGCATCTAGAGGCTTAGAAAAATTCTTTAAAAATCCACGTTGCTTGTAGAAGGCTCTTAAAATTATTTAAAAAATCCACGTTATTTTTAGAAGGCTTTCAAAATTATTTAAAACATACACATTGCTTGTAGAAGGCTTTTAAAATTTTTTAAAAAATCCACGTCATTTTTAGAAGGCTTTCAAAATTTTTTAAAAAATCCACGTTATTTTTAGAAGGCTTTCAAAATTATTTAAAAAATCCACATTGCTTGTAGAAGGCTTTTAAAATTATTTAAAAAATCCACGTTGCTTGTAGATGGCTTTTAAAATTATTTAAAAAATCCACGTTGCTTGCAGAAGGCTTTTAAAATTATTTAAAAAATCCACGTTGCTTGTAGAAGGCTTTTAAAATTATTTAAAAAATCCACGTTGCTTGTAGAAGGCTTTTAAAATAATTTAAAAAAATCCACGTTGCTTGTAGAAGGCTTTTAAAATTATTAAAAAATCCACGTTGCTTGTAGAAGGCTTTTAAAATTATTTAAAAAAAATCCACGTTGCCTCTAGAAGGCTTTTAAAATTATTTAAAAATCCACGTTGCCTCTAGAAGGCTTTTAAAATTATTTAAAAAATCCACGTTGCTTGTAGAAGGCTTTTAAAATTATTTAAAAAATCCACGTTGCTTGTAGAAGGCTTTTAAAATAATTTAAAAAAATCCACGTTGCTTGTAGAAGGCTTTTAAAATAATTTAAAAAATCCACGTTGCTTGTAGAAGTCTTTTAAAATTATTTAAAAAAATCCACGTTGCTTGTAGAAGGCTTTTAAAATTATTTAAAAAAAATCCACGTTGCCTCTAGAAGGCTTTTAAAATTATTTAAAAATCCACGTTGCCTCTAGAAGGCTTTTAAAATTATTTAAAAAATCCACGTTGCTTGTAGAAGGCTTTTAAAATTATTTAAAAAATCCACGTTGCTTGTAGAAGGCTTTTAAAATTATTTAAAAAATCCACGTTGCTTGTAGAAGGCTTTTAAAATAATTTAAAAAAATCCACGTTGCTTGTAGAAGGCTTTTAAAATTATTAAAAAATCCACGTTGCTTGTAGAAGGCTTTTAAAATTATTTAAAAAAAATCCACGTTGCCTCTAGAAGGCTTTTAAAATTATTTAAAAATCCACGTTGCCTCTAGAAGGCTTTTAAAATTATTTAAAAAATCCACGTTGCTTGTAGAAGGCTTTTAAAATTATTTAAAAAATCCACGTTGCTTGTAGAAGGCTTTTAAAATAATTTAAAAAAATCCACGTTGCTTGTAGAAGGCTTTTAAAATAATTTAAAAAATCCACGTTGCTTGTAGAAGTCTTTTAAAATTATTTAAAAAAATCCACGTTGCTTGTAGAAGGCTTTTAAAATTATTTAAAAAAAATCCACGTTGCCTCTAGAAGGCTTTTAAAATTATTTAAAAATCCACGTTGCCTCTAGAAGGCTTTTAAAATTATTTAAAAAATCCACGTTGCTTGTAGAAGGCTTTTAAAATTATTTAAAAAATCCACGTTGCTTGTAGAAGGCTTTTAAAATTATTTAAAAAATCCACGTTGCTTGTAGATGGCTTTTAAAATTATTTAAAAAATCCACGTTGCTTGTAAAAGGCTTTCAAAATTATTTAAAAAATCCACGTTGCTTGTAGAAGGCTTTTAAAATTATTTAAAAAATCCACGTTGCCTCTGGAAGGCTTTTAAAATTATTTAAAAAATCCACGTTGCTTGTAGAAGGCTTTTAAAATTATTTAAAAAATCCACGTTGCTGTAGAAGGCTTTTAAAATTATTTAAAAAGTCCACGTTGCTTGTAGATGGCTTTTAAAAGTATTTAAAAAATCCACGTTGCTTGTAGAAGGCTTTTAAAATTATTTAAAAAATCCACGTTGCCTCTGGAAGGCTTTTAAAATTATTTAAAAAATCCACGTTGCTTGTAGAAGGCTTTTAAAATTATTTAAAAAATCCACGTTGCTTGTAGAAGGCTTTTAAAATTATTTAAAAAATCCACGTTGCTTGTAGAAGGCTTTTAAAATTATTTAAAAAATCCACGTTGCTTGTAGAAGGCTTTTAAAATTATTTAAAAAATCCACGTTGCTTGTAGAAGGCTTTTAAAATTATTTAAAAAATCCACGTTGCTTGTAGAAGGCTTTTAAAATTATTTAAAAAATCCACGTTGCTTGTAGAAGGCTTTTAAAATTATTTAAAAAATCCACGTTGCTTGTAGAAGGCTTTTAAAATTATTTAAAAAATCCACGTTGCTTGTAGAAGGCTTTTAAAATTATTTAAAAATCCACGTTGCCTCTAGAAGGCTTTTAAAATTATTTAAAAAATCCACGTTGCTTGTAGAAGGCTTTTAACATTATTTAAAAAATCCATGTTGCTTGTAGAAGGCTTTTAAAATTATTTATAAAATCCACGTTGCTTGTAGAAGGCTTTTAAAATTATTTAAAAAATCCATGTTGCTTGTAGAAGGCTTTTAAAATTATTTAAAAATCCACGTTGCTTGTAGAAGGCTTTTAAAATTATTTAAAAAATCCACGTTGCCTCTAGAAGGCTTTTAAAATTATTTAAAAAATCTACGGTGCCTCTAGAAGGCTTTTAAAATTATTTAAAAAATCCACGTTGCTTGTAGAAGGCTTTTAAAATTATTTAAAACATCCACGTTGCTTGTAGAAGGCTTTTAAAATTATTTAAAAAATCCAAGTTGCCTCTAGAAGGCTTTTAAAATTATTTAAAAATCCACGTTGTCTCTAGAAGGCTTTTAAAATTATTTAAACAATCTACGTTGCTTGAAGAAGGCTTTTAAAATTATTTAAAAAATCCAAGTTGCCTCTAGAAGGCTTTTAAAATTATTTAAACAATCCACGTTGCTTGTAGAAGGCTTTTAAAATTATTTAAAAAATCCACGATGCCTCTAGAAGGTTAAACAAATTCTTTAAAAAATCAACCATGCCTGCAGAAGGTTCAAAAAATCTTTAAAAAATCCTAGTTGCTTCTACAAGCTTCCAGAAATTCTTTAAAAAATTCACGTTGCCTCAACAAAGCTTCCAGACATTCTTTAAAAAATCCACGTTGCCTCTAGAAGGTTTTAAATTTATGTAAAAAATTTAAAAATTCGTTTCCTCTTTAAAAAAACCTCTTAAATTGTCCCAGCGACCCCTGGACGTATGAGTGGTGTCACTACTTATACGTCCTCCTTTATACACTTTAACAATAAAATTAATTAATAATTTTACAACTCTTTCTCATGTTTTGTGTGTGTGTCTTTTTGTAATTGCAGCAATGTTGCTGATCGGCGGCCATAAACTTGAACCATTGCCAATGTTATGTTCCGAATCCAACACAATACCACCAGCTCCAGAGAAGCAATCACCAAAGGTAATAATCATTAACACGTTAGTGTGAATACTTGTCTGTATTTGAGTGGTGAAGGAGAGCGTGAAAGCAAAAACAGAAAATTTACATGATTTATAAACGGATAACAACGAAACATTTAAACTATTTTACAGCTTTTTAACAAATAATTGGAAACTGACACGTAAACTATGCTTGCAAAGTGCTAATCACCGGAGATCTAGAACAACTTTATGGCATGATACAGCCAGCTGTTGGGAATACGTTTGGGGCCATAATGTAAATAATGGAGGGCAACTTAATTGAAACAAATAAAAACTAAAAGCTTTTTTCTAAAACGAGATATCTAACTAAGGACCTGCTCGCCACGAAATGTCCAAAAAAAACTTAGAGAGCTCAGCAACTAAAGAGTGAGATTATTTTGGTTCCCAAAAAAACAAAAAGAAGACGTCAATGAAGATAACTAAAAACTTAATGGAATACTTGGGAAAATATTTACCAAATACTTAATTAAAAAGGGAAGACCAACACTACTATCCCAGGACAAACTTTAAACAACCTAATCTCTTAGTTTACCAAATACGAAAAAACACTAAAACCCTCTTTTGCTCCCAAAGGCAGGCATTACGCTTAACACCCACTCTTGCTGTGACTAACAGGCGGAAGGCATTCATTGCATTCCGTTTAAAGCGTTTAATGCCAAACACAGCAACTACTCACAGTAACAGCAACAACTTCCTGTCTCGTTATATGCCAACATTGCAAGCAGTCAGCCGCCAGTCAAGCTAGAAAACCCCTCCTTGAAGCACACTCAAAAGTAAAAGTAAGCTGGCATCAGCAGCACACCAACTATCACCGTCATCACCATCATCGTCAACAAATCTCCTGCAAGCCGTTGCCGCCGCTGGCCCTTCAGAACACACACACTCCAAATGCAACAACGAACTGCAAACATGGCGTTAGGAAAATCCATTAAAATGTACCTGACTATATTCGTAGCCACCACATGCATGTACATGATACTGTATCAGTATCACATATCACGGCAGCCCATGCCCCAACCAGAAATCATAAAGGTATGTTGGCAAAAATTGTTTCCTTCCTACAGAAAAAAATACACCCTCACTCTTTCCCCGTATTACTTTTTACTCCTTAAACAATTCTGGCAAAAATAAAACTCTTCTTTTTTCAACCGCACACATACACATAAGGAAATTCGTGCTAGTTAATAAATGGCAATGTGAGCAAAGGGATTATGTCCAAAAAAAGAAAACAAAAATCATACAAATGTCAGAGGAATATGGCTTAAAAATAGAAAATATAAATTAAGATAATAGGTGGCGTATGACGCATGACACTAAGTATACGCAACAGTGTTCCTAATCAATAAAAGCTCTTGCCAGGATAATATTAGGCAATTTTGGAAAGACTTTTCCAAAGAAAAAGCTTCTAGAGGTTTAGAAAAATTCTTTAACAAATCCATTTTGCCTTTGGAGGCTTCGAAATTTTTTTTAAAAAATCCACGTCGCCTCTAGAAGGCTCTAGAAATTATTTAAAAAATCCACGTAGCCTCTAGAAGGTTATTAAAATTATTTAAAAAATCTACGTAGCCTCTAGAAGGCTTTTAAAATTATTTAAAAAATCCACGTAGCCTCTAGAAGGCTTTTAAGATTATTTAAAAATCCACGTAGCCGCTAGAAGGCTTTTAAGACTATTTAAAAAATCCACGTAGCCTCTAGAAGGCTTTTAAGATTATTTAAAAAATCCACGTAGCCTCTAGAAGGCTTTTAAGATTATTTAAAAAATCCACGTAGCCTCTAGAAGGGTCCAAAAATTATTTAAAAAATCCACGTAGCCTCTAGAAGGCTTTTAAAATTATTTAAAAAATCCACGTAGCCTCTAGAAGGCTTTTAAAATTATTTAAAAAATCCACGTAGCCTCTAGAAGGCTTTTAAAATTATTTAAAAAATCCACGTAGCCTCTAGAAGGCTTTTAAAATAATTTAAAAAATCCACGTAGCCTCTAGAAGGCTTTTAAAATTATTTAAAAAATCCACGTAGCCTCTAGAAGGCTTTTAAAATTATTTAAAAAATCCACGTAGCCTCTAGAAGGCTTTTAAAATTATTTAAAAAATCCACGTAGCCTCTAGAAGGCTTTTAAAATTATTTAAAAACTCCACGTTGCCTCTAGAAGGTTCCAAAAATTATTTAAAAACTCCACGTTGAATCTAGAAGGCTTTTAAAATAATTTAAAAAATCTACGTAGCCTCTAGAAGGCTTTTAAAATAATTTAAAAAATCCACGTAGCCTCTAGAAGGCTTTTAAAATAATTTAAAAAATCCACGTAGCCTCTAGAAGGCTTTTAAAATTATTTAAAAAATCCACGTAGCCTCTAGAAGGCTTTTAAAATTATTTAAAAAATCCACGTAGCCTCTAGAAGGCTTTTAAAATTATTTAAAAAATCCACGTAGCCTCTAGAAGGCTTTTAAAATTATTTAAAAAATCCACGTAGCCAATCCACGTTGGCTTTAGAAGGCTTTTAAAATTATTTAAAAAATCCACGTAGCCTCTAGAAGGCTTTTAAAATTATTTAAAAAATCCACGTAGCCTCTAGAAGGCTTTTAAAATTATTTAAAAAATCCACGTAGCCTCTAGAAGGCTTTTAAAATTATTTAAAAAATCCACGTAGCCTCTAGAAGGCTTTTAAAATTATTTAAAAAATCCACGTAGCCAATCCACGTTGGCTTTAGAAGGCTTTTAAAATTATTTAAAAAATCCACGTAGCCAATCCACGTTGGCTTTAGAAGGCTTTTAAAATTATTTAAAAAATCCACGTAGCCTCTAGAAGGCTTTTAAAATTATTTAAAAAATCCACGTAGCCTCTAGAAGGCTTTTAAAATTATTTAAAAAATCCACGTAGCCTCTAGAAGGCTTTTAAAATTATTTAAAAAATCCACGTAGCCAATCCACGTTGGCTTTAGAAGGCTTTTAAAATTATTTAAAAAATCCACGTAGCCTCTAGAAGGCTTTTAAAATTATTTAAAAAATCCACGTTGGCTTTAGAAGGCTTTTAAAATTATTTAAAAAATCCACGTAGCCTCTAGAAGGCTTTTAAAATTATTTAAAAAATCCACGTAGCCAATCCACGTTGGCTTTAGAAGGCTTTTAAAATTATTTAAAAAATCCACGTAGCCTCTAGAAGGCTTTTAAAATTATTTAAAAAATCCACGTAGCCTCTAGAAGGCTTTTAAAATTATTTAAAAAATCCACGTAGCCTCTAGAAGGCTTTTAAAATTATTTAAAAAATCCACGTAGCCTCTAGAAGGCTTTTAAAATTATTTAAAAAATCCACGTAGCCAATCCACGTTGGCTTTAGAAGGCTTTTAAAATTATTTAAAAAATCCACGTAGCCTCTAGAAGGCTTTTAAAATTATTTAAAAAATCCACGTAGCCTCTAGAAGGCTTTTAAAATTATTTAAAAAATCCACGTAGCCTCTAGAAGGCTTTTAAAATTATTTAAAAAATCCACGTAGCCTCTAGAAGGCTTTTAAAATTATTTAAAAAATCCACGTAGCCTCTAGAAGGCTTTTAAAATTATTTAAAAAATCCACGTAGCCTCTAGAAGGCTTTTAAAATTATTTAAAAAATCCACGTAGCCTCTAGAAGGCTTTTAAAATTATTTAAAAAATCCACGTAGCCTCTAGAAGGCTTTTAAAATTATTTAAAAAATCCACGTAGCCTCTAGAAGGCTTTTAAAATTATTTAAAAAATCCACGTAGCCAATCCACGTTGGCTTTAGAAGGCTTTTAAAATTATTTAAAAAATCCACGTAGCCTCTAGAAGGCTTTTAAAATTATTTAAAAAATCCACGTAGCCTCTAGAAGGCTTTTAAAATTATTTAAAAAATCCACGTAGCCTCTAGAAGGCTTTTAAAATTATTTAAAAAATCCACGTAGCCAATCCACGTTGGCTTTAGAAGGCTTTTAAAATTATTTAAAAAATCCACGTAGCCAATCCACGTTGGCTTTAGAAGGCTTTTAAAATTATTTAAAAAATCCACGTAGCCTCTAGAAGGCTTTTAAAATTATTTAAAAAATCCACGTAGCCTCTAGAAGGCTTTTAAAATTATTTAAAAAATCCACGTAGCCTCTAGAAGGCTTTTAAAATTATTTAAAAAATCCACGTAGCCTCTAGAAGGCTTTTAAAATTATTTAAAAAATCCACGTAGCCTCTAGAAGGCTTTTAAAATTATTTAAAAAATCCACGTAGCCAATCCACGTTGGCTTTAGAAGGCTTTTAAAATTATTTAAAAAATCCACGTAGCCTCTAGAAGGCTTTTAAAATTATTTAAAAAATCCACGTAGCCTCTAGAAGGCTTTTAAAATTATTTAAAAAATCCACGTAGCCTCTAGAAGGCTTTTAAAATTATTTAAAAAATCCACGTAGCCAATCCACGTTGGCTTTAGAAGGCTTTTAAAATTATTTAAAAAATCCACGTAGCCTCTAGAAGGCTTTTAAAATTATTTAAAAAATCCACGTAGCCAATCCACGTTGGCTTTAGAAGGCTTTTAAAATTATTTAAAAAATCCACGTAGCCTCTAGAAGGCTTTTAAAATTATTTAAAAAATCCACGTAGCCTCTAGAAGGCTTTTAAAATTATTTAAAAAATCCACGTAGCCTCTAGAAGGCTTTTAAAATTATTTAAAAAATCCACGTAGCCTCTAGAAGGCTTTTAAAATTATTTAAAAAATCCACGTAGCCTCTAGAAGGCTTTTAAAATTATTTAAAAAATCCACGTAGCCTCTAGAAGGCTTTTAAAATTATTTAAAAAATCCACGTAGCCAATCCACGTTGGCTTTAGAAGGCTTTTAAAATTATTTAAAAAATCCACGTAGCCTCTAGAAGGCTTTTAAAATTATTTAAAAAATCCACGTAGCCTCTAGAAGGCTTTTAAAATTATTTAAAAAATCCACGTAGCCAATCCACGTAGCCTCTAGAAGGCTTTTAAAATTATTTAAAAAATCCACGTAGCCAATCCACGTTGGCTTTAGAAGGCTTTTAAAATTATTTAAAAAATCCACGTAGCCTCTAGAAGGCTTTTAAAATTATTTAAAAAATCCACGTAGCCTCTAGAAGGCTTTTAAAATTATTTAAAAAATCCACGTAGCCTCTAGAAGGCTTTTAAAATTATTTAAAAAATCCACGTAGCCTCTAGAAGGCTTTTAAAATTATTTAAAAAATCCACGTAGCCAATCCACGTTGGCTTTAGAAGGCTTTTAAAATTATTTAAAAAATCCACGTAGCCTCTAGAAGGCTTTTAAAATTATTTAAAAAATCCACGTAGCCAATCCACGTTGGCTTTAGAAGGCTTTTAAAATTATTTAAAAAATCCACGTAGCCTCTAGAAGGCTTTTAAAATTATTTAAAAAATCCACGTAGCCTCTAGAAGGCTTTTAAAATTATTTAAAAAATCCACGTAGCCTCTAGAAGGCTTTTAAAATTATTTAAAAAATCCACGTAGCCTCTAGAAGGCTTTTAAAATTATTTAAAAAATCCACGTAGCCTCTAGAAGGCTTTTAAAATTATTTAAAAAATCCACGTAGCCTCTAGAAGGCTTTTAAAATTATTTAAAAAATCCACGTAGCCTCTAGAAGGCTTTTAAAATTATTTAAAAAATCCACGTAGCCAATCCACGTTGGCTTTAGAAGGCTTTTAAAATTATTTAAAAAATCCACGTAGCCAATCCACGTTGGCTTTAGAAGGCTTTTAAAATTATTTAAAAAATCCACGTAGCCTCTAGAAGGCTTTTAAAATTATTTAAAAAATCCACGTAGCCTCTAGAAGGCTTTTAAAATTATTTAAAAAATCCACGTAGCCTCTAGAAGGCTTTTAAAATTATTTAAAAAATCCACGTAGCCTCTAGAAGGCTTTTAAAATTATTTAAAAAATCCACGTAGCCTCTAGAAGGCTTTTAAAATTATTTAAAAAATCCACGTAGCCAATCCACGTTGGCTTTAGAAGGCTTTTAAAATTATTTAAAAAATCCACGTAGCCTCTAGAAGGCTTTTAAAATTATTTAAAAAATCCACGTAGCCTCTAGAAGGCTTTTAAAATTATTTAAAAAATCCACGTAGCCTCTAGAAGGCTTTTAAAATTATTTAAAAAATCCACGTAGCCTCTAGAAGGCTTTTAAAATTATTTAAAAAATCCACGTAGCCAATCCACGTTGGCTTTAGAAGGCTTTTAAAATTATTTAAAAAATCCACGTAGCCTCTAGAAGGCTTTTAAAATTATTTAAAAAATCCACGTAGCCTCTAGAAGGCTTTTAAAATTATTTAAAAAATCCACGTAGCCTCTAGAAGGCTTTTAAAATTATTTAAAAAATCCACGTAGCCTCTAGAAGGCTTTTAAAATTATTTAAAAAATCCACGTAGCCTCTAGAAGGCTTTTAAAATTATTTAAAAAATCCACGTAGCCTCTAGAAGGCTTTTAAAATTATTTAAAAAATCCACGTAGCCTCTAGAAGGCTTTTAAAATTATTTAAAAAATCCACGTAGCCTCTAGAAGGCTTTTAAAATTATTTAAAAAATCCACGTAGCCTCTAGAAGGCTTTTAAAATTATTTAAAAAATCCACGTAGCCTCTAGAAGGCTTTTAAAATTATTTAAAAAATCCACGTAGCCAATCCACGTTGGCTTTAGAAGGCTTTTAAAATTATTTAAAAAATCCACGTAGCCTCTAGAAGGCTTTTAAAATTATTTAAAAAATCCACGTAGCCTCTAGAAGGCTTTTAAAATTATTTAAAAAATCCACGTAGCCTCTAGAAGGCTTTTAAAATTATTTAAAAAATCCACGTAGCCTCTAGAAGGCTTTTAAAATTATTTAAAAAATCCACGTAGCCAATCCACGTTGGCTTTAGAAGGCTTTTAAAATTATTTAAAAAATCCACGTAGCCTCTAGAAGGCTTTTAAAATTATTTAAAAAATCCACGTAGCCTCTAGAAGGCTTTTAAAATTATTTAAAAAATCCACGTAGCCTCTAGAAGGCTTTTAAAATTATTTAAAAAATCCACGTAGCCTCTAGAAGGCTTTTAAAATTATTTAAAAAATCCACGTAGCCTCTAGAAGGCTTTTAAAATTATTTAAAAAATCCACGTAGCCAATCCACGTTGGCTTTAGAAGGCTTTTAAAATTATTTAAAAAATCCACGTAGCCTCTAGAAGGCTTTTAAAATTATTTAAAAAATCCACGTAGCCTCTAGAAGGCTTTTAAAATTATTTAAAAAATCCACGTAGCCAATCCACGTTGGCTTTAGAAGGCTTTTAAAATTATTTAAAAAATCCACGTAGCCTCTAGAAGGCTTTTAAAATTATTTAAAAAATCCACGTAGCCTCTAGAAGGCTTTTAAAATTATTTAAAAAATCCACGTAGCCTCTAGAAGGCTTTTAAAATTATTTAAAAAATCCACGTAGCCTCTAGAAGGCTTTTAAAATTATTTAAAAAATCCACGTAGCCTCTAGAAGGCTTTTAAAATTATTTAAAAAATCCACGTAGCCAATCCACGTTGGCTTTAGAAGGCTTTTAAAATTATTTAAAAAATCCACGTAGCCTCTAGAAGGCTTTTAAAATTATTTAAAAAATCCACGTAGCCTCTAGAAGGCTTTTAAAATTATTTAAAAAATCCACGTAGCCAATCCACGTTGGATTTAGAAGGCTTTTAAAATTATTTAAAAAATCCACGTAGCCAATCCACGTTGGCTTTAGAAGGCTTTTAAAATTATTTAAAAAATCCACGTAGCCTCTAGAAGGCTTTTAAAATTATTTAAAAAATCCACGTAGCCTCTAGAAGGCTTTTAAAATTATTTAAAAAATCCACGTAGCCTCTAGAAGGCTTTTAAAATTATTTAAAAAATCCACGTAGCCTCTAGAAGGCTTTTAAAATTATTTAAAAAATCCACGTAGCCAATCCACGTTGGCTTTAGAAGGCTTTTAAAATTATTTAAAAAATCCACGTAGCCTCTAGAAGGCTTTTAAAATTATGTAAAAAATCCACGTAGCCTCTAGAAGGCTTTTAAAATTATTTAAAAAATCCACGTAGCCTCTAGAAGGCTTTTAAAATTATTTAAAAAATCCACGTAGCCAATCCACGTTGGCTTTAGAAGGCTTTTAAAATTATTTAAAAAATCCACGTAGCCTCTAGAAGGCTTTTAAAATTATTTAAAAAATCCACGTAGCCTCTAGAAGGCTTTTAAAATTATTTAAAAAATCCACGTAGCCTCTAGAAGGCTTTTAAAATTATTTAAAAAATCCACGTAGCCTCTAGAAGGCTTTTAAAATTATTTAAAAAATCCACGTAGCCTCTAGAAGGCTTTTAAAATTATTTAAAAAATCCACGTAGCCAATCCACGTTGGCTTTAGAAGGCTTTTAAAATTATTTAAAAAATCCACGTAGCCTCTAGAAGGCTTTTAAAATTATTTAAAAAATCCACGTAGCCTCTAGAAGGCTTTTAAAATTATTTAAAAAATCCACGTAGCCTCTAGAAGGCTTTTAAAATTATTTAAAAAATCCACGTAGCCTCTAGAAGGCTTTTAAAATTATTTAAAAAATCCACGTAGCCTCTAGAAGGCTTTTAAAATTATTTAAAAAATCCACGTAGCCTCTAGAAGGCTTTTAAAATTATTTAAAAAATCCACGTAGCCAATCCACGTTGGCTTTAGAAGGCTTTTAAAATTATTTAAAAAATCCACGTAGCCTCTAGAAGGCTTTTAAAATTATTTAAAAAATCCACGTAGCCTCTAGAAGGCTTTTAAAATTATTTAAAAAATCCACGTAGCCAATCCACGTTGGCTTTAGAAGGCTTTTAAAATTATTTAAAAAATCCACGTAGCCAATCCACGTTGGCTTTAGAAGGCTTTTAAAATTATTTAAAAAATCCACGTAGCCTCTAGAAGGCTTTTAAAATTATTTAAAAAATCCACGTAGCCTCTAGAAGGCTTTTAAAATTATTTAAAAAATCCACGTAGCCTCTAGAAGGCTTTTAAAATTATTTAAAAAATCCACGTAGCCTCTAGAAGGCTTTTAAAATTATTTAAAAAATCCACGTAGCCAATCCACGTTGGCTTTAGAAGGCTTTTAAAATTATTTAAAAAATCCACGTAGCCTCTAGAAGGCTTTTAAAATTATTTAAAAAATCCACGTAGCCTCTAGAAGGCTTTTAAAATTATTTAAAAAATCCACGTAGCCTCTAGAAGGCTTTTAAAATTATTTAAAAAATCCACGTAGCCAATCCACGTTGGCTTTAGAAGGCTTTTAAAATTATTTAAAAAATCCACGTAGCCTCTAGAAGGCTTTTAAAATTATTTAAAAAATCCACGTAGCCTCTAGAAGGCTTTTAAAATTATTTAAAAAATCCACGTAGCCTCTAGAAGGCTTTTAAAATTATTTAAAAAATCCACGTAGCCTCTAGAAGGCTTTTAAAATTATTTAAAAAATCCACGTAGCCAATCCACGTTGGCTTTAGAAGGCTTTTAAAATTATTTAAAAAATCCACGTAGCCTCTAGAAGGCTTTTAAAATTATTTAAAAAATCCACGTAGCCTCTAGAAGGCTTTTAAAATTATTTAAAAAATCCACGTAGCCTCTAGAAGGCTTTTAAAATTATTTAAAAAATCCACGTAGCCTCTAGAAGGCTTTTAAAATTATTTAAAAAATCCACGTAGCCTCTAGAAGGCTTTTAAAATTATTTAAAAAATCCACGTAGCCAATCCACGTTGGCTTTAGAAGGCTTTTAAAATTATTTAAAAAATCCACGTAGCCAATCCACGTTGGCTTTAGAAGGCTTTTAAAATTATTTAAAAAATCCACGTAGCCTCTAGAAGGCTTTTAAAATTATTTAAAAAATCCACGTAGCCTCTAGAAGGCTTTTAAAATTATTTAAAAAATCCACGTAGCCTCTAGAAGGCTTTTAAAATTATTTAAAAAATCCACGTAGCCTCTAGAAGGCTTTTAAAATTATTTAAAAAATCCACGTAGCCTCTAGAAGGCTTTTAAAATTATTTAAAAAATCCACGTAGCCTCTAGAAGGCTTTTAAAATTATTTAAAAAATCCACGTAGCCTCTAGAAGGCTTTTAAAATTATTTAAAAAATCCACGTAGCCTCTAGAAGGCTTTTAAAATTATTTAAAAAATCCACGTAGCCTCTAGAAGGCTTTTAAAATTATTTAAAAAATCCACGTAGCCTCTAGAAGGCTTTTAAAATTATTTAAAAAATCCACGTAGCCTCTAGAAGGCTTTTAAAATTATTTAAAAAATCCACGTAGCCTCTAGAAGGCTTTTAAAATTATTTAAAAAATCCACGTAGCCTCTAGAAGGCTTTTAAAATTATTTAAAAAATCCACGTAGCCTCTAGAAGGCTTTTAAAATTATTTAAAAAATCCACGTAGCCTCTAGAAGGCTTTTAAAATTATTTAAAAAATCCACGTAGCCTCTAGAAGGCTTTTAAAATTATTTAAAAAATCCACGTAGCCTCTAGAAGGCTTTTAAAATTATTTAAAAAATCCACGTAGCCTCTAGAAGGCTTTTAAAATTATTTAAAAAATCCACGTAGCCTCTAGAAGGCTTTTAAAATTATTTAAAAAATCCACGTAGCCTCTAGAAGGCTTTTAAAATTATTTAAAAAATCCACGTAGCCTCTAGAAGGCTTTTAAAATTATTTAAAAAATCCACGTAGCCTCTAGAAGGCTTTTAAAATTATTTAAAAAATCCACGTAGCCTCTAGAAGGCTTTTAAAATTATTTAAAAAATCCACGTAGCCTCTAGAAGGCTTTTAAAATTATTTAAAAAATCCACGTAGCCTCTAGAAGGCTTTTAAAATTATTTAAAAAATCCACGTAGCCTCTAGAAGGCTTTTAAAATTATTTAAAAAATCCACGTAGCCTCTAGAAGGCTTTTAAAATTATTTAAAAAATCCACGTAGCCTCTAGAAGGCTTTTAAAATTATTTAAAAAATCCACGTAGCCTCTAGAAGGCTTTTAAAATTATTTAAAAAATCCACGTAGCCTCTAGAAGGCTTTTAAAATTATTTAAAAAATCCACGTAGCCTCTAGAAGGCTTTTAAAATTATTTAAAAAATCCACGTAGCCTCTAGAAGGCTTTTAAAATTATTTAAAAAATCCACGTAGCCTCTAGAAGGCTTTTAAAATTATTTAAAAAATCCACGTAGCCTCTAGAAGGCTTTTAAAATTATTTAAAAAATCCACGTAGCCTCTAGAAGGCTTTTAAAATTATTTAAAAAATCCACGTAGCCTCTAGAAGGCTTTTAAAATTATTTAAAAAATCCACGTAGCCTCTAGAAGGCTTTTAAAATTATTTAAAAAATCCACGTAGCCTCTAGAAGGCTTTTAAAATCCACGTAGCCTCTAGAAGGCTTTTAAAATTATTTAAAAAATCCACGTAGCCTCTAGAAGGCTTTTAAAATTATTTAAAAAATCCACGTAGCCTCTAGAAGGCTTTTAAAATTATTTAAAAAATCCACGTAGCCTCTAGAAGGCTTTTAAAATTATTTAAAAAATCCACGTAGCCTCTAGAAGGCTTTTAAAATTATTTAAAAAATCCACGTAGCCTCTAGAAGGCTTTTAAAATTATTTAAAAAATCCACGTAGCCTCTAGAAGGCTTTTAAAATTATTTAAAAAATCCACGTAGCCTCTAGAAGGCTTTTAAAATTATTTAAAAAATCCACGTAGCCTCTAGAAGGCTTTTAAAATTATTTAAAAAATCCACGTAGCCTCTAGAAGGCTTTTAAAATTATTTAAAAAATCCACGTAGCCTCTAGAAGGCTTTTAAAATTATTTAAAAAATCCACGTAGCCTCTAGAAGGCTTTTAAAATTATTTAAAAAATCCACGTACCCTCTAGAAGGCTTTTAAAATTATTTAAAAAATCCACGTAGCCTCTAGAAGGCTTTTAAAATTATTTAAAAAATCCACGTAGCCTCTAGAAGGCTTTTAAAATTATTTAAAAAATCCACGTAGCCTCTAGAAGGCTTTTAAAATTATTTAAAAAATCCACGTAGCCTCTAGAAGGCTTTTAAAATTATTTAAAAAATCCACGTAGCCTCTAGAAGGCTTAGAAAAATTCTTTAAAAAATCCACGTAGCCTCTAGATGGCTTTTAAAATTATTTAAAAAATCCACGTGGCCTCTAGAAGGCTTTTAAAATTAATTAAAAAATCCACGTAGCCTCTAGATGGCTTTTAAAATTATTTAAAAAAATCCACGTTGCCTTTGAAGGCTTCGAAAAATTCTTTAAAAAATCCACGTTGCCTCTAGAGGCTTAGAAAAATTCTTTAAAAAATCCATGTTGCCTCTAGATGCTTAGAAAAATACTTTAAAAAATGCAAGCTGTCTCTAGAGGCTTAGAAAAAGTCGCTGGGTAGCGTATGAATGGTGACATAACTTATACGTCACCGTTTAAATTAATTTAGGCAACAAGTGTTTCCTGTTATCATTAACAAATCTTGACATCTTATCGGGAACATTTAGGAAACAACTTACATTCCTATGGACTTAATCCCTTTTAACACATTACCCATGAAACCTGCCCTGCAATCCTCTAAACACTAAGCACAAAACTCTTCTTTTAAGTACATAATTCCCTAACACTTTTACCACTAGTCTGATTTACAACACACGTGTGTACTCAACTGCACACAAAGTTTGTCACATACATACACACACACATTCTGTACATCTGTGTTTATTTACAACCAAATGTTGATTTGTAACCATTCAACCACTCAAATAGAACGAACAAATATCCACCTAAAACTCTATAAATTGCAAATTAAACACGGAATGCTAATATTTATTATTCTACCGCAAATACGAAACACCAACAACAAATAGTAGAGGAAAAACAAATTTAAAATTGTAATATAAATGTTGATTTAGTTGAGGTTGAGAATTGACAAAATTATATAAATGTGAACTGAACACACACACACACTTGCGTTTTGATTAATGCATTGAGCATTGGGAATGTTTGTTTTTCAATTCAAGAGAGAGGTATTAAGAAATTTAATAATTGAATTGAAAATGCATTATTTAATTTTTCCGCAAAAAAAGAAAATTGAAATTAGTTGGGAATGGCGCATGATTATTTTGAGGAGTTATTAATACTCATACGCTCCCGGCATTCGTAGAGAAATTATTATTAGTCATACGCTCTACAGTCTAAAGTCTTTGCCTCTAGAAGGTTCCAAACATTATTTAAAAAATCCAGATGGTTCCAAAGATATTAAAAGAAATCCACGTTGTCTCTAGAAGGTTCCCAAAATTATTTAAAATGCTTTTAAAATTATTTAAAAAATCCACATTGCCTCTAGAAGGTTCCAAAAATTATTTAAAAAATCCACGTTGCCTCTAGAAGGTTCCAAAAATTATTTAAAAAATCCACGTTGCCTCTAGAAGGTTCCAAAAATTATTTAAAAAAATCCACGTTGCCTCTAGAAGGTTCCAAAAATTATTTAAAAAATCCACGTTGCCTCTAGAAGGTTCCAAAAATTATTTAAAAAATCCACGTTGCCTCTAGAAGGTTCCAAAAATTATTTAAAAAATCCACGTTGCCTCTAGAAGGTTCCAAAAATTATTTAAAAAATCCACGTTGCCTCTAGAAGGTTCCAAAAATTATTTAAAAAATCCACGTTGCCTCTGGAAGGTTCCAAAAATTATTTAAAAAATCCACGTTGCCTCTAGAAGGTTGCAAAAATTATTTAACAAATCCACGTTGCCTCTAGAAGGTTGCAAAAATTATTTGAAAAATCCACGTTGCCTTTAGAAGGTTCCAAAAATTATTTAAAAAATCCACGTTGCCTCTAGAAGGTTCCAAAAATTATTTAAAAAAAATCCCCGTTGCCTGTAGAAGTCCGCAAAAATTATTTAAAAAATCCTCGTTGCCTCTAGAAGGCTTTTAAAATTATTTAAAAAATCCACGTTACTTGTAGAAGGCTTTTAAAATTATTTAAAAAATCCACGTTGCCTCTAGAAGGCTTACAAATTATTTAAAAAATCCACATTGCCTCTAGAAGGCTTTTAAAATTATTTAAAAAATCCACGTTACTTGTAGAAGGCTTTTAAAATTATTTAAAAAAATCCACGTTGCTTCTAAAAGGCTTTTAAAATTATTTAAAAACTCCACGTTGCCTCTAGAAGGCTTTTAAAATTATTTTAAAATTCCACGTTGCCTCTATAGGCTTCAAAAAATTCTTTAAAAAATCCAGGTTGCCTCTATAAAAAATCTACGGTGCCTCTAGAAGGTTCAAAAAATTATTTAAAAAATCCACGTTGACTCCAGAAGGCTTTTACAATTATTTAAAAAACTCACCTCCGGCAAGGGGGCGTATGATGTATGTCACTACGTATACGCAACCCTATACCATTAGAAGCTTCAACAAGTTATTTAAAAATCCACGTTGCCTCTAGAAGTATCTAAAAAAATTTTTAAAAATCTAAAAATCTATATAAAAATTATTTAAAAAATCCACGTTGCCTCTAGAAGTATCTAAAATTATTTAAAAAATCCCCATTGTCTCCAAATTATTTAAAAAAAACCACTTTGCCTCTAGAAGGTTCCAAACATTATTTACAAAATCCACGTTGATTCCAGATGGTTCCAAAGATATTAAAAAAAATCCACGTTGATTCCAGATGGTTCCAAAGATATTAAAAAAATCCACGTTGCTTCTAGAAGGCTTAGAAAAATTCTTTAAAAAATCCACGTTGCTTCTAGAAGGCTTAGAAAAATTCTTTAAAAAATCCACGTTGCTTCTAGAAGGCTTAGAAAAATTCTTTAAAAAATCCACGTTGCTTTAGAAGGCTTAGAAAAATTCTTTAAAAAATCCACACTGCCTCTAGAAGGCTTTTAAAATTATTTGAAAAATCCACGTTGCCTCTAGAAGGCTTTTAAAATTATTTGAAAAATCCACGTTGCCTCTAGAAGGTTCCAAAAATTATTTAAAAAATCCACGTTGCATGTAGAAGTTTCCAAACATTATTTAAAAAATCCACGTTGACTCCAGAAGGCTTTTACAATTATTTAAAAAATCCACGTTGGCTCCAGAAGGCTTTTAAAATTATTTAAAAAATCCAAGTTGCCTCTAGAAGTCTTTTAAAATTATATAAAAAGTTCAAGATGCCTCTAGAAGTCTTTTAAAATTATTTTAAAAATCCACATTGCCTCTAGTTGGTTTTAAAATTATTTAAAAAACCACGTTGCCTCAAGAAGGCTTTTAAGTTTATTTCAAAAAATCAACGTTGCCTCTAGAAGACCTTTAAAATTATTTAAAAAATTCACGTTGTCTCCAGAAGGCTTTTACAATTATTTAAAAATCCGCGTTGCTTATAGAAGGCTCCAAAAATTATTTAAAAAATCCACGTTGCCTCTAGATGTCTTTTAAAATTATTTAGAAGACTTTTAAAATTATTTAAAAATCCAAGATGCCTCTAGAACTTCGCAAAAATTATTTTACAAATCCAAGATGCCTCTAGAAGTTTTCAACAATTATTTAAAAAATCCACGCCCTCTAGAAGGTTCCAAATTTTATTTAAAAAATCCACGTTGCCTCCAGAAGGTTCCAAATTTTATTTTAAAAATCCACGTTGCCTCTAGAAGGTTCCAAAAATTATTTTAAAAATCCACGTTTCCTCTAGAAGGTTCCAAAAATTATTTTAAAAATCCACGTTGCCTCTGGAAGGTTCCAAAAATTATTTAAAAAATCCACGTTGCCTCTAGAAGGCTCCAAAACTTATTTAAAAAATCAACTTTGCCTCCTGAAGGCTCCAAAAATTATTTAAAATATCCACGTTGCCTCTAGAAGGCTCCAAAAATTATTTAAAAAATCAACTTTGCCTCTAGAAGGTTCCAAACATTATTTAAAAAATCCACGTTGACTCCAGAAGGTTCCAAAAGTTATTTAAAAAATCCACATTGCTTGTACAAGTCTTTTAAAATTATTTAAAAAATCCACGTTGACTCTTGAAGGCTTTTAAAATTATTAATAAAATCCACGTTGACTCTTGAAGACTTTTAAAGTTATTAATAAAATCCACGTTGCTTGTAGAAGTCTTCTAAATTTATTTGAAAAATCCACGTTGCCTCTAGAAGGCTTTAAAAAATCCAAGATGCCTCTAGAAGTTTGCAACAAATATTTAAAAATCCACATTGCCTCAAGAACATTGCAAAAATTATTTTAAAAATCCACGTTGCCTCTAGGAGTTTAAAAATTATTTAAACAAGTAAAAAAGTGTCAGTCGGCTTTGCCGACAGAGATATACCCTCAGCCTGTGTATATTGAAACAAATTTTTCCCAAAATACGTATGTATTTAGGGGGTTTTAGAAATTTTTGGTGGTTTGAACAGACAAAAATGTTGATTAGGATTAAAGATCAAAGGTTTTGCGGAGGAGATACTAAAAGGAATGGATCGACATTGACCGTTATGGATGTGGATCTCCAGCCACAACATATGGTGCCATAAGGGTTTTTTTTGTGTGGGAGGTACCGGATGGAGTGGACAAATATAGTCCATATTTGAACCTGATCTATATCTGGTAGATATATTAGGATGTGTAAAGAATAGACCAATTCGGCCACTCCCTTCAAGAATTACCGTACGAACAATTTTTCCGAACATTTTTGAACTTTTGTGGGGAAGGTACCTGAAGGAGTGGACCGATATGGCTTATCTTCAAACTTAAACTATGTTTGGACAAAATATTACTAAGGCCATATTTTGGACCGAATCGGCAGATCCGTTCGAGAGTTATCTTGCGCTCCAATCACCTCACACGGTGTCATAGGGTTTTTTTGCAACTTTCATGCTATTTCTCAGGAAGTATGGACTTGCCCTGATAAAACTTGTACCGTCGTATGAAATGCAGTGAATACAAGTTGCTAAAACAAAAATCAAAGCGATTCGATAGATGGCCCTAAACTGAACATTTCCGAAATTTTGTGTGGGAGGTACCCGAAGGAGTGGACCTATTGAGACCATATTGGAACCTGATATTACTCTGGTAGAAAGTTTACGCTATACAAAGTATGGACCAAATCGGTCACTCCCTTCAAGAGTTATCGTGCGCACGAACTTTCCGAACATTTTCGAACTTTTGTGGGGGAGGTATCGGAAGGAGTGGACCGATGTAGCTCATCTTCGAACTTAAACTAAGTTTGGGCAAAATATTACGAAAGCCAAAATTTGAACCGAATCGGTTCATCTGTTCGAGAGTTATCGTGCGCTCCAGCCAGCAGGACAGACAGACAGACGGACAGACAGACGGACGGACATGGCTAGATCGACTCCAAATTGTCTGAAACACATTTCGTCCAAACATACTTGGGGTCTAAAACCATTATTTCGATGAGGCACATTTTCATCGTATCAAAGTGTATATACCCTCCTTAGCCTAAAGGCTGAGGGTATAAAAATACGCGTTGCCTCCAGAAAGCTTTTACAATTACTTAAAAAGTCCACGTTGCTTGTAGAAAGCTTTTAAAATTATTTAAACAATCCACGTTTCTTCTAGAAGGGTTTTAAATTTACTTAAAAATCCCCATTGCTTATAGAAGGCTTTTAAAATTATTTAAAAAATCCACGTTGCTTCTAAAGCCCTAGAAAAAATTTTAAAAAATCCAAGCTGCCTCTAGGAGGCTTTTAAAATTATTTAAAAAATCCACGTTGCCTCTAGAAGGCCTTTAAAATTATTTAAAAAAATCCACGTTGCCTCTAGAAGGCTTTTAAAATTATTTAAAAAACCACGTTGCTTGTAGAAGGTTTTTAAAATTATTTAAAAAATCCACGTTACCTCTTGAAATATCTACAAATTATTTAACGTTGCCCCTAGAGGCTTATAAAATTCTTTAAAAATTCCAGGTTGCCTTTAGAAGCCTCCCAAAATTCTTAATAACTTCACCTTCTCATAAAATTGTTATTAGAAAGTCCTTCGATTAGAATAAAACAGAAATTTAGAAATGGCCCCGGTGGCGTATGATACCTGTCACTATGTATACGCAATCATATACAATATTATTGAGTTGCTGTTTCTTGGCAAAATACTTAAAGTGAACGTCAGTAAAGGTTTTAAAAGTATTCTTGGGAGATACTAGGGTGCGTATAAGTATAAGTAATAAGGATTCATCATTATTATCTAACTAAAAATGCAAATTAATCATACGCAGGATAGCAAGCAAACAACTCTCAACCTCAACTGGAAATTAACTATTACTCAGAAACCCATACACCCCTAATCACATACACATAGACATATTATATTATCCATAATAATAGTTAATAATAATAATATTTCTATTTTTATTTAAACTACTTTTAAAAGAGCACCCAAGTAGATGAAGATGTTTGAACTACACCCAAAAGAAGGAAAAAAGAAAATTCAAAAATAATTGCACAAAAAAAAACTATTTCTATAGACCTTCATCCTTCATGCCTCGCCAACATTGCCACACACACACTCACAATTCCACACACACATATCTAGAGAATTCTAGTCTTCCATTCCGAAGTAGTAGGCAAAGAAAGAAAGTAGTAGCAAACCACAAAAAAGTAATGGCAAAGCCACTAAGCAAAAGTATGTTTATTAAATTACATTTTAGTATGGTAAAAAGTACGTTGTGATATTTAAATTACCCACACAAAGACAGACAAAGAGAGGACAGGAGAGGCAAATACCTACACTGTGGCACTTGAGAGTCAATGAAGTGCAAGAGGCAAACCAGGCATGACAAGCAGGCATAGACATTTGCCTCCCCCAAATGCATTCATCAAAAGCCAGCATTTGTCTATTTGCCTCTTCTTTCTCGTCAAACATCTCCTCAACCAATCCAATCATCATCATCATTTTCACAAGTCATATGTCCATCCAGCAATCTATCCAAACGCCACCCAGCCATCCATCAATCCAAACATCTCTTCATTCATCCATCCATACCGACAACCATATTCAAGTATCTGCCTGTATTGTCAAAATCTCTACAGCTTCATTTGTATTCCAAGTTTACAGCGCACTGTATTCAAATGTCTAGGAATGGCAACAACAGGCAACAGAACACACTTTTATCTACACAGACACACAACAACTACACAATAGAGACTCTGCACTGCACTTCAACTGAGTTTTACATGACAGATGACAATTTGAAGCTATGCAACAAATTCATGGAGAAGGTAAAGAAGAGACGTATTGTGTTTTCCTGAAAGTGGTATAAGTATTTAAGGGAATAAAACTATCACACAAAATCACCTCAGGCAAGGGGCGTATGATGTATGTCACTACGTATACGCAACCCTATACAATTAGAAGCTTCAACAAGTTATTTAAAAATCCACGTTGCCTCTAGAAGTATCTAAAAAAAATTTTTAAATATCTAAAACTCTATCTAAAAAATATTTAAAAATCCACGTTGCCTCTAGATGTATCTAAAAAAATTTTAAAAATCTAAAAATTATTTAAAAATCCACGTTGCCTCTAGAATTATCTAAAAAAAATTTTAAAAATCTAAAAATTATTTAAAAATCCACGTTGCCTCACAAAGTATCTAAATTTTTTTTTTTAAATCTAAAAATCTATCTATAAATTATTTAAAAATCCACGTTGCCTCTAGAAGCCTCTGAAAATTATTTAAAAAATCAACGTTGCCTCTAGAAGCCTCTAAAAATTATTTAAAAAATCCACGTTGCCTCTAGAAGCCTCTAAAAATTATTTAAAAAATCCACGTTGCCTTTAGAAGGCTCTAAAAATTATTTAAAAAATCCACGTTGCCTCTAGAAGCCTCTAAAAATTATTTAAAAAATCCACGTTGCCTCTAAAAGCCTCTAAAAATTATTTAAAAAATCCACGTTGCCTCTAGAAGCCTCTAAAAATTATTTAAAAAATCCACATTGCCTCTAGAAGCCTCTAAAATTATTTAAAAAATCCACGTTGCTTCTAGCAGGCTCTAAAATTTATTTAAAAAATCCACGTTGCCTCTAGAAGCCTCTAAAATTTATTTAAAAAATCCACGTTGCCTCTAGAAGCCTCTAAAATTTACTTAAAAAATCCACGTTGCCTCTAGAAGCCTCTTAAATTATTTAAAAAATCCACGTTGCTTGTAGAAGGCTCGAAAAATTATTTAAAAAATCCACGTTGCCTCTAGAAGCCTCTAAAAATTATTTAAAGCATCCACGTTGCCTCTAGAAGCCTCTAAAAATTATTTAAAAAATCCACGTTGCCTCTAGAAGCCTCTAAAAATTATTTAAAAAATCCTCGTTGCCTCTAGAAGCCTCTAAAAATTATTTAAAAAATCCACGTTGCTTCTAGAAGCCTCTAAAAATTATTTAAAAAATCCACGTTGCCTCTAGAAGCCTCTAAAAATTATTTAAAAAATCCACGTTGCCTCTAGAAGCCTCTAAAAATTATTTAAAAAATCCACGTTGCCTCTAGAAGCCTCTAAAAATTATTTAAAAAATCCACGTTGCTTCTAGAAGCCTCTAAAAATTATTTAAAAAATCCACGTTGCCTCTAGAAGCCTCTAAAAATTATTTAAAAAATCCACGTTGCCTCTAGAAGCATCTAAAAATTATTTAAAAAATCCACGTTGCCTCTAGAAGCCTCTAAAAATTATTTAAAAAATCCACGTTGCCTCTAGAAGCCTCTAAAAATTATTTAAAAAATCCACGTTGCTTCTAGAAGCCTCTAAAAATTATTTAAAAAATCCACGTTGCCTCTAGAAGCCTCTAAAAATTATTTAAAAAATCCACGTTGCCTCTAGAAGCATCTAAAAATTATTTAAAAAATCCACGTTGCCTCTAGAAGCCTCTAAAAATTATTTAAAAAATCCACGTTGCCTATAGAAGCCTCTAAAAATTATTTAAAAAATCCACGTTACCTGTAGAAGGCTCGAAAAATTATTTAAGAAATCCACGTTGCCTGTAGAAGTCTCTAAAAATTATTTAAAAAATCCACGTTGCCTCTAGAAGCCTCTAAAAATTATTTGAAAAATCCACGTTGCCTCTAGAAGCCTCTAAAATTTATTTAAAAAATCCACGTTGCCTCTAGAAGCCTCTAAAAATTATTTTAAAAATCCACGTTGCCTCTAGAAGCCTCTAAAAGTTATTAAAAAATTCACGTTACCTCCAGAAGCCTGTAAAAAGTATTTAAAGAACCCACGTTGCCCCTAGAACCCTCTAAAAGTTATTTGAAAAATCCACGTTGCTTCTAGAAGGCTCCAAAAGATTTATTTTTTATTTTTTTCGAACTTAAGCCACTTCCACATTCACCGCCTGACTTTGCCATCTCTCCATGAATTGGTTTTGCATTGTTGTAGTAAAACCTCACCTACCTACCTTGACAGCAGCACATCTATCCACACAACAACAATAAAATTTACAACACACATTTGGGGCGTCCTATTCTACTAGAACAGCAACAACAACCATAACAACTATGATATTTGTATTGTATTATTTTTATTGTATTGTTATTGTGATTGTTCAATTTTGCAATTTGTCTCTTATTTTTCCACAATAACAACAACAGCAAAAACAACAACACTAAATTTGATTGTGTTTTTCCAATGTTTTCTCTCAACATGTTTTTTCTTTCTTTTTCTCTTTTTTGATTATTCTCTCCCCCCTTGGGTGTGTGTGCCCAAATCACATTAAATTTATTGCTCTCGTTATCATATGAACTCGCTCACCCCCGCTCCCCTACTATTTCCCGGTGTCTACCTGTGTGTGCAGCATAGAGACAAATCAATTGTTATCGGTGAGGGGGGCATCATCAGCAATGGATATGGTGGTAGTTATATTTCAGCATCCTCCTCATCCTCTTTAAGCTCCGCATCAGCCACAACATTGTCATTAAATAGCAACAATAATAACAACAACAGTAATAGCAAAACTGCTTTAACACCCATGTCATTAGCACCACCACAACAACAACAACAATCATCATCCTCATCACTGACTTCCACATTGTCATTATTTGCATTGCCAAATCGAACAACAAAACTGTTCAAGAAAATGAATCTGTTTCTGTGGTCACCCATGTCATTACTGTCTTCATCGACGGCGGCAAAATCCCCCAAGACCTCCACGGCATCATTAACCACATCATCTGCATCAGCATCATCATCACCATCAGCTGCTGCATTGCTGCGAATTGCCATGCAAAACCAACAGCAACAATCATCATCTAAGCCCTCATTTGCAATGGCCACCAAGGCCAATAAAGCCTCATCATCTTCAGCTACTTCATCTGCCTCAGCCTCAGCATTGTTGCCAGCAACTGTTGTGGATTTAAATAACACTTTATTAACTTCATCTACTTCAACATCATCATCCTCCTCCTCGTCGTCGACGTCATCATCGTCAACAACAACAACAACATCGACCACCTCCTCGACCTCAACAACAACTACAGTGACAACAATACCTGCTGCTGCTGCATTATCATCGTCGCCATCATTGGCAGCAGTCCGAACACATCAAGACCACAACAAAAACATAATTAAAAACAAGAACAACAACTACAACAGAGCATCTTCACAATCATTAATGGCTAATGTAGATAAAGTAAATATATATTTACATTTACATACATACATATATGTATATTTAAATAATCCTTTTATTCATTCAAGTAGTATATAATCTTCTTATGTTTGTATGTAGTTCTCTGTGTGATGATCATTAGTTTCGTAAAAAAACAACAACAACAAAAGCATGTAAAAAAATGCTCATTAAAAAATTTTTTTTTAAATTTAGTTTTTCAATTCAATTTTTCTATAGAAAAATTTATCCTCAGTAACTTGACGACAATCATTTCTAAAGAAAAATCATCCTCAGTAAGCTGAGGACAAGTTTTTCCCCGAAACACCATCCTCAGTAACCTGACATTCGGAGTTGTCTACTATAGAGAAGATGTCATTCGAAGCCTGTGGAAGGCTCGCAAAATTATTTAACAAATCCACGATGCCTTTAGAAGGCTCCAAAAATTATTTAAAAAATCCACGATGCCTTTAAAAGGCTCCAAAAATTATTTAAAAAATCCACGTTGCCTTTAGAAGGCTCGAAAAATTATTTAAAAAATCCACGATGCCTTTAGAAGGCTCGAAAAATTATTTAACAAATCCACGATGCCTTTAGAAGGCTCGAAAAATTATTTAAAAAATCCACGATGCCTTTAGAAGGCTCCAAAAATTATTTAAAAAATCCACGATGCCTTTAGAAGGCTCCAAAAATTATTTAAAAAATCCACGTTGCCTTTAGAAGGCTCCAAAAATTATTTAAAAAATCCACGATGCCTTTAGAAGGCTCGAAAAATTATTTAAAAAAATCCACGATGCCTTTAGAAGGCTCCAAAAATTATTTAAAAAATCCACGTTGCCTTTAGAAGGCTCCAAAAATTATTTAAAAAATCCACGATGCCTTTAGAAGGCTCGAAAAATTATTTAAAAAATCCACGATGCCTTTAGAAGGCTTGAAAAATTATTTAAAAAAATCCACGATGCCTTTAGAAGGCTCGAAAAATTATTTTAAAAATCCACGTTGCCTGTAGAAGGCTCGAAGAATTATTTAAAAAATCCACGATGCCTGTTGAAGGCTCCACAAATTATTTAAAAAATCCACGATGCCTGTAGAAGGCTGCAAAAATAATTTAAAAAATTCACGTAGCGTCTAGAAGGCTTTTAAAATTATTTAAAAAAATCCAAGGTACATGTAGATGGCTTTTAAAATTATTAAAAATCCACGAAGGCTTTTAAAATTATTAAAAATCCACGAAGGCTTTTAAAATTATTTAAAAAAAATTACGTTTCCTTTAGAAGGCTCCAAAAATTATTTAAAAAATCCACGATGCCTGTAGAAGATTCCAAAAATTATTTAAAAAAATCCACGATGCCTGTAGAAGATTCCAAAAATTATTTAAAAAATCCACGATGCCTGTAGAAGGCTCCAAAAATTATTTAAAAAATCCACGATGCCTTTAGAAGGCTCCAAAAAATATTTAAAAAATCCACGATGCCTTTAGAAGGCTCCAATAATTATTTAAAAAATCCACGATGCCTGTAGAAAGCTCCAAAAATTATTTAAAAAATCCGCGATGCCTGTAGAAGGCTCCAAAAATTATTTAAAAAATCCACGTTACCTGTAGAAGGCTCCAAAAATTATTCAAAAAATCCACGTTACCTATAGAAGGCTCCAAAAATTATTTAAAAAATCCACGATGCTTTAGAAGGTTCCAAAAATTATTTAAAAAATCCACGATGCCTTTAGAAGGCTCCAAAAATTATTTAAAAAATCCACGATGCCTTTAGAAGGCTCCTAAAATTATTTAAAAAATCCACGATGCCTTTAGAAGGCTCCAAAAATTATTTAAAAACTCCACGATGCCTTTAAAAGGCTCCAAAAATTATTTAAAAAATCCACGATGCCTTTAGAGAGGTCCAAAAATTATTTAAAAAATCCACGATGCCTGTAGAAGGCTCCAAAATTATTTAAAAAATCCACGATGCCTAAAGAAGGCTCCAAAAATTATTTAAAAAAGATCTACAACGCCTGTAGAAGGCTTCAAAAATTATTTAAAAAATCCACGACGCCTGAAGAAGGCTCCAAAAATTATCCAACCATGTCTTTAGAAGGCTCGAAAAATTATTTAAAAAATCCACGTTGCCTGTAGAAGGCTCCAAAAATTATTTAAAAAATCCACGATGCCTGTAGAAAGCTCGAAAAATTATTTAAAAAATCCCCGATGCCTTTGTAAGACTCTAAAAATTATTTAAAAAATCCACGTTGCCTTTGTAAGGCTCCAAAAATTATTTAAAAAATCCACGTTGCCTTTGTAAGGCTCCAAAAATTATTTAAAAAATCCACGTTGCCATTGTAAGGCTCCAAAAATTATTTAAAAAATCCACGTTGCCTTTGTAAGGCTCCAAAAATTATTTAAAAAATCCACGATGCCTGTAGAAGGCTCCAAAAATTATTTAAAAATCCACGATGCCTGTAGAAGGCTCCAAAATTTATTTAAAAAATCCACGATGCCTGTAGAAGGCTCGAAAAATTATTTAAAAAATCCACGTTGCCTGTAGAAGGCTCGAAAAATTATTTAAAAAATCCACGTTGCCTGTAGAAGGCTCCCAAAATTATTTAAAAAAATCTACGATGCCTGTAGAAGGCTCCAAAAATTATTTAATAAATCCACGATGCGTACGATGCGTGTAGAATGCTCCAAAAATTATTTAAAAAATCCACGATGCCTGTAGAAGGCTCCAAAAATTATTTAAAAAATCCACGATGCCTGTGGAAGGCTCCAAAAATTATTTAAAAAATCCACGATGCCTGTAGAAGGCTCCAAAAATTATTTAAAAAATCCACGATGCCTTTGGAAGGCTCCAAAAATTATTTAAAAAATCCACGATGCCTGTAGAAGGCTCCAAAAATTATTTAGAAAAATCCACGATGCCTGAAGAAGGATGCAAAAATTATTTAAAAAATCCACGATGCCTGTAGAAGGCTCCAAAAATTATTTAGAAAAATCCACGATGCCTGAAGAAGGATGCAAAAATTATTTAAAAAATCCACGATGCCTGTAGAAGGCTCCAAAAATTATTTAAAAAATCCACGATGCCTGTAGAAGGCTCGAAAAATTATTTAAAAAATCCACGATGCCTGTAGAAGGCTCGAAAAATTATTTAAAAAATCCACGATGCCTGTAGAAGGCTCGAAAAATTATTTAAAAAATCCACGATGACTGAAGAAGGATGCAAAAATTATTTAAAAAATCCACGATGCCTGTAGAAGGCTCCAAAAATTATTTAAAAAATCCACGATGCCTGTAGAAGGCTCGAAAAATTATTTAAAAAATCCACGATGCCTGTAGAAGGCTCGAAAAATTATTTAAAAAATCCACGTTGCCTGTAGAAGACTCGAAAAATTATTTAAAAAATCCACGTTGCCTGTAGAAGACTCGAAAAATTATTTAAAAAATCCACGTTGCTTCTAGAAGCCTCTAAAAATTATTTAAAAAATCCACGTTGCTTCTAGAAGCCTCTAAAAATTATTTAAAAAATCCATGTTGCCTCTAGAAGCCTCTAAAAATTATTTAAAAAATCCACGATGCCTTTACACGGCTCCAAAAATTATTTAAAAAATCCACGATGCTTTTACCCGGCTCCAAAAATTATTTAAAAAAATCCACGATGCCTTTAGAAGGCTCCAAAAATTATTTAAAAAATCCACGATGCCTTTAGAAGGCTCCAAAAATTTTTTAAAAAATCCACGATGCCTTTACAAGGCTCCAAAAATTATTTAAAAAATCAACGATGCCTTTAGAAGGCTCCAAAAATTATTTAAAAAATCCACGATGCCTTTACACGGCTCCAAAAATTATTTAAAAAATCCACGATGCTTTTACCCGGCTCCAAAAATTATTTAAAAAAATCCACGATGCCTTTAGAAGGCTCCAAAAATTATTTAAAAAATCCACGATGCCTTTAGAAGGCTCCAAAAATTTTTTAAAAAATCCACGATGCCTTTACAAGGCTCCAAAAATTATTTAAAAAATCAACGATGCCTTTAGAAGGCTCCAAAAATTATTTAAAAAATCCACGATGCCTGTAGAAGGCTCCAAAAATTATTTAAAAAATCCACGATCCCTTTAGGAAGCTATAAAAATGATTAAAATAATCCACGATTCCTGTACAAGGCACCAAAAATTAGTTAAAGAATCCACGATGCCTGTAGAAGGCTTCAAAAATTATTTAAAAAATCCACGTTGCCTGTAGAAGGCTCGAAAAATTATTTAAAAAATCCACGCTGCCTGCAAAAGGCTCGAAAAATTATTTAAAAAATCCACGATGCCTGTAGAAGGCTCCAAAAATTATTTAAAAAATCCACGACGCCTGTAGAAGGCTCCAAAAATTATTTAAAAAATCCACGATGCCTATAGAAGGCTCCAAAAATTATTTAAAAATAATCCACAATGCCTGTAGAAGGCTCCAAAAATTATTTAAAAAACTTTTGATGCCTTTGTAAGGCTCCAAAAATTATTTAAAAAATCCACGATGCCTTTAGAAGGCTCCAAAAATTATTTAAAAAATCCACGATGCCTTTAGAAGGCTCCAAAAATTATTTAAAAAATCCACGATGCCTTTAGAAGGCTCGAAAAATTATTTAAAAAATCCACGATGCCTGTAGAAGGCTTCAAAAATTATTTAAAAAATCCACGTTGCCTGTAGAAGGCTCCAAAATTATTTAAAAATCCATGATGCCTGTTGAAGGATCCAAAAATTATTTAAAAAATCCACAATGCCTGTAGAAGGCTCCAAAAATTATTTAAAGAATCCACGATGCCTGTAGAAGGCTCCAAAATTATTTAAAAATCCATGATGCCTGTTGAAGGATCCAAAAATTATTTAAACAATCCACAATGCCTGTAGAAGGCTCCAAAAATTATTTAAAGAATCCACGATGCCTGTAGAAGGCTCAAAAAATTATTTAAAAATCCACAATGTCTGTAGCAGGCTCCAAAAATTATTTAAAAAATCCACGTTGCCTGTGTAAGGCTCCAAAAATTATTTAAAAAATCCACGTTGCCTTTGTAAGGCTCGAAAAATTATTTAAAAAATCCACGTTGCCTGTAGAAGGCTCGAAAAATTATTAAAAAAAATCCACGTTGCCTGTAGAAGGCTCGAAAAATTATTTAAAAAATCCACGATGCCTGTAGAAGGCTCCAAAAATTATTAAACAAAATCCACGATGCTTGTAGAAGGCTTCAAAAATTTTTTAAAAAATCCAAGGTGCCTGTAGAAGGATCTAAAAATTATTTAAAAATTCCACGATGCCTGTAGAAGGCTCGAAAAATTATCCACGATACCTATAGAAGGCTCCAAAAATTATTTAAAAAATCCACGATGTCTGTACAAGACTCGAAAAATTATTTAAAAAATCCTGTAGGCAATGTGGATTTTTTAAATAATTTTCGAGAAGGCTTTTAAAATTATTTAAAAAATCCACGTTGCCTACAGAAGGCTTTTAAAATTATTTAAAAAATCCACGTTGCCTACAGAAGGCTTTTAAAAATATTTAAAAAATCCACAATGCCTGTAGTAGGCTCCAAAAATTGTTTTAAAAATCCACGATGCCTGTAGAAGGCTCCAAAAATTATTTAGAAAAATCCACGATGCCTGAAGAAGGATGCAAAAATTATTTAAAAAATCCACGATGCCTGTAGAAGGCTCCAAAAATTATTTAGAAAAATCCACGATGCCTGAAGAAGGATGCAAAAATTATTTAAAAAATCCACGATGCCTGTAGAAGGCTCCAAAAATTATTTAAAAAATCCACGATGCCTGTAGAAGGCTCGAAAAATTATTTAAAAAATCCACGATGCCTGTAGAAGGCTCGAAAAATTATTTAAAAAATCCACGATGCCTGTAGAAGGCTCGAAAAATTATTTAAAAAATCCACGATGACTGAAGAAGGATGCAAAAATTATTTAAAAAATCCACGATGCCTGTAGAAGGCTCCAAAAATTATTTAAAAAATCCACGATGCCTGTAGAAGGCTCGAAAAATTATTTAAAAAATCCACGATGCCTGTAGAAGGCTCGAAAAATTATTTAAAAAATCCACGTTGCCTGTAGAAGACTCGAAAAATTATTTAAAAAATCCACGTTGCCTGTAGAAGACTCGAAAAATTATTTAAAAAATCCACGTTGCTTCTAGAAGCCTCTAAAAATTATTTAAAAAATCCACGTTGCTTCTAGAAGCCTCTAAAAATTATTTAAAAAATCCATGTTGCCTCTAGAAGCCTCTAAAAATTATTTAAAAAATCCACGATGCCTTTACACGGCTCCAAAAATTATTTAAAAAATCCACGATGCTTTTACCCGGCTCCAAAAATTATTTAAAAAAATCCACGATGCCTTTAGAAGGCTCCAAAAATTATTTAAAAAATCCACGATGCCTTTAGAAGGCTCCAAAAATTTTTTAAAAAATCCACGATGCCTTTACAAGGCTCCAAAAATTATTTAAAAAATCAACGATGCCTTTAGAAGGCTCCAAAAATTATTTAAAAAATCCACGATGCCTTTACACGGCTCCAAAAATTATTTAAAAAATCCACGATGCTTTTACCCGGCTCCAAAAATTATTTAAAAAAATCCACGATGCCTTTAGAAGGCTCCAAAAATTATTTAAAAAATCCACGATGCCTTTAGAAGGCTCCAAAAATTTTTTAAAAAATCCACGATGCCTTTACAAGGCTCCAAAAATTATTTAAAAAATCAACGATGCCTTTAGAAGGCTCCAAAAATTATTTAAAAAATCCACGATGCCTGTAGAAGGCTCCAAAAATTATTTAAAAAATCCACGATCCCTTTAGGAAGCTATAAAAATGATTAAAATAATCCACGATTCCTGTACAAGGCACCAAAAATTAGTTAAAGAATCCACGATGCCTGTAGAAGGCTTCAAAAATTATTTAAAAAATCCACGTTGCCTGTAGAAGGCTCGAAAAATTATTTAAAAAATCCACGCTGCCTGCAAAAGGCTCGAAAAATTATTTAAAAAATCCACGATGCCTGTAGAAGGCTCCAAAAATTATTTAAAAAATCCACGACGCATGTAGAAGGCTCCAAAAATTATTTAAAAAATCCACGATGCCTATAGAAGGCTCCAAAAATTATTTAAAAATAATCCACAATGCCTGTAGAAGGCTCCAAAAATTATTTAAAAAACTTTTGATGCCTTTGTAAGGCTCCAAAAATTATTTAAAAAATCCACGATGCCTTTAGAAGGCTCCAAAAATTATTTAAAAAATCCACGATGCCTTTAGAAGGCTCGAAAAATTATTTAAAAAATCCACGATGCCTTTAGAAGGCTCGAAAAATTATTTAAAAAATCCACGATGCCTGTAGAAGGCTTCAAAAATTATTTAAAAAATCCACGTTGCCTGTAGAAGGCTCCAAAATTATTTAAAAATCCATGATGCCTGTTGAAGGATCCAAAAATTATTTAAAAAATCCACAATGCCTGTAGAAGGCTCCAAAAATTATTTAAAGAATCCACGATGCCTGTAGAAGGCTCCAAAATTATTTAAAAATCCATGATGCCTGTTGAAGGATCCAAAAATTATTTAAACAATCCACAATGCCTGTAGAAGGCTCCAAAAATTATTTAAAGAATCCACGATGCCTGTAGAAGGCTCAAAAAATTATTTAAAAATCCACAATGTCTGTAGCAGGCTCCAAAAATTATTTAAAAAATCCACGTTGCCTGTGTAAGGCTCCAAAAATTATTTAAAAAATCCACGTTGCCTTTGTAAGGCTCGAAAAATTATTTAAAAAATCCACGTTGCCTGTAGAAGGCTCGAAAAATTATTAAAAAAAATCCACGTTGCCTGTAGAAGGCTCGAAAAATTATTTAAAAAATCCACGATGCCTGTAGAAGGCTCCAAAAATTATTAAACAAAATCCACGATGCTTGTAGAAGGCTTCAAAAATTTTTTAAAAAATCCAAGGTGCCTGTAGAAGGATCTAAAAATTATTTAAAAATTCCACGATGCCTGTAGAAGGCTTTTAAAATTATTTAAAAAATCCACGTTGCCTACAGAAGGCTTTTAAAATTATTTAAAAAATCCACGTTGCCTACAGAAGGCTTTTAAAAATATTTAAAAAATCCACAATGCCTGTAGTAGGCTCCAAAAATTGTTTTAAAAATCCACGATGCCTGTAGAATGTTCCAAAAATTATTAAAAAAATCCACGATGCCTTAAGAAGGCTCCAAAAATTATTTAAAAAATCTACGATGCCTGTAGAAGGCTTTTAAAATTATTTAAAAAATCCACGAGGCCTTAAGAAGGCTCCAAAAATTATTTAAAAAATCCACGATGCCTTAAGAAGGCTCCAAAAATTATTTAAAAAATCCACGATGCCTTAAGAAGGCTCCAAAAATTATTTAAAAAATCCACGATGTCTGTAGAAGGCTCCAAAAATTATTTAAAAAATTCACGATGCCTTAAGAAGGCTCCAAAAATTATTTAAAAAATCCACGATGCCTTAAGAAGGCTCCAAAAATTATTTAAAAAATCCACGATGTCTGTAGAAGGCTCCGAAAATTATTTAAAAAATCCACGATGCCTTAAGAAGGCTCCAAAAATTATTTAAAAAATCCACGATGCCTTAAGAAGGCTCCAAAAATTATTTAAAAAATCCACGATGTCTGTAGAAGGCTCCAAAAATTATTTAAAAAATCCACGATGCCTTAAGAAGGCTCCAAAAATTATTTAAAAAATCCACGATGCCTTAAGAAGGCTCCAAAAATTATTTAAAAAATCCACGATGTCTGTAGAAGGCTCCGAAAATTATTTAAAAAATCCACGATGCCTCTAGAAGGCTCCAAAAATTTTTTAAAAAATCCACGATGCCCGTAGAAGGCTCGAAAAATTATTTAAAAAATCCACGTTGCCTATTAAAGGCTCCAGAAATTATTTTAAAAATTTACGCATATTTTATACGCCATAATCTCTCACCCTCCCCCTTCCCACATCATTGCTTAGCATAATATCTGCACTTTGCACAAGACCTTCATTACAATTATTGACCCATTTCGTCTCAATTTAATTTATCCTTGTAATATTTTTGTTGTTTTTGTTCGTTTATCCACTTGGCCCCATCAGCCGACGGCAGAGACAAATAAGCGACACACACTGACACAAAATTACAATAAAATCACTTGAATAATAAATAACAACATAAACAACAACGTCAACACCAGAAAAATACAGCAACAACACGAACAACAACAACGGTTGTGGATATATCAACCGTGTCATGTTTTCCTAACCGGGTCATTACGAGTATTGTCATTGCAATCCATAATCATGACATCCGAATCATCATCAGCATCAACTACAACAACATCCATCCATCCATACGAGCATACAAATCAGTTGCATACCCCCTAAACGAATCATCTTTTATGCACCCACCTAACCACCTATCCATGGATGGAGGGATGGATGGTTGGGTAGCTCCATTGTGTGGTTTCACATTGCACTTTTTTGTAATGCATTTAGTTTTATTTTTCTATTTATTTATTTATTTTTTGTTTTTTTGTTGTATATTTGGGTTACAAATATGCCTTCCTCTGCCACAGACAGACAAACAGTTGTAGCTGTGATGTTGTTGTTGATAACAACAACCGCACCAACAATCAGCCAAAACTACTCAAATATGTAAATAAATAATTTTGCATGCATTTAATTAGAAAATTGCGTAGAACGACACCCTCCCCTCTTACCAAACAACAGCAAGAAAAACATTTCATTCGGAAACCCTGGAGATTATGTGTCCATTGCATGTCACAGTTGAGCCAACAATGTGGTGGCTTTTTTCGGGTTTCTATGTCAATAATCCACAGGGGTTTAGAAGGAAAGAAGTTTGTCGTTTTTTTGGAAGAAAGATTAGCCCGGCAAAAACAACAGGAAAGGAAATGGTTCAACAGAGGATTCCGAAAGTAATCGAGATTCATCTTTTTATTGCAAACGACTCTAAATTAAATCTACCCCATAGTAGGTTTCTCCGAATTTCAACTACTCCATATAATATGACTCCGAACGTTATCTACTCCAAAATAAAAGACTCTGAACATACTCTACTCCATAGTAGATGACTCCGAATGTAATCCACTCCATAGTAAATGACTCCGAATGTCAACTACTCTATAGTAGATGACTCCGAACGTCATCTATTCCATAGTAGATGAGTCCGATGACTTCTACGCAATTGTATATGACTCTGAATGTCATCTACTCTATAGTCGATGACTCCGAAAGTCACCCATGCTATAGTTGATGACTCCGAAAAACATTTTTGCTATAGTAGATTACACCGAAAGCCATCTATGGTATAGTAGAAGACTCCGAAAGTCGTATATTCTATATTATATGACTCCGAAAAATCATCTATAGTATAGTTGTTGCCTTCGAAAGTCATATATGCATAGTAGATGACTCCGAAGTCATATAATCCATACAAGACGACTCCAAAGATGGCTTTGAAATCATCTACGCTATAGTAGATGACTCCGAATGCAATCTACGCTACATAGATGACCCCAAAAGTCATCCCATCTAAAGCTGACGACTCCGAAAGTCATCTTCACTGCAGTAGGTGACTACGAAAGTCATCTACTCTATAGTAGATGACTCTATAGTAGATAACTACGGAAGTCAACTACTCTAAAGTAGATGACTCCGAAAGTCTTCTACTCTATATTAAATGACTCCGAACGTCGTTTGCTCTATAGTAAACGACTCGGAAATAACTCCGAACGCCATTTACTCTAAAGTAAATGACTCCGAACGTCATTTGCTCTAAAGTAAATGACTCCGAACGTCATTTGCTCTATAGTAAATGACTCCGAAGTGATTCCGAACGTCATTTACTCTAAAGTAAATGACTCTGAACGTCATTTGCTCTATAGTAAATGACTCCGAAATAACTCCGAACGTCATTTACTCTATACTTAATGACTCCGAACGTTATTTACTCTATACTTAATGACTCCGAACGTCTTGTACTCTATAGTAAATGACTCCGAACGTCATTTACTCTATAGTAAATGACTCCGAACGTCATTTACTCTATAGTAAATGACTCCGAACGTCATTTACTCTATAGTAAATGACTCCGAACGTCATTTACTCTATAGTAAATGACTCCGAACGTCATTTACTCTATAGTAAATGACTCCGAAAGTCATTTACTCTATAGTAAATGACTCCGAATGTAATTTACCCTATAGTAAATGACTCTGAACGTCTTGTACTCTAGAGTAAATGAATCCGAACGTCATTTACTCTATAGTAAATGACTCCGAACGTCATTTACCCTATAGTAAATGACTCTGAACGTCTTGTACTCTATAGTAAATGACTCTGAACGTCTTGTACTCTATAGTAAATGACTGCGAATGTCATTTACTCTATAGTAAATGACTCCGAACGTCATTTACTCTATAGTGTATGACTCTGAACGTCATTTACTCTATAGTGTATGACTCCGAACGTCATTTACCCTGTAGTAAATGACTCCGAACGTCATTTACTCTAAAGTAAATGACTCCAAACGTCATATACTCTGTAGTAAATGACTCCGAACGTCATTTGCTCTATAATAAGTGACTCCGAACGTCATTTACTCTATAGTTATTGACTCCGAAATGACTCCGAACGTCATTTACCTATAGTAAATGACTCCGAAGGTCATTTACTCTATAGTTATTGACTCCGAAATAACTCCGAACGTCATTTACTCTATAGTAAATGTCTCCGAACGTCATTTGCTCTATAGTAAATGACTCCCAACGTCGTTTGCTCTATAGTAAATGACTCCGAAATGATTCCAAACGTCATTTACTCTAAAGTAAATGACTCCGAACGTCATTTACTACATAGTAAATGACTCCGAACGTCATTTACTCTATAGTAAATGTCTCCGAACGTCATTTGCTCTATAGTAAATGACTCCGAACGTCATTTACTCTATAGTAAATGACTCCGAACGTCATTTACTCTATAGTAAATGACTCCGAACGTTATTTACTCTATACTTAATGACTCCGAACGTCTTGTACTCTATAGTAAATGACTCCGAACGTCATTTGCTCTATAGTAAATGACTCCGAACGTCATTTACTACATAGTAAATGACTCCGAACGTCATTTACTCAATAGTAAATGACTCCGAACGTCATTTACTCTATAGTAAATGACTCCGAACGTCATTTACTCTATAGTAAATGACTCCGAACGTCATTTACTCTATAGTAAATGACTCCGAACGTCATTTACTCTATAGTAAATGACTCCGAACGTCATTTACTCTATAGTAAATGACTCCGAACGTCATTTACTCTATAGTAAATGACTCCGAAAGTCATCTACTCTATAGTAAATGACTCTAAACGTCGTTTGCCCTATAGTAAATGACTCGGAAATTACTCCGAACGCCATTTACTCTAAAGTAAATGACTCCGAACGTCATTTGCTCTATAGTAAATGACTCCGAAATGGCTCCGAACGTGATTTACTCTAAAGTAAATGACTCCGAACGTCACTTACTCTACAGTAAATGATCCTGAACGTCATTTACTCTACAGTAAATGACTCCGAACGTCAGTTGGTCTACAGTAAATGACTCCGAACGTCATTTACTCTATAGTAAATGACTCCGAACGTCATTTACTCTATACTTAATGACTCCGAACGTCATTTACTCTATAGTAATTGACTCTGAACGTCATTTACTCTATAGTAAATGACTCTGAACGTCATTTACTCTATAGTAAATGACTCGGAACGTCATTTACTATATTGTAAATGACTCCGAACGTCATTTACTATACAGTAAATGACTCCGAACGTCATTTACTATATAGTAAATGACTCCGAACGTCATTTACTATATAGTAAATGACTCCGAACGTCATTTACTCTATAGTAAAGGACACCGAACGTCATTTACTCTATAGTAAATGACTTCGAACGTCATTTACTCTATAGTAAATGACTCCGAACGTCATTTACTCTATAGCAAATGACTCCGAACGTCATTTACTCTATTGTAAATGACTCCGAACGTCATTTACTCTACAGTAAATGACTCCGAAGGTCATTTACTCTACAGTAAATGACTCCGAAGGTCATTTACTCTACAGTAAATGACTCAGAACGTCATTTACTCTATAGTAAATGACTCCGAACTTCATTTGCTCTATAGTAAATGACCCTGAACGTAATTTACTCTATAGTAAATGACTCAGAACGTCATTTACTCTATAGTAAATGACTCCGAACGTCATTTACTCTATAGTAAATGACTCTGTACGTCATGTACTCTATAGTAAATCACTCCGAACGTCATTTACGCTAAAGTAAATGACTCCGAACGTCATTTACTCTAAAGTAAATTACTCCGAACGTCATTAACTCTATAGTAAATGACTCCTAACGTTATTTACTCTATAGTAAATGACTCTGAACGTCATTTACTCTATAGTAAATGACTCCGAACGTCATTTACTCTAGAGTAAATGACTCCGAACGTCATTTACTCTATAGTAAATGACTCCGAACGTCTTTTACTCTATAGTAAATGACTCTGAACGTCATTTACTCTATAGTAAATGACTCTGAACGTCATTTACTCTATAGTAAATGACTCCGAACGTCATTTAATCTATAGTAAATGACGCCGGACGTCATTTACTCTACAATAAATGACTCCGAACGTCATTTACTCTATAGTTATTGACTCCGAACGTCATTTAGTCTATAGTAAATGACCCCGAACGTCATTTACTCGATAGTAAATGACTCCGAACGTCATTTACTCGATAGTAAATTACTGCGAACGTCATTTACTCTAAAGTAATGGACTCCGAACTTCATTTACTCTATAGAAAATGACTCCAAACGTCATTCACTCTACAGTAAATGACTCCGAACGTCATTTACTCTATAGTAAATGACTCCGAACGTCATTTGCTCTATAGTAAATGACTCCGAACGTCATTTACTCTATAGTTAATGACTCCGAACGTCATTTACTCTATAGTAAATTACTCCGAATGTCATTTACTCTATAATAAATGACTCCGATAAACATGTTTTCATGTTTATATTATCTGCCCCAAAATTATACTAAAATTCTGGTAGCTATTAAAGAAAAAAACTATTAAAATTTTAATTGGCCCCCATTTGTTATAATGACAATTTAATTTGCCTTAATTATAATTTTCCCACCATAACAAATGGGCGGCCGACCTCCCGCCGGCCCTTAGGCATATTTTAGCATAAACAAATTCATTAGTATTCGTAGTTATATTTTTGCAAATCCTTCTGTTGTTTTGTGTTTTCCGCTCTGGAGCATTAATTTACTATTCAAGTTTTTTTTTTGTTCCATTCACTTCGAAAATTTGCATGCAATCGTTTTTTTAATTGCATAGTTATTTCATGGTGTTTGTTGGTGTGTGCTTTTTTTTGTTGGTTTAATTTATTCAATTTGTATATTGTAATTAGCAGAATGGTTTAAAATGAGCTCTTGTTTTTATAAAAATGGCCTATTTTAAATGGAATTTAATGGTGGCCGTTTTTTTGTTTTCTGTTCAACACAACTCTGATATTCAACAGCCATGTAATTGTTCTGCCTCTCCTCTTCTTCTCTTTGTTTTCCTTTTTTGTTCTCTCTAGCCACCCTTGTACATTATCACACCTACTTATCGCCGTCCCGAACAATTGGCCGAATTAACACGTTTGGGTTATACACTGAAACATGTTGCCAACTTGTTGTGGCTGGTCATTGAGGATGCCAATAAAACATCGGAGATGGTGATAGAGACGTTAAATCGAATTGGTGTGCCTTTTGAGTATTTTTTGGGTGAGTTTTGTTTAAAAAAAAAAAATATGTATTTTTGAAATCTTTAAATTTTGATTTTTTGTTTCAGCTCCCATGCCAGAGGAATACAAAAGTAAAAAGGCCAAACCCAGAGGTGTCTCCAATCGCAATCGCGGCCTTAGTTGGCTGATGGAAAATGCCACCGAGGGGGTTTTCTATTTTGCCGATGATGATAACACCTACGATATTAGCATTTTTGAACAGGTGGGTGGTCCCTTAAATGATCCCTCTGTAATATGTTTAACTTGATCCCTTCTCTTCCAGATGCGCTATACCAAAAAGGTTTCAATGTGGCCTGTGGGCCTGGTCACCAAATACGGTGTCAGCAGTCCCATTGTAAAAAATGGCAAAATTATTGGCTTCTACGATGGTTGGCTGGGTGGCCGCAAATATCCTGTGGATATGGCTGGATTTGCAGTGAGCGTGAGATTCCTGCATGAAAGACCCAAAGCGAAAATGCCCTTTAAGGCGGGTTATGAAGAAGATGGCTTCCTGAAAAGTCTGGCGCCTTTGGATAATGCCGAAATTGAGCTATTAGCCAATAATTGTACAGAGGTGAGTATGAGGGTTGGTGGTACTAATACGCAACCTCCCCTATAAGGAGGAATCTTTTTTCTCGGAAGGGTTTTCTGAACACATCAAGGAGTATAACTTATGTAGGGATAGAGGAACGGGTCTTGTGCTACGCTATAGCAGATGAACCTCAACGGCATCTGCGCAATAGTAGCTGGCTCCGAACGCCATTTACTCTATAATAGATGACTGCGAACGACATCTACTCTATAGTAGCTGACTGAGAACGACGTCTACTCTATAGTAGATGACTGAGATCGACATCTACGTTGTAGTAGATGACTGCGAACGACATCTACGTTGTAGTAGATGACTGCGAACGACATATACTCTATTGTAGATGACTTCAAACGGCATCTACTCTATAGTAGATGACGGAGAACGACATCTACTCTATAGTAGATGACTGAGATCGACATCTACTCTATAGTAGATGACTCCGAAAGTCATATAATCTATTTTAGATGACTCGGAACGTCATCTACTCTATAGTAGATGACTCCGAATGTTATATACTCTATTGTAGATGACTCCGAACGTCATCTACTCTGTTGTAGATGACTCCGAACGTCATCTACTCTATAGTAGATGACTCCGAATGTTATCTACTCTATTGTAGATGACTCCGAACGTCATCTATTCTATTGTAGATTACTCCGAATGTTATCTAGTCTATTGTAGATGACTCTGAACGTCATCTATTCTATTGTAGATGACTCCTGTAGATGACTCCGAACGTCATCTATTCTATTGTATAGGACTCCGAACGTCATCTATTCTATTGTAGATGACTCCGAATGTTATCTACTCTATTAAAGATAACTCCGAACGTCATCTAGTCTATAGTAGATGACTGCGAACGACATCTACTCTATGGTAGATGACTCCAAATGTTATCTACTCTACTGCAGATGACTCCGAACGTCATCCACTCTATAGTATAGGACTCCGAACGTCATCTATTCTATTGTAGATGACTCCGAATGTTATCTACTCTATTAAAGATAACTCCGAACGTCATCTAGTCTATAGTAGATGACTGCGAACGACATCTACTCTATTGTAGATGACTCCAAATGTTATCTACTTTATTGTAAATGATTCCGAACGTCATGTACTCTACTGTAGATGACTCAGAACGTCATCTACTCTATTGTAGATGACTCCGAACGTCATCTACTCTATTGTAGATGACTCCGAACGTCATCTATTCTATTGTAGATGACTCCGAACGTCATCTACTCTATTGTAGATGACTCCGAACGTCATCTACTCTATTTTTAGATGACTCCGAACGTAATCTACTCTATTGTAGGTGACTCCGAACGTCATCTACTCTATAGTAGATGACTTCGAACGACATCTACTCCTTAGTAGATGACTGCGAAGGATTCCGAACCATCTATTTTATTGTAGATGACTCCGAATGTTATATACTCTATTGTAGATGACTCCGAACGTCATCTACTCTGTTGTAGATGACTCCGAACGTCATCTACTCTATAGTAGATGACTCCGAATGTTATCTACTCTATTGTAGATGACTCCGAACGTCATCTACTCTATTGTAGATGACTCCGAAGGTCATCTGCTCTACTGTAGATGACTCCCAATGCTATATACTCTACTTTAGATGACTCCGAACGTCATCTACTCTATTGTAGATGACTCCGAACGTCATCTATTCTATTGTAGATGACTCCGAACTTCATCTACTCTATTGTAGATGACTCCGAATGTCATATATTCTATTGTAGATGACTCCGAACGTCATCTATTCTATTGTAGATGACTCCGAACGTCATCTACTCTATTGTAGATGACTCCGAACGTCATCTACTCTATTTTTAGATGACTCCGAACGTAATCTACTCTATTGTAGGTGACTCCGAACGTCATCTACTCTATAGTAGATGACTTCGAACGACATCTACTCCTTAGTAGATGACTGCGAAGGATTCCGAACCATCTATTTTATTGTATATGACTCCGAATGTTATCTACTCTATTGTAGTGACTCCGAATGTTATCTACTCTATTGTAGATGACTCCGAACGACATCTACTCTTTAGTAGATTACTCCGAACGACATCTACTCTTTAGTAGATGACTCCGAACGTCATCTACTCTATTGTAGATGACTCCGAACATCATCTACTCTATGGTAGATGACTCCGAACGTCATCTACTCTATAGTAGATAACTGCGAACGTCATCTATTCAATAGTAGATGACTCTGTATGTAATCTACTTTAATGTTGACGACTCCGAACAACATCTACTCTAAAGTTAATGACTCCGAATGTCATCTATTCTGTAGTAGATGATTTCGTGCGTCATCTATTCTATTGTAGATTACTCCGAATGTCATATACACTATAGATGATTATTCCGAACGGCACCTAATCTGTATTAGATGAATCCGAACGACATATTTTAGGTGAGTCTTAAGTTATTCTACGCTATAGCAGATAACTCCCAATGTCTACTCGTACTCTGTAACAACTGCCTTTAAATTGTTCTATCAGTGGCTTCAATATTGTAATGTTGTTGGCGTTTTAATTCGGTCAACACTTCTATTTTTAGGGTCGAATAAGGAAAAATATGTAGCCCCCTTTCATACCCTTCCATTTCCGTTTTTAATTTTCCCAAAATTCGGCTCCATTTCAATAATATTGAATTTTTAATTGATGTCCACTAGTGCGTATGAGTGTTATTAATAGACGAGTTGTTTTGCTAAAATGGCAATATCTTCAAGGTTTCTTTACCGATCTTCGATATGAAAATTGCAAATGAAACTAGACATGTGCAGCAAGTTTCTGTTCTTTTTAAAGAATTTAAAAATCGGATTGGAAAACCAATAAAAATTAAAGTCTAAGAAAATATATAGGAGAAAATTTTATTAAATAGGTGACTTCATTAATTTTATTTGTATTTTCATCCAGAAAATGACACTGTTCAGATCCTCTCTTTAATTCCTATTTAAAGACTCCTTTCAGCGCATCTATAAGAATTTCTTCAGCTTATATATAAAGAATTCCTTCAGATCACCTATAAGTACCCCCTCAGCTCGTGTATAAAGACTAGAGTTGGGCAATCTCCTTCAATTGAACGATCCGGATCACTATCTCGTTCAATGGACACCGGTAATTTCTTTGACAAAACTGCATATACTTATTTTCATATGTTGCTTTTTATGATGTTACTCATTCGTCTTTGAATGAGGACTCCCTTCAATTCGTGTGTAAGAACTTCCCTTAAAATCGTCAGTAAAGACTTATTTCAACTTGTGTGCTCGTCAGCACACTTTTAGGGACTCGTCTATGGAGACTTCTTTCTACGGCTCCTTTATAGAGAATCACTTCACGTTTGTTTATTGTGATTTGGATAAGAAGTTGACGGATCACCGCAACTTGTTCTGGTCGGAACTTCCCCTTCATTGTTTGCGATTTAGGAGGTACCTGCCGGAACGCCACATTTTTGTGAGCCGAGTTAGGCATGAAAATAGCTGTGATATATCTTAAAGTGCCTGCGTGATATGAGTGTGTAAACATTCTGGCTCTGTTACAGCTGTGCTTCATCCTAGTTGTCTTTTAATCCCTCTCTTTTCGAATCTACCTCATTTAGGAGATTTGGGAAAGAATATACAATATCAGTTCTTTCTGGTAACTTTATAAGTCCTAATCTCCATTGAATGTCGCTTATTTAAATCTTGTGGGCCAAGACCATGACATACTTTTCGATTTCGTATGGACTTGAAGAAATTCAGAAACAGTCGCTTTGCAGTTATGCAGGGTTTGTGGATCAAGATGATGTCTATTTCGGTCTTCAGTCACTTTGCCGTGCTGCTGATTAATGTCCATTTTGCAAAACAGTTGCCTCAAGAATGCAGGTGTGAATGTTCTTCTAAGATGCTTTACTAAGACCATCTAAAAATGTCCGTTGCCTTGGTTTAAGATCTACAATGGTTCTTTGTAGACTTAAAACAAGTATGATGACCTTTAGTTGCCCTCTATAATTCGGGTAAAATAAAATCAAGATAAATTCGTACTTGAATTTTAAAGACCCTCGAAAAAAGCCACATTTTCTGGTCTCTAAATAACCTTCTCATATGCCTAGTAATAGTATACAAAATCATTTCAACTACAATCTATATGAAAATGTTTCGGCATCAGATTAGTTAGGATATGGAGTCTTTGTTATTTCCATTGGATTTCAGTTTGAATTATCAAAAAATGTTACTTCATTTCAATAATATTGAATTTTTAAATTATGTCCATTAGTGCGTATGAGTATTATTAATAGAGGAGTAGTTTTAGTAAAATGCCAATATCTTCAAGAGATTTTAACCGATCTGCGATCTGAAAAATGTAAAGGAAACTGGACATATGCAACTATTTTGTATTCTTTGGAATGAAATTTTAAATCTTATTGGAAATCTCATAAAATTTCAATTCTTTTGAAATATTCACATATTCATATTAGTTGCAATGGAAATTCTTTTGCAACTACGCAATATTTTGGAGGAATATTTCATTTATTTTTGTGTACATGAAATTAATGCATTGTACTTATTGGGAGCCACCGTTGTGCAATGGTATGCACACCCGCCTTGCACACTAAAGGTCGTGGGTTCGATTCCCCGGCCAAATCATTTCAAATCCAATCTATATGAAAATGTTTCGGTATAAGATTAGTTAAGACATGTAGCCTTTATTATTTCCATTCGATTTCAGTTTTAATTTTCTAAAAATTCTACTTCATTCCAATAATATTGAATTTTTAAATTATGTCCATTGGTGCGTATGAGTATTATTAATAGAGGAGTTTTTTTGCTAAATTGGCAATATCTTCAAGGGTTTTTAACCGATTTTTGATCTGAAAAATGCAAATGAAAGTGGACATATGCAGCTATTTTGTATTCTTTGGAATGAAATTTGAAATCGTATTGGAAATCTCATAAAATTTCAATTCTTTTGAAATATTCTTAGATATTCATATTAGTTGGAAAGGAAAGTCTTTCTTAATTTGCTGTATTTTGAAGAAATGTTTAAATTAAATGAAAATTATTAATAAAGTGTTGTTTGTTATATATGTTTTCACATTTTTATATAAATATGTGTTGCCTTTATAAGGTCCATTAGTGAAGAGAAACCAGGATATTTTTTGAATATCTTTCAAAGTTCTATAGGACTTTTTATTACCTTTTAATTTTATATTTCCTGTTTCTTTTCCTTCCAGATCCTAACATGGCACACACAAACGAAAAAGAATAGTCCTGCAGAAAAACTGAATATGACCAAATACGGTGATACCAATTTAGTGTTAATAGATAAAGCACTTGTTAGACCCTAAGGTAATCTTATACAAATATTTCGTATTAAATTATAACTAAATTCTTAACTATAAATTTATGAATATAAAAGAAATGGGTAGAAAGACGACAACAACAACCAAAGATAACATTTTTCTTTTGTAATGAAAACCAAAACTAGAAAAATAATAGAACCAAAAATCAAGAAGAAACAAAACCAAAAATATTTGGGGGCAGAAAATTTCGTGGAACATGAAAGTTGTACTTCCATGAGATATATATAAAAATTAAAATGATATGTATATATAAATCCAAACCAAAAAAGTAAAAAAAGACAGTCTCATACTCTCACCCAAAAAAGGCACAAAGTGTAAAGCTTTATAAAGACAAAAATATCCTCAACAATTTTAATGTAAATATTTTATTATTTTTTTTAATATTTTTTACATAAATAAAATAATATTTATACTATAGAAATAAGTGAAAAAGATAAATTTTTTGTAAATATTATAAATAAAATAAATATTTAATAACGAAAAAGTAATTTATAATAACTTAACTTAACTTTTATCTATTATTATAAATTAAACATAATATAATAATTTATATAAAAATAAATAAATAAAATAACTATTAGTTAGACTGTCTGGTATAATAAAGAGAAAAAGAAAAGAGAGAAAAAAGCGAACCTAATTTAAAAATTCAACCAACAAAACAATCATTTTAGTAACAAAAAAAAACTATATAAATTAAAAAGATATAAAGTGTAGAATTTAAATCTCAAAATTCAATATTTAGTTTATATATAATTTATTATTATTATTATTTTGAAAATTTATGAAAAATTATTTTTATTGTTTAGTTTTTATTTCACAAACGACTAAAAAAAGACAAGTTTATGTAAACCACATTTTTTAAATCAGTTTTTTAGTTTAAATTATTTTTAAAATTGAGTCAATATTTTTTTTTTATTTTTTTAGTTTTTATTTTTCGATTTAAATTAACTTAAAAAATTAAATTTTATATTATTTAATATTTTATTATAGGAAATTATCAAATTCTTTAAAGAAAATTATTTTTTGAATATTTTTCTAGCCAGATACAAGCATGTAAAGTTGTGGCTCTGTTAGAACTGTCCTAGCCAGATACAAGGATGTAAAGATTGTGGCTCTGTTAGAATTTTCCTCCATCCGAACTGCTTTAAATCCCCCACTTCCGACATTATAAAAAAGATTCGATTTAAAATCTTTCCGACAATTTTACAAGTCCTCGCTAATCTCAATTGGAGATTGCTCATGTAAGGCTTTTGGGCCAGGAGATGACTATTTCGGTCTTGTGTAGGCTCGAAGAATATCAGAAGCATGACCTTTGCAGGTTTCCTGGACCAATACGATATATATTTCAATATTATCTTCAATTTCAGTGTCCAGAATGCCCCTTACAAGCCTTTAAACACACATTAGATGGTCTCTTCGTTGGCTTCTATAATTTCTGAACATTACAACTTTTGTTAAGCTTGAAGTGGATTTCTACGGACCCTTGAAAAAGTCACGTTTCATGGTCTCTAAATCACCCACAAAAATGTCTCTACATAAGATACAAAATCTTCTCAAATTTGTCTACATATATAATTTTCCAGCACCAGATTATTATATATGTATAGTCTTTTTTCACTTATTTCGATTTCAGTTTAATTTATCCAAAAATGTTACTCCATTTCACTAATATTGAATTTTTAAATTATGTCCATTGGTGCGTATGAGTATTATTAATAGGGGAGTTGTTTTACGGAAATGTCAATATCTTCAAGGCCCCTTAATCGATTTATGTTTCGAAAAATGCAAATGAAAGTAGACATATGCAGCTATTTTATATTCTTTGCAAAGAAATTAAAAATCGTATCGGAACCCCTTGGAAAATGCAAGTCTTTGGCAATATTGTGCAAAAAAATCTTTGTGGCAATTTTACAAGTCCTCGTTAATCTCAATTGGAGGTTGCTAATGTAAGGCTTGTGGGCCAGGAGATTACTATTTCGATCTTGTGTAGGCTCGAAGAATATCAAAAGCACGACATTTGCCGGTTTCCTGGACCTATACGATATATAATTCAACCTAATCTTCAATTTCAGTGTCCAGAATGTCCCTTACAAGCCTTTAAACACACATTAGATGGCTTCTTCGTTGGCTTCTATAATTTCTGGACATTACAACTTTTGTTAAACTTGAACTGGTCTGTAGAAAGGCCCTTAAAAAAGTCACGTTTCATGGTCTATAAATCACCCTCAAAAATGTCTCTACATAAGATACAAAATCCCCCCAAATTTGTGTACATATATAATTTTCCAGCACCAAATTAGTATATATGTATAGTCCTTTTTCGTTGATTTAGATTTCAGTTTAATTTATTCAAAAATGTTACTCCATTCCGCTAATATTGAATTTTTAAATTATGTCCATTGGTGCGTATGAGTATTATTAATAGAGGAGTTGTTTTACGGAAATATCAATATCTTTAAGGCCCCTTAATCGATTTATGTTCCCAAAAATGCACATGAAAGTAGACATATGCTGCTATTTTCTGTTCTTTGTAGAGAATTTTAGAAACGTATCGGAAACCTTGGGAAATTGCAAGTCTTTGGGAGTATTGTGCAATATTCATATTTAAATTGCATTTTTTATTTATCTATTATTATTTTTTATTTTAGACGACTTTACATAATTTGGAGCAAATTTTAAATTTCTTCTGATATTACAGAAAAGGATTCGATTTTAATTCTTGACTGAAAACTATTTTGGTCTTCAGAAGCAGGCAATTTGCATTAATGTTGATTCTATGCATTTTTTTTTTTTTTTTTTTTTTTTGTAACAAAGAATATCTAAATGGTATTCTCAAAAATTCTTTAAAGGGATATTTCTTAATTCTTTAGAAATCCTGGTCCATAATATATTTTGGAAGTCACGTTGCATGATCTCTAAATAACTTGCTAACGTTTCTTAACATAGCTTACAAAATTTTCTCGAATATGTCTGGATATCTGTCTATTCGGCAGCAGATTAGTTGACATGGATAGTCTTTTTTTATTAATTTCAATTTCAGTTTGAATTTTCCCAAAATGTTGCTCCATTCCAGTAATATTGAATTTTTAAATTATGTCCATTGGTGCGTATGAGTATTATTAATAGGGGAGTTGTTTTACGGAAATGTCAATATCTTCAAGGCCCCTTAATCGATTTATGTTTCGAAAAATGCAAATGAAAGTAGACCAATGCAGCTTTTTTTATGCCTTGTAAAGAAATTAAAAATCGTAGCGGAACCAATTGGAAAATGCAAGTCTTTGGGAATATTGTTCAAAAAATCTTTCTGGCAATTTTGCAAGTCCTCGTTAATCTCAATTGCAGATTGCTCATGTACGGCTTCTGGGCCAGGAGATGACTATTTCCATCTTGTGTAGGCTCGAAGAATATCAAAAGCACGACCTTTGCCGGTTTCCTGGACATGGATCTAATCTTCAATTTCAGTTGTCCAGAATGCCCCTTACAAGCCTTTAAACACACTTTAGATGGCCTCTTCGTGGGCTTCTATAAGTTCTGAACATTACAACTTTTGTTGAACTTGAATTTGATTTCTAGATACCCTTGAAAAAGTCACGTTTCATGGTCTCTAAATCACCCTCAAAAATTTCTCTATGTAAGATACAAAATCCTCTCAAATTTGTCTACATATATAATCCTCTAGCACCACATTAATGTAAATGGATAGTCTTTTTTCATTTATTTCGATTTCAGTTTAATTTATCCAAGAATTCTACTCCATTCCACTAATATTGAATTTTTAAATTACGCCCATTGGCGCGTATGAGTATTATTAATAGGGGAGTTGTTTTACTAAAATGCCGATATCTTCAAGGCCCCTTAATCGATTTATGTTTCGAAAAATGCAAATGAAAGTAGACATATGCAGCTGTTTTGTATGCTTTGTAAAGAAATTAAAAATCGTATCGGAAACCTTGGGAAAATGCAAGTCTTTGGGAATATTGTGCAAAAAATCTTTCTGACAATTTTACAAGTTCCCGCTTAATCTCAATTGGAGATTGCTCATGTAAGGCTTCTGGGTCAGGAGAAGACTTTTTCGGTCTTGTGTAGGCTAGTATATTATCAGAAGCACGACCTTTGGTGGTTTCCTTAACCAATACGATGTATATTTCAATCTAATCTTCAATTTCAGTGTCCAGAATGTCCCTTACAAGCCTTTAAACACACGCTAGATGGCCTCTTCGTGGGCTTCTATAATTTCTGAACATTACAACTTTTGTTGAACATAAACTGGATTTCTAGAGACCCTTGAAAAAGCCACGTTTCATGGTCTCTAAATCACCCTCAAAAATCCCCTCAAATTTGTCTACATATATAATTTTCCAGCAGCAGATTTAGGTGATATGGATAGTCTTTTTTCATTCATTTCAATTTTAGTTTGAATTTTCCCAAAATGTTGCTCCATTCCAGTAATATTGAATTTTTAAATTATGTTCATTGGTGCGTATGAGTATTATTAATAGGGGAGTTGTTTTACTAAAATGCCAATAACTTCAAGGCACCTTAATCGACTTTAGATCCGAAAAATGCAAATGAAACTAAACATATGCTGCTATTATCTGTTCTTGGCAAAGAAATTAAAAATCGTATCGGAACCCCTTGAAAAATTCAAGTCTTTTGAAATATCCTGAAAAAATATTTATATTTAAAGTTTTTTTTGGCAACTTGACATAGTTTGGAGCAAATTTTAATTTTTTTTCTGATATTACAAAGAAAGGTTCGACTTAAATTCACATTTAGGACTCCTTGACTAAAAACAATATCTCTATCTCAAATAATAAAAACAATATTTCTAACAATATCTATCTTGACCTTTCAGAAGCAGGGATTTTTCAATGATGTTTTTTTTTCTTCATTTCATTTCAACGTGTTTTCATCAACAATGAAAATCTGAATAGTATTCTCAAAAATTATTTAAAAGGCTATTTCATAATTCTTTAGAAATCCTGGTCCATAATGCCTTTTGGAAGTCTTTAATATACGGTTGATGTAATCTCCCGTAAAAGTCACATTGTATGGTCTCGAAATAACCTTTCAACATTTTTCAAAATAATATACAAAAGCCTCCCTAATATGTCTAGATATCTACTTTTTAGCAGCAGATTAGTTGATATTGGTAGTATTTTTTAATTTATTTCGATTTCAGTTTAAATTGTTCCGAAACATAGCTCCATTCCAATAATATTGAATTTTTAATTTATGTCCCTTAGTGCGTATGAGTATTATTAATAGGGGCGTTGTTTTAGTAAAATGCCAATATCTTCAAGGTTTCTTAAGCGATATTCGATCTGAAAAATGCATATTAAACTAGACATATGCAGCTGTTTTCTATTATTTAACAAAGCATTTGAAAATCGTCTTGGAAGCCCTATAAAATATAAATTCCAAAGAAATTAAAACTAGCTCAAAATAATATTTTGTAATATTTGAAGCGTTGATCTTTTTTTCAAATTGTTCCTGGCTTTAGAAGAATATAAAGATTTTTTCTAGGCCTCCAAAGGCCACGGAGCGTGGAATTTTTTAAGAATTTTGTCTAGGCCTCCAAAGGCCACAAAGCGTAAAATTTTTAAAGAATTTTTCTAGGCCACAAAGCGTGGAATTTTTAAAGAATTTTTCTATGCCACAAAGCGTGGAGTTTTTAAAGATTTTTTTCTAGGCCATAAAGCGTGGAATTTTTAAAGAATTTTTTCTAGGCCTCCAAAGACCACAAAGCGTGGAATTTTTAAAGAATTTTTTCTAGGCCTCCAAAGACCACAAAGCGTGGAATTTTTAAAGAATTTTTCTAAGGCCACAAAGCGTGGAATTTTTAAAGAATTTTTCCAAGGCCACAAAGCGTGGAATTTTTAAAGAATTTTTTCCAAGGCCACAAACTGTGGAATTTTTAAAGAATTTTTTCTAGGCCTCCAAAGGCCACAAAGCGTGGAATTTGTAAAGATTTTTTCAAGGCCACAAAGAGTGAAATTTTTAAAGAATTTTTTCCAAGGCCACAAAGCGTGGAATTTTTAAAGAATTTTTTCTAGGCCTCCAAAGACCACAAAGCGTGGAATTTTTAAAGGCCTCCAAAGACCACAAAGCGTGGAATTTTTAAAGAATTTTTTCTAGGCCTCCAAAGACCACAAAGCGTGGAATTTTTAAAGAATTTTTTCTAGGCCTCCAAAGACCACAAAGCGTGGAATTTTTAAAGAATTTTTTCTAGGCCTCCAAAAACCACAAAGCGTGGAATTTTTAAAGAATTTTTTCTAGGCCTCCAAGGGCCACAAAGCGTGGAATTTTTAAAGAATTTTTTCTAGGCCTCCAAAGACCACAAAGCGTGGAATTTTTAAAGAATTTTTTCTAGGCCTCCAAAAACCACAAAGCGTGGAATTTTTAAAGAATTTTTTTCTAGGCCTCCAAGGGCCACAAAGCGTGGAATTTTTAAAGAATTTTTTCTAGGCCTCCAAAGACCACAAAGCGTGGAATTTTTAAAGAATGTTTTCTAGGCCTCCAAAGGCCACAAAGCCTGGAAAATTACAATGTATCTTTGGCCTTTTATAATCTCTGGAAAAGTCATGTTTCGGGGCCTTTAAGTAACATTCAAAAAATGTTCATCACAAGATACAAAATCCTACCTAATATATCTAGACATCTGTTTTTTTAGCAGCAGATAAGTTCATATAGATAATATTTTTCAATTTATTTCGATTTCAGTTTAAATTTTTCCAAAATATTGCTCCATTCCTATAATATTGCATTTTTAAATCACGTCCATTGGTGCGTATGAGTGTTATTAATTGGGAAGTTGTTTCACTAAAATGCCAATATCTTTAAGAATTCTTAATCGATTTACAATCGGAAAAATGCAAATGAAACCAGACATATGCCGCTATTTTGTATGCTTTGGGAAGATATTTAAAATCTAATTGGTAACCAGCTAAAAATGTATGTCTTTGGGAATATTGTAAAATATTCATAATAAATAAAAAGAATATTACAGAATGACGTCGCATAAGTTTTCATCTGACACATATTTGGTGTCAGATCCTACGATAGCCTAGTCTATGTTTATGATGATCCTTTTTCTCTAATATATTCGAACCTCTCTATAATGAATAATTCTCTAGAATCGAATCATTTTATAAAACAAAAAAATATCAGCTAATAATCTTCAAGGTTCAGCTGATGATCTTCAAAGGCTAGTTGATGACTTGCATGGATCTTTAAAGACCAACTTATGGTCTTTACAGATCAGCTGATGATCTTCTTCTTTGAAGATGGCTGATTACCATCAAAGATATAAAAAGGTTGGGGTGAACTTATTGAGGGAAGGGAAGTATCCCTTGTCTCTTCGAAACCACATCTAATCGTCTTTTATGGATCAGTTGATAATATAATTTGAAATTAAAACAATTTCTAAACAAAATTTTATTTTAAAAAAATAGTCACAATTTCTAGAAAAATATTAAGATTTTCTACAAAATAATATTAAATTTATAAAATAGATAGTTTTTTGGAAAATTTATTTAAAAAATTATTTTTTCTTTTAATATTTTATTTAAGCAAAAAACCTAAATTAAAATTATATTAACAAACTATAACTCTCATATCAATTTGTTTTGCAAAAATTCCTAGAAACTATCTTAAAAAAAAATTAAAAAAAGAAAGTGAAACGCATAATTTGAACTGAAATGTGATAGTTATTTTAGTTACATACTTCAGGTTCATGGCTAATAAAAATATACATAAATAATAAAAATTATAAAAAAGTTTAAAATTTTCGTCATGGCTAATAAATAATAACAATTATAAAAAGTTTAAAATTTTCGTATTAATAATTAATTTATAAAAATATAATGTCTCTTTTATATTCTACAAAATAATCAAGTGCTCAAATCTCGAAGTGTATTTCAAAAACTAAATTTAGTTTTAATTACAATAATTTTTATTTAATTTCATTATTTTGTACTTAAGTAAAATTTAAAGTAACTCAAGAAAATAAATTAAAAATTATTATTTTTTTTTTTTTGTAATTTTATTTAAATTATTTTAAAAGTTTTAATAAATAACTATATCTGATTTAAGTCTGAATTTAAAAAAAGGAAAATAATAATTATTATTTTTTTTTAATATAAAATAAACATTGTGAATAAATAATCTAAAAATAAATATTTAATAAATTTTTCAACCAAATGTATAACATTAATAATAAATAATAATAAACAAACAGTAAACAAATAAATAAACAAAAAAATACAACAACTTCCTAAATAAAAATACATACATTTTTTTGAAAAAAAAAAAATAATAATAAATGGTAATGTTAAATTTATTAAAAGGTTAAAAGGTAGGTAACGACTTTTTAAGGAGGCAATACAGTCAGTGAATTGTCCCAATTTGAACTTCTATATATCAAAAATGGTAAAACCTACGAAAATATCATAAAGGTAAATTTTGTAGAGATTTTTCACAGCTACAGTATTTTCTCTAATCCCATTTCGATAGTACTTGCGGTTTTCAAACAAAATCGTAAAAACTTAAAAAACCCTAAAAATGTGAACTTTGACCGCGATTTATTAAAGAAGCGGTCCGGCGATTTTTTATGAACATTGTAATTTCAGATTCAGCAAAAACTTCCCAAGTGTAAGCTCCTTTCCTTTCAAATTTTAAATAAATTTTTATTTTATTTATTTTTATTTTATATACATTTTTTTTTATAATTTTTCCTTTTTATAATTTTCATTTTATATAATTTTTATTTTTTATAATTTTGATTTTGTATTATTATTTATAATTTTTATTTTTATTATTATAATTTGTATTATTTAACGTAATTTGGAGCCCCTATTTATACGTACACCATTTGCATATGTGAATTTTAAATTGAAGCTTTTTTATTTTCAAAGACGAGTCATTTGTCGCCCTTCTTTACTAGAAATCATTTTTTTTTTAATATCGACAGTTTTTTCATTGTATTGCAGTATGTCTTTCATATCGATAGATTTTAAGTGGATTGTGATTTAGAACGCTAAGAAGTCAACAACATTTTCTGTTGACTTATGACGACCCAGGTTCAAATTCCAGCCGGGCTCAGCTGAATTTGTTTTTTTTTTAGTTTTTCCCTTTTTTAGGGCGAAGGCCATTATTTGTGAGATTTTTTAATTATGTAATTTAATTAATAGAGCTATGTGACCTAAAGAGATTATATTGAGAAAATAATATCTAGCGAAGTCCTTCACATCAACCACTATGCGACGATCGTTTCGTTAACTGGTTAGGCTTTTTAATTTTTTAACATTTTCTATTTTTTTTAAATTTTAATGTTTTTAAATTTTAATTTTCACCATTTTTATTATTTTATTATTTCCATTTTTTATAACATTAATTTTTATTTTTCATTATTTCTATTTTTAACCTTTTTATTATTTTTATTTTAATATAATTTTAATTTTTTATAATTTTTGTTGTTTATAATTTTTTAGTTTTAATATAATTTTTATTTTTTTTTTGTTTTAATTTTTATTTTCACTATTTTTATTCTTTTATTATTTTAATTTTTTATAACTTTTATTGTTTATAATTTTCATTTTTTTCGTATATTTTTATTCTTTATTCTTTATAATTTTTATTGTTTATTATTTTTTTACTTTTCACAATTTTTATTTTTTACATAATTTTTTTTCATATTTTTTATTTTAACTAATTAAATTTTTAATTTTTTATAATTTTATTTTCGTATTATTTTTATTTTTCATTAGTTTTTATTATTTTTATGTTTAAATTTTTATTTTTTATACATTTTATTTTTTATATTATTTTTATTTTTTATAATTTTTGTTCTTAATAAGTTTTAATTTTTATAGTTTTTAGTTCTTATAATTTTAATTTTTTATAGTTATTATTTTTTATTATATTTATTTTCTAATTTTTTGTCATTTTAATGTTTTTTTATTATTTTTACTTGTTATAATTTTTATTTTCACTACTTTTAATTTATATTATTTTTGTTTACTACAATTTTTATTTTCACTAATTTAATTTTTTATAATTCTTATTTTTTATTATATTTAACCTTTTTTAAATTTTTTTATAAATTTGTTTATATCATTTTTATTTGTTTATTATTTTTCTCTTTTATAATATGTTATAACTTTTATTGTTTTTTAATTTTTATTTTTATAATCTTTATTTTTTTTTTACATTTATTCTTTATTTTTATTTTATAGATATAGTAATTGATTTCAATACATTTATTTTCAATAATTTTTATTTTTTTAAAAATTGTATTTTCACTATTTTTATTTTTTATTATTTTTATTTGTTACAATTTTTATTTTCACTAATTTAATTTTTTATAATTAAAAAATAAATATTAAAAAAATAAAATTATAAAAATAAAAATTAAAAATAAATTAAAATTTATAAAATATAATAAAAGTTAAAACTAATAAAAAAATATATTTTTAATAAGTATTAATATTAAAAAAAAATAAATTATAAATATAAAAATTAAAAAAAATAAAAATTATAAAATATAATACAAGAGGAAAATAATACAAATTATAAAATATAAATGTTATAGTTTTTATTATTTTTATCTTTTATTATATTTTATAACATTTATTTTTTTTAATTTATATTTTTTAATATTTATTTTTTATTTTTATTTTATAGATATAGTAATTGATTTCAATACTTTTTTAAATATTTTTTCATACATTTTATTTTCACTGTTTTATTTTTAATTATTTTAATTTTTGTATAATATTTATTTTTGAAACTATCATTTTTTATATTTTCACTATTCACTATTTTTATTTATTTATTATTATTAATTTTTATATTTTTTATTTTCCTAATTTTATTTTTAAATTTTTTATAACTTTTATTTTTATTTTGTACTGTCTTTGTTTTTCATTTTTTACAATTTTTATTTTTCGTTTTTTACAATTTATATTGTTTATTACTTTAAACTTTTTATAATTTTTATTTTTCTAAAATTCTATTTTTTATGATTTTATTTTTTATATTTTTTGTTAACTACAATTTTTTTATAATTTTTATTTTTTATCTTTTATATGTTCGCTATTTTTATTTTTTATTAGTTATAATTTTTATTATTTATAATTTTTATTTTCACTATTTTTGTTCTGTATAATTTTTACTTGTTATAATGTTTATTTTCACTAATTTTATTTTTTTATAGTTTTTATTCTTTATATTTTTTCTAATTTTTATTTTTATAACTTTTAGTTGTTATAATTGTTATTTTTTATAATTTTATTATCACTATTTTAGCTTTTTATAATTTTGTTTTCTATAGTTTTAGATGTCACAATTTTTTAGTTTTTATAATGTTTATTTTAGCTATTTGTATTTTTAAAATTTTTATTTTTTGTAATTTTTATTATTTAAAATATTTATAACTTAAAATTTTAAATTTTTTAATTTTTACTTTTTATAAATTTAATTTTTATAATGTTTATTTTAGCTATTTTTATTTTTATAAATGTTATTATTATAAGTATTACTATTTAAATGTTTTATAATTTAAAATTTCCTTATTTTTTAATTTTTATCAATTTTATTTTACTATTTTAATTTTTTACATGGCTATTATTTCTTATTTTTTTCATAGTTTTTGATTTCATTAATTTTTTTTATTTTTTATAAGTTTTAATTTCTATAGTTTTATTTTTATTACTTTTTATAACTTTTATTTTTTTATTTCTTATTCTTTATTATTTTTGTTTTTTTTTTATTTTTATTCTTTATAATTTTTATTTTAACTACTTTTATTTTTAATAATATATATCCAATTCTTAAAATTTTATTTATTATATTTTTTTATCATTTATAGTTTTTATTATATTCTTTTTTATAATTATTATTATTCTTAGTTTCTTTAGTTTTATTTTTTCTTTTCGCATTCATTTGTGTGGTTATAATTTCCAATGTTTTTAGTTTTTTTTATAATTTTATTTTCTATAGTTTTTGAGGACTAACGGGAGAGAGAAGCGAAGACGAATAATATATCTGTTCACATAGCCAATCCTCTTCAAACGTCAACCTCACCCACTGTCCACTTGAGACTTGGTGTCCTCTGTTCACGCAAACGAGGCTCTGGCGACCGATCATGGGCGGTATAACTCTAACCCGATGCATGGAAGAAATACCTGCAGCACTTTTTAACTGGAGCACTTCTCTCGACTCCTTGTTTGATTGGGATGGGATCAAGCAATAGGGATGGCAGCGGATGAGCCAATGGTATGGCCAACGGTGGCGCCCAAAGATCTTCAGAAGATTTACTATCAACATACTCTTGCCTAGAGGATGGCTGGCAGCCCCAGCACTAGGTGCGGATGCGATGGCCCAATCAGCCACCCATCTTTAAAACACCAGATTACAGAAACATCAATAAGCAATATAAGAACTGATAACCCCTCGATGACGACCTATGGATTTAAAACCCGGTTTATGATTGGAACATGGAATGTAAGAACTCTCTCTGAAACATCGAGACTCTACCAAGTCCAGAGCGAAATGTCAAACTACCGTTTAGATGTCCTTGGACTAAGTGAAGTCCGCTGGACGAATTCCGGAACATTATCACTCAAAAACGGATACAATTTCATTTTCTCTGGGAATGCTATTAGCAGAAAAAATGGGGTCGGGATAATATTATCACCAAAGGCGAACAAAGCCCTCCGTGGATATAAGACCATATCCGAGCGCATAAACATGGTAAGGCTTAACTCAAAGTTTCGCAAGATATCCATCATACAGTGCTATGCCCCAACGGAACCAGACGATGAAGAATCAAAAGACCTATTCTACTCTCAGCTTGATGCAGTTATTAACTCTCTACCAAAGGGGGACATCAAGCTTATTATCGGTGATTTTAACGCAAAAGTGGGTTGCAATAACAACAATTTAAGCACTGTCATGGGCACACAAGGCCTTGGGGACATAAGAAACGAAAACGGCGATAGACTGGTTGACTTCTGTGCTAGACACCGTTTATTTATTGGGGGCACAAAGTTTGCACATAAAAATATTCACAAATACACATGGGAATCCCCAGATGGTCACACACGAAACCAGATTGACCATATTCTCATCAGCAAACTTTTCCTGGGATCGCTGATGGATGTAAAAACGAGACGCGGTGCCGATATCGATAGTGATCACATGCTGTTAGTTGCTACTCTACGTCTACGCCCGGCCGTTGTAAAGCGTCAACATCAGAAGCGCAATAAACTAAATCTTCTGCAACTGCAAAACCCAGAAGTCGCGCACAGATATAAGCTAATGCTTACTGAAAGGCTCCAAGGAAGCAACTCGAACACATGGGAAAATATAGCAGAAACGTGCAGAGAAGCAGCGACAACCGTCATTGGAACTGCAAAGTAAACTCTAAAGCCATGGATAACAAGCGAGACTCTCGAGGCAATAAAACACCGTAAGCGCCTACGCAATATATTCCTAAAATCCAAAACAAACGAAGCAAAAACACAGGCCAAAGCTAACTACCGTACCGCCGCAAATACTGTTAAGCGTTTAGCTCGTAGACAAACGTTTATATTACAATAAGCTAGCTGAACAAGCAGAACAAGCTTCTAATATTGGCAATATTCGTGGTGTGTACGAAACAATTAAGATAATGAGTGGCAACAATATTAGGCCTATTTCAACAATCAAGGATGAAAACGGACAGGAATTAAGCAGCCCTGATGAGCAAATAGATCGCTGGCGTCGGTTTTTCAGCACTGAAAACCATTCAGATAATGAGACACAGCCATATACTTCTACTTCTACATTACGCCGCAACCCGAGGAGAGATGTAAATACAGATCCACCTACGTATGAAGAAGTATTAAGAGCTCTAAAGTCACTCAAAAATGGCAAGGCAGCTGGTCCGGATAACATACCCTCGGAACTACTCAAGTATGGAGCGGAACCCATTGCGCAAACTATCACCCAAATTATAAGAGACGTGACAAGAAGACAAATGTCTTTCCCAACGAATGGAAAAATGGCACAATTGTTACAATCCCAAAAAAGGTGATTTGACCCAGTGTAAAAATTGGCGAGGAATAACATTGTTAAACGCAATTAGCAAGGTAATGGCACAACTTATACTACACCGCATATCTCCAGTGCTCGATTCAATTTTACGGAAGGAACAGGCGGGTTTTCGCCCTGGTCGATCGTGTGCAGATCACATCAACTCCTTACGTATAATTATAGAACAGTCTGCTGAATTAAACTCACCTCTCTATCTTTTATTCGTGGATTTTGAGCGAGCTTTTGATATCGTTTACCGAGATGCTATGTGGAACGCCCTTATAAATAAAGGCCTCCCTCCTAAAATTGTATCCCTAATCAGGGAACTCTATAGAGACGCCAAAACGTCCGTCCGTTTCAACGGCAAAGAAAGTCTACCCTTCGAAACCAGTAAGGGTGTAAAGCAAGGATGTCTCTTATCCCCCACACTTGTTGGAATGTAAATGATTTCCTTGGCGACATCGATTATGCAGATGACATTTGCTTTTTCGCCCACAACTTCGACCACATCAAAACCAAATTGGAATCGCTTACCCGAAATGCCTCAAAAGTTGGTCTAAAAATAAACACCGTAAAGACAAAGCTTATGAGATTAGGCACAACAAGTCAAACACCACTCTCAATAAACGGACAAATTATCGAAGACGTAGAACACTTCTGTTACTTAGGTAGCAAGATTACCAAAGACGGCGGATCAGAAGCAGATATCAGCGATCGTATTAACAAAGCTAGAAATGCGTTCCGATCACTCAATAAAGTCTGGAGGTGTAGTGCCATATCAACCACAACTAAAATTAGGATATTTAACTGCAGTGTCAAATCTATTCTACAGTATGGTTGTACGACTTGGAGTTTTACGCAAGCGACCACTAGAAAGCTCCAAGTATTTATCAATCGGTGCCTACGCCAACTTATGAGAATCTTCTGGCCTAATAAAGTATCAAATTCGGAACTACTACTCCGAACCAATTGTAGCCCTGTCGAGGTAGAAATTCGAAGGAGGAAATGGACTTGGATAGGCCACATCTTTCGGCGACCACACAGTGACATCGCCAGAACAGTTCTAGACTGGAATCCGCAAGGACAACGTAAGAGAGGACGCCCAAGAAACATGGATCCGTTGTACAAAAATAGAGCTTGAATCAACCCATATATCCTGGGGCCAAGCAAAACATCTGGCCAATGATAGGAGATGGAGAGAGCTTGTCGATGCCCTATGTTCTACCTGAACTTTTTACATCTGTTTTTTATGTAATAATGCAATTTTTTATGTAAGATATACCGATGTAAATAAAGGACATATATATATATATATATATACAGCTGTGTTCAAAATAATAGGAGTGCTCATTCACACCAAGGGAATGGTCGAATAAACATGGTTAAACTTACCCATTTTGGTTTATTTTGAATTTGTTTAACATTGTTGACATCCCAACAATTAATTCATCAGCAGAAATGTGGCAATCTGTTTTAAATTATTTACTGTTTACACCAACATTATAAATCGCCTTAAAATTTGTTGTTCAAAAAATAGGAGTGCGGAAGAAAAAGGACAATAAAAATATTTTTAGTTGAGTTTAAGATCAAAATTGTCTATATTTTAGTTGACAGTAGTGAATCCAATAGATTTTATGAGATTTGATGGCTGTTGGAAAACAAAAGTTCTTTTGGAGGTAGCCTAAAAGCAGGTGATTGTCCTTGCAGAGATTTTTTCCATAAATTGAGCACTTATTGGGTAACTCAATGGTTTTTTTAGACAGAACTTTAGTGATTAGAGTTTTTTGATGTTCTGGCTGTTATCTCGAACAATATATAATGATCGGTATCCCAGAAATTTGTGTATTTTGATTATGTAAGGATCGGTTAAAAAAGCGTATTTATAAGGCATTAATTTCTCGATCAAGTGATGTCTTGAGGTCCTTTGCATCTTAACTGCACGCAGAATTCATTATATGGTTCATTTTTGAATAATTGGATGATTGGCACATATGAGACATTTTTCAAAACGCTTTCTTGAGAAGGAAACTTTAAAGACAAAGTTTTGAAGTTGGCCTAAGATTATTTTTATTAGGTTTTGCATCGTATAATAAACAGTTTTCTAATGAAACTAACCTAAATGAAGTAATTTTGAGTGAAAAACGTAAGTTTATATTGAAAAATATATTACGGCGTATACCAACCATAGTGCAATCCCAGCCTGCCTATCACTAAATGGGTCAAAGTACATTTCAACCGTTCACGTTTTAAACATTTTTTGAATAGAAGCGAAACTGATTGCATACACAAGGTTAGCATCCTAAGGACTTTTAAATATTATTTGGTTTGGGGAATAAATTCCTTATAGATACGCTTTTTTGGCCGATCCTTGCCTTAAGGGCTAATGTAAACTGTCTTAAGCTTGGCTCAAGGATCAAAATACACAAATTTATGGGATACCAATTATTATATATTGTTAGAAATAACATCCATAGCATCAAACAAATCTAATCGTTAAAGCTTTTGTCTACAAAATCCATTGATTTGCCCGATAAGTGCTCAATTTATGGGAAAAATGTCTGCAAGGACAATCGACTGTTTTTTGGCTACCTCCAAAGGACTTTTGTTTTCAAACAGCAATCAAATCTCATAAAATCTATTGGATTTACTACTGTTAACTAAAATATTGACAATTTTGATCCTAAACTCAACTAAAACTATTTTTATCGTCCTTTTTCTTCCACACTCCTATTTTTTTGAACAAAAACTTTAAACACGATTTATAATGTTGGTGTAAACAGTAAATAATTTAAAACAGATTGCCACTTTTCTGCTGATGAATTAACTGTTGGGATGTCAACAATGTTAAACAAATTCAAAATAAACCAAAATGGGTAATTTTAACCATATTTTTTGACAATTTTCTTTTTTTGTATGGGCGCTCCTATTATTTTGAACGCAACTGTATATATATATATATATATATATATATATATAGTTTTTGATGTCACTATTTTTTAGTTTTTATAATGTTTATTTTAGCTATTTGTATTTTTATAATTTTTATTATTTAAAATATTTATAATTTAAATTTTCCTTATTTTTTTTTAATTTTTACTTTTTATAAATTTAATTTTTATAATGCTTATTTTAGTTATTTTTAAAAATTGTATTATTGTAAGTTTTACTATTTAAATGTTTTAAAATTTAAAATTTCTTCATTTTTTAATTTTTATTTATTATAAATTTTATTTTACTATTTTATTTTTTTTGGCTATTACTTTTTTATTTTTTTTTATAATTTTTAATTTCGATAGTTTTATTTTTTATTACTTTTTTATAATTTTTATTTTTTAATTTTTTTATTTGTTATTCCTTATTATATTTTGTTTTTTTATTCTATATAATCTTTATTTTAACTATTTTTATTTTTTAATAATATCCAATTTTTTAAATTGTATTTATTATTATTTTTATTTTTACTATTTTTATTTTTTATTATTATCATTTATAGTTTTTATTATATTCTTTTTTATAATTATTAATATTCTTAGTTTTTATTATTTTTATTTTTTGTTTTCGCCTTCATTTGTGTGGATATAATTTCCAATGTTTTTAAGCCTTTTTCAATCTTCAGAGTCCCATTTCCCCACTTACCTTGAGCGTATGAGTATCAACAAGAAGTATACGCCATCGTCACACCACACGCCACGGCTAACCGATCTTAAATAAAACCACTTTAACGACAATAAAATCAGTTTTATTCTTTAGCTTTCAAGCCTTTTTAATTATTTTATTTAAAATGACGTATTTGTTCTCCCGCCTAAAAAAGCTTAAAGCAAATTCAAAGCTATAAAAATAAAGTGCTACTCTCACACTTTCTCCTTGACTATGTTCTTCTTACTACTTCCTCGTTTTCACATTCCATCATCATTCTCTCTCTCGCTCTCTATCTATCTCTCCCTCTACTGCTGAGTACTAAACAAATAACTCAATGTTGAGGGTTGAGCATGAAAACGCACCTGGGCCTCTTCCCATTTGGTGTGAATCAACTTCTGCAGTGGTGTATTCTCTGCCAACTCTTCCTTAATTTCTTCTTTATCATCCTTGGGTTTACCCGATAGCGATGTTGATTCCGTTGTAGACACTTGTCGTTCCAACATACCTGTGGCCTGATCATTATACGAACGATTATCTATGGTCATAAGTATCTCACGACCCGAACAACTGTAGTAATAGAGATCAAAACGTGATTCAGCATGATAATTTCGCAAAAGATCTGGATTACGATTAAACATAACACCAAAGTGACCAGCGCAGAGGGTTATCCAAATGGGGAAATTGGGTGTTTTTAGACGTGAACCAGGTTGTCGAGCCACAAGGTTGCTCTAAGGGGGAGAAAAAAATGTGAATTTTCGTTATTTTTTCAATTGTTAGTTTTTCAAACTCACCTGACCACTTTCACCCTCCCATAGCATCAAACCAATGGCACAGCGATTCAGGACACCATATTGAGGAACAGCCTAAGGTATTGATATGGGGAAAATGGTTAAAAATGGGAAATAATCAGAAAATTCTTCTCTGCGATTTATCTGATGAGAGTGCCTCTCTTTACTCTATCCTTACTTACATAACTATTTTCATCGCCCACATTCACCACCCCATTGTGTATATAAGGTGTGGCCCTTCCAGTCAGCAGCAGGGTAACAATCATCAATGAACCTTCCTCATTATTGCTCATGGTCAATGGCACAACTTTGGTGGAATCCAAATCACTGCGAACCCTAGAAAGACAACAGAAAAATTAATAAACAATTAGAAGTAGAAAAAAGTTCATCACTTTTACAACTTACCGTCCCATTGTGCGTGTCAATACAGCACTATATAAGAACAGCAAAGTTCCTGGTGAATCCTCTTCGGTAAACTTTGAAACAAAATGGAAATAATATTAAAAAATGTAGGATTCTGAATGATGAGTCTTAGAAAAAAACTAGACTCGGTGTTGAAATGTTCGAGGACACCGGATTTTCCTAAATTAGATTTCTCAAATTCGGGCACTCAACATTTTAAATTTTTATCTATTTTTGTTGACTCACAATTTTATAATGCCTTTTAATAAAAAATTCCAATTCCTCATTTTGATTCAAGGTGAATATGTAGAGCTAAAATTAAAAAGAAAAATATGTAAGTTGGAGCATCCAAAATATAAACATTACATAACCTACCTTTTCCGTTACGCCATCATGGAAATACAAGGCACTGTGGTCCACAAAACACTCATCGTCTGGTGAGGGTAAAACCATCACCACTTTATCCTTATCGGCTACAATGCGTAAAATTTCTATTAGAGCTGAGACCAAGGCATCCCGTTGCATGTCCACAGTGGGTGATAGGGGGCTGAAGAAAGGGAAAAATATTGCATTAGAATTTTTCTACAGATTGTTTCTGTGAAAAAAGAAAAGCATTTTTTCGATGATATATTTCAGTGAAGAATTTTCTAGAAAATTTTTTCTGTGATCTATCACAGTGGAAAATTTTGTAGAAAATTTTTTCTGTGATCTATCACAGTGGAAAATTTTGTAGAAAATTTTTTCTGTGATATATCAAAGTGGAAAATTTTCTAGAAAATTTTTTCTGTGATCTGTCACAGTACAAAATTTTTTCTGTGATATATCACAGTGGAAAATTATCTAGAAAATTGTTTTAAATTAATTGTCTTTTGAAAAATTCTTTAAAAATATTAAAAAATTCGAAGTATTTTCAAAAAAATATTAAAACAAATTCCAAATATTTTCAAAAATTCTTTAAAAATTTAAAAAAAAACAAATATTTTCAAAAAAAATATTTTAAAAAAATTTCAAATATCTTCAAAAAATACTTTAAAAGAATTCAAAATACTTACAAAAAATATTCAAATTTTTAAAATAAATGTCTAAAAATATTTACTTTTTTTTTACAAAAATACAAACATTTTGAAAAATTTTTAAAGAAAAAATATTTAAAAAAATCCAAACGTATTCAAAATTTTCTTATAAATACTTTAAAAGAATTCCAAATATTTTCAAAAATCTTTTAAAAATATTTAAAGAGCATTTCTTTAAAAATATTAAAAAATTCGAAATATTTTCGAAAAAAATATTAAAACAAATTCCAAATATTTTTAAACATTTTTTAAAAATATGTAAAAAACCAAATATTTTCAAAAAATCTTTTAAAGAAGTCCAAATATTTAAAAGATATATATTTAAAAATATTAAAAAAAAATATTTAAAAAAAATTAAAAATATTTAAAAATTTAAAATATTTTCAAAAAATACTTTAAAAAAATTCAAAATACTTTCAAAAAATTCTTTAAATGTTTAAAATAAATTTCTTAAAAATATTTACAAAAATCCAAATATTTTGAAAAATTCTTAAAAAAAATTAAAAAAATTCCAAACGTATTCAAAATTTTCTTAAAAATACTTTAAAAGAATTCCAAATATTTTCAAAAAATATTTAAAGAACCTAAACATTTTGCAAAATTCTTTAAAAATATTAAAAAATTGGAAATATTTTCAAAAAATTATTTAAACAAATTCCAATTATTTTCCAAAATTTTTTAAAAATATTTAAAAAAAAAAACAAATATTTTCAAAAATTCTTTTAAAGAATTCCAAATATTAAAAAAAAAACAACATTAAAAAATTAAAAATATTTAAAAATTTCAAATATTTTTAAAAATTTCAAATATTTTCAAAAAAATTCTTTAAATTTTTAAAATAAATGTCTTAAAAATATTTACAAAAATCCAAACATTTTGAAAAGTTCTAAGAAAATAATATTTAAAAAAATTCCAAACGTATTCAAAATTTTCTTAAAAATGCTTTAAAAAAATTCCAAATATTTTCAAAAATTCTTTAAAAATATTTATAGAATCTAAACATTTTGAAAAATTCCTTAAATATATTAAAAAAATCGAAATATTTTCAAAAATATATTAAAACAAATTCCAAATATTTTCAAAAATTCTTTAAAAATATTAAAAAAAGACAAATATTTTCAAAAAATTCTTTTAAAAAATTCCAAATATTAAAAAAATATTTAAATATTTCAAAAAAATATTAAAACAAATATTTTAAAAATTTTCAATTATTTTAAAATATTTAAAAAATTAAGAATATTTAAAAAAATCAAAATACTTTCAAAAAAAATCTAAGTTTTTAAAATAAATGTCTTAAAAAAATCCAAACATTTTTAAAAATTCTTAAAGAAAAAATATTTAAAAAAAAATCCAAACGTATTCAAAATTTTCTTAAAAATACTTTAAATGAATCCCAAATATTTTCAAAAAATTTTTAAAAATATTTAACATTTTGCAAAATTCTTTAAAAATATTAAAAAAATATTTTCAAAAAATTATTTTAAAAATTCAAAAATTCTTTAAAGATATTTAGAAACCCAAATATTTTCAAAAATTATTTTAAAGAATTCCAAATATTTAGAAAAAATATTAAAAAAAATTAAAAATATTTAAAAATTTCAAATATTTTCAAAAAATGCTTAAAAAAATTAAAATACTTTAAATTTTTAAAATAAATTTCTTAAAAATATTTACAAAAATCCTAACATTTTGAAAAATTCTTAAAGAAAAAATATTTAAAAAAATTCTAAACGTATTCAAAATATTCCTTAAAAAACTTTAAAAGGATTCCAAATGTTTTCAAAAATTCTTTAAAAATATTTAACATTTTGAAAAATTCTTTAAAACTATTAAAAATTCGAAATATTTTCAAAAAATTATTAAAAAAATCCAAATATTTTCAAAAATTCTTTAAAAATATTTAAAAAAGATATTTTCAAAAAATTCCTTTAAAGAATTCCAGATATTAAAAAAATATTTAACAAATTTCAAATATTTTCAAAAAATACTTTAAAAGGATTCAAAATACTTTCAAAAACTTCTTTAAAAAAATGTAATATTTTTTAAAAAATAAAAATAAGTTTTTTAGAAACAATCCAAACATTTTGAAAAAATTCTTTAAAAATATTAAAAAATAGAAAATTCTTTAAAAATATAAAAAAAAACAGAAAATTCTTTAAAAATATTAAAAGAATATCCATATAGTTTTAAAAATTCTAAAACAATTTTCTAGAAAATGTTTTCTATGATCTATCGCAGTGACGAATTTTCTAGATTTTTTTATATATCACAGCGAAATTTCTTCCAGAAAAATTCTTTGAAAATATTAAAAAATTCGAAATATTTTCAACAAATTATTAAAACAAATTCTATTAAAACTATTTTCAAAAATTCTTTAAAAATATTAAAAAAAAAACAAATATTTTCAAAAATTCTTTTAAAGAATTCCAAATATTTAAAAAAATTTTTAAAAACATTAAAAAAAATTAAAAAAATTTAAAAATTTCAAATATTTTCAAAAAACACTTTAAAAGAATTGCAAATACTTTTAAAAAATTGCAAATTTTTAAAATTAATGTCTAAGAATATTTACAAAAATCCAGACATTTTGAAAAATTCTTCAAGAAAAAATATTTAAAAAAAATTCCAAACGTATTCAAAATTTTCTCAAAAATACTTTAAAAGAATTCCAAATATTTTCTATATTCTTTAAAAATATTTAAAGATTCTAGACATTTTGAAAAATTCTTTAAAAATATTAAAAAATTCAAAATATTTACAAAAAATTATAAAAACAAATTCCAAATACTTTCAAAAATTCTTTAAAAAATTTAAAAAAAAAACCAAATATTTTCAAAAATTCTTTTGAAGAATTCCAAATATTTAAAAAAAAATATTTAAAAATATTTAAAAAAATTAAAAATTTTTAAAAATTTCAAATATTTTCGAAAAATATTTTAAAAAAATTCAAAATACTTTCAAAAAATTCTGTAAATTTTTAAAATAAATGTCTAAAAAATATTTACAAAAATCCAAACATTTTGAAATTTTCTTATAAAAATAATATTTAAAAAAAATCCAAACGTATTCAAAATTTTCTTAAAAATACTTTAAAAGAATTACAAATATTTTCAACAATTCTTTAAAAATATTTAAGGGTCCTATACATATCAAAAAAATCTTTAAAAATATTAAAAAATTCGAAATATTTTCAAAAAATTATTAAAATGTCTTTTAAAGAATTCCAAATATTTAAAAAAAAATAATATTTAAAAAAATTTTAAAAATTAAAAATATTTAAAAATTTTAAATATTTTCAAACAAAATTGTAAAAGAGTTGCAAATACTTTCAAAAATTTTTTAAATGTCTTAAAAATATTTACAAAAATCCAAACATTTTGAAAAATTCTTAAAATAAAATATTTAAAAAAATTCCAAACGTATTCAAAATTTTCTTAAAAATACTTTAAAAGAATTCCAAAAATTTTCAAAATTTCTTTAAAAATATTTAAAGAACCTAAACATTTTGAAAAATTCTTTAAAAATATTAAAAAAAATCGAAATATTTTCAAAAAAAACTTATTAAAACAAATTCCAAATATTCTCAAAAGTTCTTTAAAAATATTAAAAAAAAAAACAAAATTTTCAACAATTCTTTAAAGAATTCCAAATTTAAAAAAAAAAATATTTAAAAATTTCAAATATTTTTAAAAAAGTACTTTAAAAGAATTCAAAATACTTTTAAATAAAAAATCTTTAAATCCAAAACATTTTGAAAAAATCTTGAAAAAATATTCGGAATTTTTTTTAAAAAATATTTTAAAAGGTTTCCAAATATTTTTAAAAATTCTTTAAAAGTATTTAAAGAACCTAAACATTTTGAAAAATTCTTTAAAAATATTAAAAAATTCAAAATATTTTCAAAAAATTATTAAAACAAAATCCAACTTTTTTCAAAAATTATTTAAAAATATTAAAAAAAACTAAATATTTTCAAAAATTCCTTTAAAGAATTCCAAAGATTTAAAAAAAATATTTAAATAAAAATTAAAAATATTTAAAATTTCAAAAAATACTTTAAAAAAATTCAACATAAAAAATTTATTAAATTTTTAAAATAAATGTCTTAAAAATATTTACAAAAATCCAAAAATTTTGAAAAATTCTTAAAGAAAAAATATTTAAAAAAATTCCAAACGTATTCAAAATTTTCTTAAAAATGCTTCAAAAGGATTCCAAATATTTTCCAAAATTCTTTAAAAATATTTAAAGAGCCTAAACATTTTGAAACATTCTTTAAAAATTTAAAAAAAAATGGAAACATTAAAAAAAAATTTGAACAAATTCCAACTATTTTTAGAAATTCTTTAAAAATATTTAAAGAACCTAAACATTTTGAAAAATTCTTTTAAAGAATTCCAAATATTAAAAAAATATTTAAAAAATTAAAAATATTTAAAAATTTCAAATATTTTCAAAAAATACTTTAAAATAATTAAAACTACTTTAAAAAATCTTAAGATTTAAAATAAATGTCTTTAAAATATTTACAAAAATCCAAACATTTTGAAAAATTCTTAAAAAAATATTTAAAAAATTCCAAACGTATTCAAAATTTTCTTAAAAATACTTTAAAAGAATTCCAAATATTTTCAAAAATTCTTTAAAAATATTTAAAAGAGCTAAACATTTTGAAAAATTCTTTAAAAATATTAAAAAATTCGAAATATTTTCAAAAGTTATTAAACAAATTCCAAATATTTTCAAAAATTCTTTAAAAATATTTAAAAAAAAATATTTTAAAAAAATACCTTTAAAGAATTCCAGATATTAAAAAAATATTTAACAAATTTTAAATATTTTCAAAAAATACTTTAAAAGGATTCAAAATACTTTCAAAAACTTCTTTAAAAAAATTTAAAATTTTTTAAAAATAAGTTTAAAAAATATTTAAAAACAATCCAAACATTCTGGAAAAAATTCTTTAAAAATATTAAAAAAAAGAAAATTCTTTAAAAATATTAAAAGAATATCCATATACAGTGTTGGTCACAGAATTAGCACACCCCTTTGGGGCAAAATGATTTCAGTCAGCTAAGAGTTTTGATAGGGAAAATTGAAATATTTTCGTAAACAAAATCCTTTTCTATAATGTATTTAACAGATTTAATGATATAAGTGAATAGTATTATCAGTGGTTTTTTGAAAATAAAAGTTTTGTGAAGACGCCCAAATTATCAAGTGGACATATAATTAGCACACCCTATGATTTTTTAATGTAATTCAATTAATATACAAAAATTAATTTATATTGAAGTTAATTCATATTCAAAACGCATTGAACAAATCATTTTTTCAAAGAAAAAATAATTTATGACCCCGGAATCTCAAAATATATCCCAATAGCGGACCATTTTTCGTAATGTACACCTAAACGTCAGAAAATCGCCAAAACTTTAAAAACAAATGTACAATTGGATCTGAAATTATTGGAATTGTTAACCGATTACTGAAATTTAAATATAAAGTGCAAAAACTTTTCAAAAAGTGTTTAAGGTAGATGATTCATTCAAGAAAATTTTCGATTTGGAAGGGGTTTATAGAATGAAGATCAATAAAATGCACCCTTATGTAAAGAAGGATCAACTTATAACACCATTTGTTATTCAAAATTACAAGTCTCAATAACACCAAAGACCTATCACTACAAAACTGTCAACAAAGCGCTAGGTGAACACGTAGCACATGAGTATGTTTAAAGGTATAACCCCTTTCTAACAATAAAGGATTTTGAGGTTTGCTGAAATTGGTCAGAATCCATGAAAGTAGGCATATACTATTCAATATAAATGTTTTCTGCATTATTGATTTTAAATTTAATCGTTTTAAGCTCCGGGAAACATATTATCTTACGGTCTCACTAGACTATCTCCAATTTGCCTAATGTTTATGAAATTATTGAAATTCGCGTAGGTCCCATAGAGATGAACATAGGTTTTTCGTGGCATACATCACGACATATCGGTAAAATTCAGTCCAGATGGATAAGTATTTATATAATCAATAGCTCAAACCATCATATTACAGTTTCTTAATGAAAATGTTTGTGTCAAACGGATTTTACAGATGCACACTGCTGGTGGGTACATCCCACTATTCGCAAATTTACAGAGATGAACAAGAATATGATGTTTTATTTGATGTTTCTATGAACTATTTGCCTCATTGAATTTGTTTACATGTGCAAAAATCGATAAAAAAACACTAAAAACTGAAATTTCCATCAGTCCTTGGGACCCAAGGTGTACCCCATATAATTCCCTTCTGACACTGAAATTTCGGAGACTGGTGGAGAGTATAACGAGCAGACTGGAACTTATTCCCAAACGAAAGGGATTTAAAACAGAATATGGACGAAAATACTGAAACTATTCACAATATTAGTGATTATATTAAGGTGTGCTAATTACGTGTCCAGTGAATTTAGGACATTTTTTACATTTTTGGAGGTTATTCAAATTGACAGTTATGTTTCAGTTTCTGTATTGCGTTGTATTCTTTAAGCATACTACTGAGAATATATTAGAACAAATACTTTATTCAATACAACTACTTTTGAAGGTCTTTTTAGGCAAAATAAATGTTGGTAGTGGGGTGTGCTAATTGTGTGACCAACACTGTTTTTTTGTTTTTTTTGTTTTTTGTTAAAAAATTCTAAAGCAATTTTTTAGAAAATGTTTTCTATGATCTAACACAGTGACGAATTTTCTAGATTTTTTTATATATCACAGCGAAAATTCTTCCAGAAAAATTCTTTAAAAATATTAAAATATTCGAAATATTTTCAAAAAAAATATTAAAACAAATTCCAACTATTTTCAAAAATTCTTTAAAAATATTAAAAAAAAAATATTTTCAAAAAATTCTTTTAAAGAATTCCAATTATTTTAAAAAAAATATTTAAAAAAAATTAAAAATATTTAAAAATTTCAAATATTTTAAAAAATACTTTAAAAGAATTCAAAATACTTTCAAAAATTCTTTAAACTTTTAAAATAAATGCCTTAAAAGTATTTATAAAAATCCAAACATTTTGAAAATTTCTTAAAGAAAAAATATTTAAAAAATTCCAAACGTACTCAAAATTTTCTTAAAAATGCTTTACAAGAATTCCAAACATTTTCAAAAATTCTTTAAAATATTTAAAGGAGCTAAACATTTTGAAAAATTATTTAAAAATATTAAAACATTCGAAATATTTTCAAAAAATTATTCAAACAAATTCCAACTATTTCCAAAAATTCTTTAAAAATATTAAAAAAAACAAATATTTTAAAAAAATTCTTTTAAAGAATACCAAATATTAAAAAATAAATATTTAAAAAAATTAAAAAAAAAATTAAAATTATTTCAAATATTTTCAAAAAATACTTTAAAAGAATTCAAAATACTTTCAAAAAATTCTTTAAATTCTTAAAATAAACGTCTTAAAAATATTTACAAATATCCAAACATTTTGACAAATTCTTAAAAAAAAATCAAAATGTATTTTAAAGAATTCCAAATATGTATTTAAAAAAAATATTTAAAAAAAATTCAAAATATTTAAAAAGAATTCAAAATACTTTCAAAAAATTCTTTAAATTTTTAAGATAAAATGTCTTAAAAATATTTACAAAAATCCAAACATTTTGAAAAATTCTTAAAAAAAATATTTAAAAAAATTCCAAACGTATTCAAAATTTTCTTACAAATACTTTAAAAGAATTCCAAAAATATTTAAAGAACCTAAACATTTTCAAATATTATTTAAAAATATTAAAAAAATCGAAATATTTTCAAAAAAATATTAAAACAAATGCCAACTATTTTCAAAAATTCTTTAAAAATATTAAAAAAAAACCAAATATTTTCAAAAAACTCCAAATATTAAAAAAATAGTTTAAAAATATTTAAAAAATTTCAAATATTTCAAAAATACTATAAAAGAATTTCAAAAAATTCTTTAAAAAAAAATCCAATTTTTTTAAATAAGTCTAAAAAATATTTAAAAAAATTCTTTACAAATATTTAAAAAATAGAAAATTCTTTAAAAATAGTTTTAATAAAGAATTTTAGTTTTTAAACTTTTTGTAAAGAATTTTTTTGGGTTTTTTTAAAATATTTTTTAGATTTATTTAAAAAAAAAATTGTAAATTTTTTTAAAGAATTTTTTAATATTATTTTGTATTCTTTTAAAGTATTTTTTGAAAATATTTGAAATTTTTAAATATTTTTAAACTTTTTTAATTTTTTTTTTATATTTGGAATTCTTTAAAAGAATTTTTTGAAAATATTTGGTTTTTTTTAATATTTTTAAAGAATTTTTGAAAATATTTGGAATTTGTTTTAATAATTTTTCCAAAATGTTTAGGTTCTTTAAATATTTTTAAATAATTTTTGAAAATATTTGGATTCTTTTAAAGTATCTTTAAAAAATTTTTGAATACGTTTGGAATTTTTTTAAATATTTTTTTTAAGAATTTTTCAAAATGTTTGAATTTTTGTAAATATTTTTAAGACATTTATTTTAAAAAATTAAAGAATTTTTTGATAGTATTTCGAATTTTGTTAAAGTATTTTTTTTAAAATATTTGCAATTTTTAAATATTTTTATTTTTTTTTTAATATTTGGAATTCTTTAAAGGAATTTTTGAAAGTATTTGGAATTTGTTTTAATAATTTTTTGAAAATATTTCGATTTTTTTAATATTTTTAAAAAATTTTTCAAAATATTTAGGTTCTTTAAATAGTTTAAAGAATTTTCGAAAATATTTGGAATTCTTTTAAAGTATTTTTAAGAAAATTTTGAATACGTTTGCAATTTTTTAAAATATTTTTTTTTAAGAATTTTTCAAAATGTTTGGAGTTTTGTAAACATTTTTAGACATTAATTTTAAAAATTTGAAATTTTTTTTGAAAGTATTTCGAATTTTTTAAAGTATTTTTTGAAAATAATTGAAATTTTTTAATATTTTTAATCCTTTTAAATATTTTTAAATATTTTTTTTAATATTTGAAATTCTTTAAAATATTTCGAATTTTTTTTAATAATTTTTTTTTTAATATTTCGAATTTTTTAATATTTTTAAAAAAATTTTCAAAGATGTTTAGGTTCTTTAAATATTTTTAAGGAATTTTTGAAAATATTTGGAATTTGTTTTAATAATTTTGTGAAAATATTTTGAATTTTTTAATATTTTTAAAGAATTTTTCAAAATGTTTAGGTTCTTTAAATAGTTTTAAAGAATTTTTGAAAATATTTGGAATTCTTTTAAAGAATTTTTAAGAAAATTTTGAATACGTTTGGAATTTTTTTAAATATTTTTTTAAAGAATTTTTTGAAAATATTTGCAGTTTTTAAATATTTATAATTTTTTTTTTTAATATTTGAAATTCTTTAAAATAATTTTTGAAAGTATTTGGAATTTGTTTTAATAATTTATTTAAAATATTTCGATTTTTTAATATTTTTAAAGAATTTTTCAAAATGTTTAGGTTCTTTAAATAGTTTAAAGAATTTTCGAAAATATTTGGAATTCTTTTAAGTATTTTTAACAAAATTTTGAATACGTTTGAAATTTTTTAATTTTTTTTTTTAATATTTTAAAATATTTTTTTTTTAAGAATTTTTCAAAATGTTTGGATTTTTGTAAATATTTTTAGACATTGAATTTAAACATATGAATTTTTTTTGAAAGTATTTTTAAGGTATTTTTCGAAAATATTTGAAATTTTTAAATTTTTTTATAAATATTTTTTTAAAACACTTCTAAAACAGTTTTCTAGAAAATGTTTTCTATGATCTATCACAGTGACGAATTTTCTAGATTTTTTTATATATCACAGCAACAAATTTTCTAGAAAATTTTGTCAGTGATCTATGGCAGTTGAAAATGTTTTCTGTGATAATCACATGGAAATTTTTCCAGATTTTTTTTTGTGTTATATCACAGTTTCAATTTTTCTCGATAATTGTTTTGGTGATAATTCACAGTTACACAATTTTTTGCGTATTATATCACAGCAATAATTTTTCTGGAATTTGTTTCTATTTTTTTCTGGAATTTTCTTTTCTCCCATAAATCCATTACAACGCACTTACTCTGCCATTGCTGCAGCCCTCGTGGTCTTCCGAGCAAACAACAAATGTTTCACCACAAATCCTTGCACAACTGATAGCAGTCCCCTTGTGGCATTCCTGGGACTCCTTAACCCGTAGGCATATTCCTCTTTGGGTGAACCAAAAGTAAACGGCGTTTGGGTCCATTCGGCACGCATGGGTATGGCCGAAGTGCCAAAGACCAGTTGCCTTAATTCCTGGAAAAAATTCATTTAAATTAAAAATGTCATTAAAGTAGAATATTTTTTTTAACTTACCATTGCCAATTCTGGTGTAATGGCCACCGCACCTTGGGCCTTAAATTGATTAGCCATATTTTCTTTGTTATTTTTGCTGCTCCGCTCAATTCCAAAATTTCCGTCTGCTATCTGGGACTGTTAAATACCTTTTAATTTGACTTTTATTTGCGAGACAGCTAAGTAGACTCTTGGCTAACAATTTATTTCCGTTGTTTTTTTTTTTTTTTTTTTGAGTTTGTAATCACGTTGTTCATAACTTTCACACGCCTACCAAAGTGATATTCAATATTTCAAAAAAAAATTTAATTCATATTTACATAGGATTTGCACTTGCCCTGCTTAGGGAAATGTGTGTCTGTAGGGCGGCCAAATAATTTTTCAAACATTCTTTGCCAATTTAAGACTGTCACTCAATCTGTTATTTCTCACGAATAGGGGGGGGGGAGGTAAAACGGGGGTATAGTTTTGGAAGTCTTTAATTTTGAATGACTTCCAAATTGAAACTCTATGTCTGCCATTGCCGCCGCCACCGACTGCCATGCAATAATCCTCAAGTGAAAACGAAAGTGTGAAATTTTTTGTTTGAGATTTACATTCGGAATTGATTTTTAAGTAGCTTTTCATTGTTTTTTGGCTCGAAATAGTTTTTGATTGTGTGTTTATGTGTGTGAGGGTGTCGTGTTATCCATGTCATGAAATGTCTTTAATGTGTTATTAGTTCAAGTACACATCGAGACGAGATCCTCTTGCAGCCAACAACAAAAAAACAAGGTATTGAAGAATAAATTGAAAGAATGCATTTAAATTGTTGCATGAAGCCAAAAAGGGATTTAAATTTTTGTTATGGGTGGTATGAAGATTCAGAGAAGACAAACAGACAAAAGAATACCAAAACAATTTTAGCGAGCCTACGTCACTTCTTTACAACGTCATTTTTTGCAATGCGAAAATTACTTAATTGGAAATAGTGACCTTCCAACACCATGCCGTAATTTGAAATAATGACCAGACCCCACCTTTATAATTTACACCATTGTAATTTACAAAACAGTACTACAGTTTGTGCTAGAAATTTTCTTTAATTTTTAAATTGCAAAATAATTTTATAATTTAAGTAACGCGCTTTCATGTGAATGAAAGGAAGCGAAAGAAATATATAACAAATACATATTTGGAAATAAGTTTCAATTTTATCGCCATAGTCCGTTGGGCCATAACACAGCATTAAGAAATATAATAAATTTCAATTTCAAGAAATATAATTTCAATCATGAAGTTTTTGGTGTTATATATGGCTATAATTGTCGGTTTCTATATTCGTTCCCTGGAAGGAAAGTATTCAAAGAACGGTCAAAGTCACATAAATCAACTTATTTTAAGATATTTCAAATTCCATGGAGTTCGTACATTGAATTTTATTAAATGTCCCCGGAATGAGAGTGGTAAGAAAGCCGCAAAACGTGGATTTTTAAAAATATATATTTTAAGAATATTCTTTCGAAATATTTTACTAGGCCTCCCAAAGCATCAAAAGTTGTATTTTATAGAAATATTTTTTTTTAATACATATGTATTTTTAAAACCTTTTTAAACATTTTTTTTTTAATATTTTTAAATATTTTTGTTAAATTTTTCTAAATATTTTTGTTAAATTTGTTCAAATGTTTATAATATTTTTCAAAATATGTTTTTTAAAAAAAATTCCAGACGTCGAATTTTGTGGATTTTTAAAGAATATATTTTAAACCCAACATTTGTTAAATGTCTCCGGAATGAGAGTGGTAAGGAAGCCCCAAAACGTGGATTTTTAAAGAATTTTTGTTTAGGTCTCCAAAGGCCACAAGGCGTGGATTTTTAAAAATATTTTTTAAGAATATTTTTTTGAAATATTTTTCTAGGCCCTCCAAAGCATCAAAAGTTGTATTTTATATTTTTTATTATTTTCTTTAAGTTTTTCAATTCATAATTTTAAAACATTTTTTTAATATTTTTAAATATTTTTGTTAAATTTTTCAAAATGTTTTTGTTAATTTTTTTTAAATATGATTTTAAATTTTTTCAATATACATATGTTTTTAAAAAAAAAATTTCCAAACGTCGAATTTTGTGGATTTTTAAAGAATATATTTTTAAATATTTTTTATACACTTCTTCAAAACATATATTTTTTCAAATATTCTTTAATATATTTCTTAATTAAATTAAATTTTTCCCAGTCAACGACTTGCTTGCATATTTTCAATCTGTTTTTAAAAGTGAGAGTTTAACAAAAAATTTAAATTTAAAATATCTTTCAAAATACATTTTTTAATATTCTAAAAATTGTTGTGTTTATGATTTTAAAAAAAAATATATTTCAACAAATTTTTTAAATATTTTTTTATATGTGTTCTTCAATATTTTGAAAGATATTTTTCAAAATATTATATATGTTTTTCCTTTTGTCGAATTGCTTGGATTTTTAAAATATTTTTAAAGTGTCTTTTTTAATATTTTTTTTCCGAATATTTTTTGTCTACAGTTGTATTTTTTAGAAATAATTTTTTAAGTTTTTCAATACATATTTTTAAAACCTTTAAAACATTTTTTTAAATATTTTCAAAATATTTTTGTTAAATTTTTTCAAAACATGTTTTTAATATTTTTTCAAAATATGTTTAAAAAAAACCCAAGCGTCGAATTTTGTGGATTTTTAAAGAATATATTTTAAATCCAACATTTTTTAAATATTTTTTATACACTTCTTCAAAACATATATTTTTTCAAATATATTTTATGTCTATATGTCAACGACTTACGTGCACAATTTCAATATGTTTTTAAAAGTGGGAGTTTAACCAAAAATTTAAATTTAAAATATTTTTTCAAACACACATTTTTTATTATTCTAAAGAAATATATTTTTTAAATATATTATTTAAAAAAAAATTTTGCGTTGATGACTTTTTAATAATTTTTATTTTAACCCATTATTTAAATATTTTTTTAAATGTGTTTTTAAATATTTTGAAAGATATTTTTCAAAATATTATATATGTTTTTTTTAATAATTTTTGAATTTTATTAAATGTCCCGGAATGAGGGTGATACGAAAGCCACAAAACGAGGATTTTTATCGAATTGTTGTCAAGGCCTCTAAAGGCCACAAAGCGTGGATTTTGAAACATTTTTTTAAGAATATTCTTTCGAAATATTTTACTAGGCCTCTCAAAGCATTAAAAGTTGTATTTTATATTTTTTTAAGTTTTTTCAATCAATAGTTGTAAAACATTTTTTTTTTAATATTTTTTTTAAATTTTTTAAAATATTTTTGTTAAATTTTCAAAATATTTTTAAAACAAATTTTTCCAAACGTCGAATTTTGTGGACTTTTAAAGAATATATTTTAAACCCAACATTTTTTTAAATATTTTTTATACACTTCTTCAAAACATATATTTTTTCAAATATTCTTTAATAAAAAAAAAAATAAAATCCAAATATTTTCAAAAAAATATTAAAAATCATTAATAATACAAAAATTTCCAAATATTTTCAAAAAACATTTTAAAAGAATTTCAAACATTATCAACAATTTTTTATAAAAAAAATAAAAAAAAGTTTAATAAAATATTTATAAAAAAGATAGAATCACAAAATTTGAAGACTAGATAAAATATTTAAAAGACTATTTTACAACATATTTAAAAAAAATAAAATAATATTTTGAATACCCATTTCAAAATATATTTTTATTTTTTTAATATGGTGTAAAATAGTATTTTTAATATTTAAAAAATAAAAAATATTTAAAAAAAACATGTTATATATGAAGAAAAGACAAAATTTTTTAGTTTTCCATAAAAAAAAATTTAAAAAATTTTTTTTAAGCTACATGAAAGATTTTTGGTACATACATTGGGAAAAAAATGTCGTTCTTAAATCTGTTCGTGATACTAATTTTGGTTGTTGCGCACAAAAGTTATGGCGGTTTCAATTCTGATAAAAAGAAAAAAATCTTTAAAAGACTCTAATCATTATATTGAGAAACTCTCTTAATTAGGGGCTCCCTACATACTATATGTTTACTGAGGTCCCATAACTTTAGTGAAAAAGTTGTGCATTTTCGCGGAAATTAGGAAAGAATTCCAAACAATTGGTAGTTTGCAACTTGTTTTAATAAAATTCAACCTGCTTATGCCTCTGAAAAATATATAAAAAATATGTACGTAATCTATACATTGCGAAGATTCAAATGAAACCAAAACTATACAAATCCGTTTAGTGGTTTTCATATTATAGCGAAAACAAAAAAATATATTGAGGAAATTTATAAAAATTTTGTAAGAGAAAATATTTATTAAAATTTATTTTGTGAGTTAGTTGAACAAAATCTAAGAAAACTAGGTCGAAGTTTTTCTTCTATTTTAGTTAAATTTCACGCAATAAATCACATTTTTTATTCTAATCACTTCTCGAAAACACGCTAACATCTAGCAGAAGATATGGATATCTTTCAAATAAATGTTGGGTTCCTTTAAATGGGGTATAATCTTGAAATAAAATTGTATCGAGTAATGTTCATTTTGAAATGCGCGTAAATCGCGAAATCCTCAAAATCACTTGATGCGCATGCGGTTTACCAATACAGCGAATTCTTCTCTTTTAATTTGTACACATTTGCCAGGATTTACTTTGGCCGCTAAGATGTAGCATCGTCTGCAATTTAGTGTGTAACAAACTGTATAACGCTTATATTTTGCACAAAGTGCATACACTTTTTATGCGCATCCGATTTCACTATCAACCGTGAAAAAATACATCAATCTAAACATATTTCAAAAAAATCCATCAAGAACCGTGGATGTAGCATCACACAGTATTTTTTGGATAAATCGGATACAGCTCCCATGCCACTAAATTTTTCAAACCGCTGTTTTCGCACAAACGCGTGTGATGATTCACTTTCTTCATTGAAATGGATACGATCCACATAAAACGCGAATTAGTCAGCGATATTTTAAAAAACATTTTTCGCAAATTTTTCAATTTTTGCAGTAGCCATTTCCGCCGTTCTAGTAGATGGATTTTTACGATCTGTGATTCATATGATCCGGATCGTCGAAAAACTAAAATATCGCGGGGTACCAGCACACTCAAAACGATATTGTAAATACTGTACCCAAAAAATAGGTTTTTTAGAAAAAATATCACACTAAATTTTGGCCTTTGGCAGTAAATTACTCTGCTGCTGTGTGGGCTACATACTCAACATACATATCAGATTATGCGAAATCGCGAGTTCTTTAATCCTATAAGTGGTTTTTCGAAATATCCGAATGCGCGTCCCAGTTACATAAAAAATACAAAAAACACCTGAAATCCGGCTTCAAAATGTCAGCATCCATAAAAGGTGGATACAGTGGAAATTTTGGAAAGTGATACATTAGAAGTGTAATCTTCATTTTGTATTCTCCCACTTTTACTTTGGACAGATGTCCGTCATTTGAATGGTTTAATCAGAAATCGAATAGCAATGTAAAAGACCTGTTTAGCTTCAACGTGTTTTTACCTATGTTTTTTCCTTTACGCGGTCGTAACTACCACGTAAATTAAATTTTTTTGCTAATTTTTTTAGCTTTGTACAAAAACATCTAAAATAATCCAGCAATATTCATAGTTACTGGTAAACTACAATAGTTCGCGTATTATAATAGTGCAAACCTTGGCTTCATGGAAACTAAAAAATTTTGACTTTTCCTCATATATATGTTGAAAAAAATAAATGTCTATAAAAATTCTTTAAAACATTAAAAAAATTCCATATAGTTGTAGAGCATTCTTCAAAAATATTAAATATGTAGATTATTTTAAGAAAATTCTTTAAAATATTAAAAAAAGTTCCCAATATTTTAAAAAATTCTTAAAAAATTCCAATATTTTCAAAAAAAAAAACATTAAATATATTTTAAGAGAATTCCAAATGTTTTCAAATATTTCTTTAAACAGTCCAAATATTTTCAAAAATTCTTTAAAAAATATTATAAAATTTCAAATGTATTAATTAATTAATTTATTTATTTATTATTATATTAACTTTAAAAATATTCAAAAATTCGAATATTTTCAAAAAAATTTGTAAAAATATTTAAAAATCCAAATATAAGAAAAATTGCAAATACTTTTAAAAAATTTCAAATATTTTCAGAAAATGCTTTAAAAGTGTTTTTAAACAATACCAAACAAAGCTTTCAAATATATTAAAAAAAATCTAAAAATGTTTAGAAAATCTTTAAAATATTTTAAAAATTTTTCAAGTAATTAAAAAAAAAATCCAAAGGTTTTTAAAAATAATTTTTTCGATTTCTTTGACCTTTTTATTTTTTTTTTAATAAAATATTATTTAAAATAAAGTTCTTTAAAAAAAAATCTTTAAAAGTATATTAAAAAATTTAATACATTTTCAATAATATTTTTAGAAAATTTTAAAATATTATAACGAAATTCCAAACATTTTCAAAAATGAATTGTAAAAAATTCTTTAGAAAATGTAGGCGTGGACTTTGCAAGAAAAAATTATCTAAAATTTAAGAAGTTCCAAATATTTTTAAAAATATTATTTAAAAATATAAAAAATCAAAATATTTTCAAAAAAATCTTTAAAAATTCCAAATATTTTCAAAAATTCTTAAAAAATATTAAAAAAAACCAAACATTTTCTTTAAAAATATTCCAAATATTTCTAGAAAATTTGGGAGCCTAGAAAAAATGTCTTTAAGAAACCACTTCTTGTGAAATTTTAAAGCCCAGAACAAAAAATTTTAAAGAAATTTAAAAAAATCCGAATAATTTTAGAAAATTATAAAAATAAGTCAACCAAATGACAAATATTTTCAAAAAAAAATCTTTAAAAAATCCAGGCCTTATGGCCTTAGAGGGTCTAGAAAAAAATTGCTTAAAAAATCCACGCCTTGTGGCCTTAGAAAAAATCAGTAAAAAATTCACGCTTTAAAAATAATAAAAACAATCCAAATATTTTCAGAAAATGCTTTAAAAATGTTTTTAAACAATTTCAAAGCTTTTAAAAAAAGTCCTTTAAAAATATTAAAAAATCCAAAAATTTTTAGAAAATTCTTTAAAAATATTTTAAAAAATTTCCAAGTAATTTTTAAAAAAATCCAAAGTTTTTAAAAGTGTTTTAAAAATAATTTTTGTGATAAAAGAATATTTTTTTAAACAAAGTTCTTTAAAAATATTTTAAAGAATTCAATACATTTTCAAAAATATTTAAAAAGATTCACTTTGGCAGTTTTGTTGAGATGTATGTTGTTGTTGTTGTTTTTTTAAATTTGAAAACAACAAATTTGAGATTAAGCTTGACTACAACAAATAGTAAGTAATATTTAAAAAAGCTAAATATTTTTAGAATATTTTAAAAATATTATCACAAAATTCAAAATATTTTCAAAAATGAATTCCAAAAAATTCTTTAGAAAATGAAGACGTGGACTTTGCAAGCCTAGAAAAAAAATCTCTAAAATTAAAAAGTTCCAAATATTTTCAACAAAAATCCCAAAATTTTCTTTAACCCAGATATGCCCATTGCTTGATCGTGATCATTTTAAAAGTATTTTTATATTATTTTAGAAGCAAATGTGAAATAATAACAGTATGTTTATATGTTTTTTAAAAGTTTTTTGAAAAAAGTGGTTTTTGAGGCCACTTTTGGACACAGGGTTTTATCATATAACTGGGAGTTATGGGACACAAAACATTTGACATATAGTCCAAAGACACCTTTTCGGCATCTAGTTAACGTTTTTTCGTAGTAGGCTCCACATCGTGTATGTTTTCGTTATAAAATTACCCAATAATTAATCGGTCATAACGCAAATCATTGTAAAAACTAAGCAATCGGTGGTAACTTCGATGAACTAGACCTCAAAACTCAAAAATAGTAGCTCAAAATAATGGAATCACATAATATCCCAAGAGCTACAGATGTGTACTGAGTATATCACCAAAATAAACGGTACTTTGATAAACATAACATATCAAATTAGCAAGAATTTTGTGTGTCCTATATATAGGACGCTGGGCATATCTGGGTTAAAAATATTCCAAATATTTCTAGAGAATTTGGAAGCCTAGAAAAATGTCTTTAAAAAACCACGTCTTGTGAAATTTTGAAACATAGAAACAAATTTTTAAAGATATTAAAAAAATTCCATATAATTTTAGAAAATTATAAAAATATGTCAACCAAATGACAAATATTTTCCAAAAATAAATTTAATGAAATGAACAAAAAATCTTTAAAAATCCACGCTCTGTGCAGGCCTAGAAAAAATTCTTAAAAAAATTCAGAACTATGGCCTTAGAGGGCCTAGAAAAAAATTGCTTAAAAAATCCACGCCTTGTGGCCTTTGAAAGCGTAGAAAAAAACCTGTAAAAAAATCAGTCTTTGTGGTCGCGCCTTGTGGCCTTTGGCCTTGTTTAAAATATCCACTCCCCGTTTGGCCTTGGAGGCCTAGAAAAAATGTGTAAACAATCCATGCTTTGTGGCCTTTGGAGGGCAAATATTATGAAATAATTTAAATTTAAATTGTTTAAAAAATACTTCGACACAAAAATTTTTAAAATAATTCTGATTTAAAATATATTCTTTGAAAATATTTAAAACCCACAAAATTCGACGACTTGAAAAAAAATATATTTTTTTACAAAAAAAAAATTGTTTCTAAAATATTTATAAAAAAGATAGAATCACAAAATTCGAAGACTAGAAAAAAAATTTAAAAAACTATTTTACAACATATTTAAAAAAAAAAATTTATAACAAATATTTTGAAAAAAATGTTTAAAAAATATACAAATACAAAAAAATAAAAGTTAATAAAAATAACTAAAAAATACAAATATTTTCAAAGTTAAAAAATCAAGAAAAAAATTCTTTTAAAATCCACGTCTTGTGGCCTTTGATATTTTTTTTAGTATTAAAGAAATATGTATATAAGAAAACTATTTTGAAAAAAGATTTAAAAAAATATAAAAATATCCTTTTAACACTTTTTCATTCAAAATATAGCTCTGTTCCAGAACCTGCAAGAAGCCACTATTTTTTACTACGATAACAGTTTTTCATTTATGTTATCGGAAAAAATAGTACAAATTAGTAGATTCTTGCAGTTCTGGAACAAGCCATATTACAAAAATGTATTCTTTTTAATATTTAAAAACATTAATATGTTTAAAAATATCTTTAAAAAAATATTAAAACAAAACATTTTTAAAAAAAGATTAAAAAAACCATTTTGAAAAAATGTTTAAAACAAATAAATATTTAACAGATTTATTTGGAAAAAAATATTTTAAGAAAATATTTAAAAAAAGTCTTTTATAAAGCCCCTTTATACTTCGAGCTGACGATTGATGTTTGGGTATAAAAAGTTTTTTGTTGAAGAAGTTATTGAAAAATAACTTTGGTAGAGAATATCCACAAACAAGAAACAAGGGAACTGATGAGATCCTGTGGCGAGCATCGAAACTACCCCTTGGCGAACAATGCCAAACCTTCTCCACTAATAAATTAGTTATTTTAAATATTAAAACAACAGCAATGGGTTTAAGCCAGACTATTTTGAAAAATCAAAATTGTAACAGTTATCCCAATAAAAAACACAACACCAATGTTCTAGTTAATTTTTTAAAATATTTTTTCAAAACATTTTTTCAAAACATTTTCTTTTCAATATTTTTTTAATATTTTTTTAAACCACTTAAAATTTGTTTTATTATGTCTTATACTTTTAAATACATTTGTTTAATATTGTTAAATATATTTTTTTCGAAATATTTTTATTATTTATTTTTTTGAAATACGGTGACGTTTTATTTGAATAGCTGTTGCTATTTTGTTTTTTTTTTTTCTTTTCTTTTTCAAAATAGTCTGTCTTAATCCCTTCGTTGTTGTTTTAATATTTTAAAGCAGTGAATTGATTAGTGGGAAAAATTTGTCATTGTTCGCCAAGGGGTAAGGCAGGGAAGACTATAGTTTCGATCCTCACCACAGGATCTCATATGTTCCCTTGTTTTTTGTTTGTGGATATTCTCCAACCCAAACATCTATCGTCGGCTCGGTTTTAAAACATTTTTTTATTTTTTTAAATGTTTTTTTAACTTTTTTATAACTTTTTTATTATTTTTTTAATATTTTTTAAAATATGAGTTTTTTCATATTTTTAAAGATATTTTTTTCAAAATAATTTTTTTAATTTATTAAAATGTTTTTTATATATTTTTTAAATATTTTCTTAAAATATAAAACAAAACAAACAAAACAACAAAACAATATTAAAAATAATACATTTTTGTAATATTTTAAAAAAATTTCCTTTTATTTTTCAAAATATATTCTCTATATATTTTTAAATCTTTTTTCAACATATTTTTCTCATATATTTCTTTAATACTAGTTTGAATTTTTAAATATTTTGAATTTTTAAAGATTTTTTTAGGTTTTCAATATTTATTTGGTTTCCAAAGTCCACATGACTTGGATTTTAAAAGAATTCTTTCTAGGCCTATAAAATCCTTGATTTTTTAACTTATTTTTGAAAATATTTGGATTTTTTAAGTATTTTTATTGATTAATTTTTTCAACATATATTTATATTTTTTAAACATTTTTTTTCAAAATATTTTCTATACATTTTTTATTTTTTAATACCTTTTTCAAAATATTTTTTTTTAAATTTTTTTAAAATATGTTGTAAAATTATTTTTTTACAATTTTTTTCTAGTATTTGAATTTTGTGATTTTTAAGTTCTTTTTTATAAATATTTTATTAAAACTATTTTTTTTCTTTTTTCAAAATACTTCATAAAAAATGTATAGTTTTTCAAGTCGTCGAAATTTGTGGTTTTTAAATATTTTCAAAAAATATATTTTAAACCAGAAGTATTTTAAAAATGTTTGTATCGATGTATTTGTTTAAATAATTTTTCAAAATATTTGTTCTAGTCCTCCAAAGGCCACAAAGCGTGGATTTATTTTAAGATGATCGATTTGGTCCATACTTTCTGTAGCATAAACTTTCTTCCAGAGTAATATGAGGTTCCAATATGGTCTCAATAGGTCCACTCCTTCGGGTACCTCCCACACAAAATTACGGAAAAGTTCAGTTTAGGGCCATCTCTCGAATCGCTCTCATTTTTATTTTAGCAACTTGTATTCACTGCCCTCCATACGACGGTACAAGTTTCATCAGGGGCAAGTCCACACTTCCTGAGAAAATAGCCTGAAAGTTGCAAAAAACCCCTATGACACCGTGTGAGGTGGTTTGAGCGCAAGATAACTCTCGAACGGATCTGCCGATTCGGTCCAAAATTTGGCCTTAGTAATATTTTGTCCAAACAGAGTATAAGTTTGAACATAAGCCATATCGGTCCACTCCTTCGGGTACCTCCCCCACAAAAGTTAAAAAATATTCGGAAAAAAATTTCGTACGGTAACTCTTGAAGGGAGTGGCCGAATTGGTCTATACTTTACACATCCTAATATATCTACCAGATATAGATCAGGTTCAAATATGGACTATATTTGTCCACTCCATCCGGTACCTCCCACACAAAATGTCGGATAAGTTCACTTTAGGACCTGATATCGAATCAATTTGATTTTTGTTAAAGCAACTTGCATTCGCTGCCTCAATTACGATGGTAAAAGTTTTTTTAGGCGCAAGTCCATACTTCTTGAGCAAACCCCCTATGGCACCATATGTTGTGGTTGGAGATCCACTTCCATAACGGTCAATGTCGATCCATTCCTTTTAGTATCTCCTCCGCAAAACTTTTGATCTTTAATCCTAATCAATATTTTTGTCGATTCAAACGCCCAAAATTTTTAAAACCCCCTAAATTCATACGTATTTTGGGGAAAATTTGTTTCAATATACACAGGCTGAGGGTATATCTCTGTCGGCAAAACCGACTGATACTTTTTTACTTGTTTTAAATTATTTTTAAAGAATTTTTTCTCTGCTTCAAAATTTCTGAAGACGTGGTTTTGTAAAGAAATTTTTCTAGGCTTCAAAATTCTCTAAAAATATTTGAAATTTTCTTAAATATTTTTAAAGATAATTTTTGGAATTTTTTAAAAAAAATTTTAGATTTTTTTAAAAATTTTGAATTTTTTTCTATTTTTTTAATATTTAAATATTTTATTTTTTTAAATAATTTTTTAAAAATATTTGGAACTTTTTAAATTTTAGAGATCTTTTTCTAGGCTTGCAAAGTTCACGTCTTCATTTTCTAAAGAATTTTTTAGAATTCGTTTTTGAAAATATCTGGAATTTTGTTATAACATTTTTAAAATTTTGATTATATTTTTGTCGACCTTTGATCTTTTAATATTGTTGTAGTTTGTTCTACAGTCAATCCCACGGCAGCGGGTTCTTACGTACCGGATTGACCCGAAACCGAAAGTGTCTCGGCCAGCGGCTGCCAACCAGCATTATATGCTGCTACAACAACAACAACAACAATTTTTAAAATTTCTAAATAATATTTAGTTTTTTTTTAAATAGGTTTCAAAATGTATTGAATTTTTTAATATAGTTTTAAAAATTTTTTTAAATATTTTGAAAGAACCTTTTTTAAAAAATAAAAAGGTCGAAGAGATCACAAAAGTAATTCTAAAAAGCTTGGGATTTTTTTTTTAAACTTGGAAATTTTTTAAAATATTTTTTAAAACATTTTTTAGGAATTTTCTAAAAATGTTTAGATTTTTTTAATATTTTTAAAGAACTTTTAAAAGCATTGGAATTGTTTAAAATATGTTTAAAACTTTTTCAGAAAATATTTGAAATTTTTAAAAAGTATTTGCATTTTTTTAATTTTTAAAGAATTCTTGTAATAGAATTTTGGAAAATATTTGGAACTTTTTTAATATTTTTAAAGAATTTTCTAAAAATAATATACATATTTAATATTTTTAAAGAATGCTTTACAACTATTTGGAATTTTTTATTGTTTTAAAGAATTTGTTGATAATGTTTGATATTCATTTAAAATGTTTTTTGAAAATATTTGGAAGTTTTTATATTTTTAATGAATTTTAATACATTTTGAAAATATTTGGATTTTATTTTTCAAATAATTTTAAAATATTTGGAATTTTTTAAATTATTTATAAAGAATTTTGTTAACACATTTGAATTTTTTTTAAATATTTATAAAGATTTTTTTCCAAATATTTGATTTTTTTAAATAGTTTTAACGAAATTTTTAAATGTTTTTCAAAGGTTTTTATATATTTATTTATTCCATTAAATAAGACTATTTGAATAAAATTTAAATATTTGGTTTTTTTAAATATTTGTAAGGAATTTTTTGAAACTATTTAGAATTTTGTTAAATATTTTTAAAGGATTTTTTAAAACATTTAAAAGATTTAGCTTATTTTTTCATTTCCCTCTATTGTGAAAGTTGTTTTCTTCTTCTTTCAATTTCTTCTCCTCTTATTCCCCCCCAGATACTTATCTTCTGGATCCCAAAATATTCCTCCATCTAATGAAAGAGAATATGCCGTTACGTGTTTGGTCTGGTGTGGATTATTTAAAGGAGCCCCCAAAACCAAACCAATATGGACCTCCCATTACCTTTCAACGAAACGATAGTATCGGACGCAGACCCTTGAATATGCAAATGAAAACTATAGCCCATAAAACGGGTATTATTGTGGACCAATTCAACACACCATGTGCCCTGAACGTGTTAAGTTGGTGTGCAGCTTCAGAACAAAATTATTTTACCACAAATCGTTTTTGGCTATTGATTGGCAAGGATGAGCAAGACTTAGCATCATTAGAGGTTAATGATATATTTCTACCTCCGGATAGTGAAGTTAAGGTTTTGCTAAAATCCGAAATTGGGACTTTTTCGCTCATTGATATCTACAAAGTGGCTGCTGAGAAGCGGCTCAAGGTCCGCAAAGTATTGGGAAATTTTACGGAAGTTAAAGAAATGCTCAGAGCTTTACAAAAATTTGGTTCGCCAATATCATATCGTGAAAATTTGGAGGGTATAACCTTTAAAACTGGCCTGGTCATTGCATTTCCGGATATGTTTACCGACATCAATGATTTGTCATTGCGGCACATTGATACCATATCGAAGGTGAATAATCGCTTGACTTTGGAGCTGGCAAATAAGTTGAATATGAAGTAAGTTCCACATTCCATTCCAAATATTCGATTAACATTCTTCCAATTAGGTTCAATACCCATCAAATGGACAATTATGGCTGGCATCAACCGAACGGCTCCTTTGATGGCTTCATGGGCCGCATGCAACGTTACGAATTGGATTTTGGTCAAATGGCAATATTTATGCGTTTGGATCGTATAGCTTTGTGTGATTTTGTGGCCGAAACTTTTCGCATTCGTGCTGGGGTAATGTTCCGACAACCTCCCCTTTCGGCGGTGGCAAATATTTTTGCAATGCCCTTCGAAAGTGATGTTTGGATTTCAATTTTGATATTGATTTTTTTTACAATATTTGTTTTCACCCTGGAGTTGTTGTTTTCACCCCATGCCCATGAAATGGATTTTTGGGATGGTGTGGTATTTGTGTGGGGTGCCATGTGTCAACAGGGTTTCTATTTTGCCTTTGCAAATCGCTCAGGACGCATCATCATCTTTACAACCTTTGTGGCGACGCTATTTCTTTTTACCTCATTTTCGGCAAATATTGTGGCTCTGCTTCAAAGTCCTTCGGAGGCTATACATAATTTAAAGGATTTAAGTCAATCTCCCCTGGAAATTGGGGTCCAGGATACGGTCTATAATAAGATATATTTTAATGTGAGAGCTGCTAAAAGTGCAAATTGGAAATAATAAAAATGTACCTTTCTTCCAGGAATCCACTGATCCCGTCACCAATCTCTTGTACCATAAAAAGATTGCTCCCAAGGGCGAGAGTATTTATATGCGTCCCATGATTGGCATGGAAAAGATGCGCACCGGGCTCTTTGCCTATCAGGTGGAACTACAGGCTGGCTATCAAATTATAAGTGACACCTTTAGTGAACCGGAAAAATGTGGCCTCATGGAATTAGAACCTTTTCAGCTACCCATGATTGCTGTACCGACGAGGAAGAATTTTCCCTACAAGGAACTTTTTCGAAGGCAGTAAGTATGAACCCTCGGGTTCACCTACTCTACTTTGTGGCCTTTTGAGGCCAGGAAAAAAATTCTATAAAAAATCAACGTTTTACGACCTTTGGAGGCCAGGAAAAAAAATCTTTCAAAAATCCAAGTTTTACTGCCTTTGGAGACCTGGAAAAAATTCTTAAAAAAATTCCAAGTTTTACGGCCTTTGGAGGCCTGGAAAAATCCTTAAAAAAATCCATGTTTGAGGATCTTTGGAGGCCTGGAAAAATTCTTTAAAAAATCCACGTTTTAGGGCCTTTGGAGGCCTGGACAAAATTCTTTAAAAAATCCACGTTTTAGGGCCTTTGGAGGCCTGGAAAAAATTCTTTAAAAAATCCACGGTTTAGGGTCTTGGGAGACGTGGAAAAAATTCTTTAAAAAATCCACGTTTTAGGGTCTTGGGAGACGTGGAAAAAATTCTTTAAAAAATCCACGTTTTAGGGTCTTGGGAGACGTGGAAAAAATTCTTTAAAAAATCCACGTTTTAGGGTCTTGGGAGACGTGGAAAAAATTCTTTAAAAAAGTCCACTTTTTACGGACTTGGAGACGTGGAAAAAATTCTTTAAAAAATCCACGTTTTAGGGTCTTGGGAGACGTGGAAAAAATTCTTTAAAAAATCCACGTTTTAGGGTCTTGGGAGACGTGGAAAAAATTCTTTAAAAAATCCACGTTTTAGGGTCTTGGGAGACGTGGAAAAAATTCTTTAAAAAATCCACGTTTTAGGGTCTTGGGAGACGTGGAAAAAATTCTTTAAAAAATCCACGTTTTAGGGTCTTGGGAGACGTGGAAAAAATTCTTTAAAAAATCCACGTTTTAGGGTCTTGGGAGACGTGGAAAAAATTCTTTAAAAAATTCACGTTTTAGGGTCTTGGGAGACGTGGAAAAAATTCTTTAAAAAATCCACGTTTTAGGGTCTTGGGAGACGTGGAAAAAATTCTTTAAAAAATCCACGTTTTAGGGTCTTGGGAGACGTGGAAAAAATTCTTTAAAAAATCCACGTTTTAGGGTCTTGGGAGACGTGGAAAAAATTCTTTAAAAAATCCACGTTTTAGGGTCTTGGGAGACGTGGAAAAAATTCTTTAAAAAATCCACGTTTTAGGGTCTTGGGAGACGTGGAAAAAATTCTTTAAAAAATCCACGTTTTAGGGTCTTGGGAGACGTGGAAAAAATTCTTTAAAAAAGTCCACGTTTTACGGACTTGGAGACGTGGAAAAAATTCTTTAAAAAATCCACGTTTTAGGGTCTTGGGAGACGTGGAAAAAATTCTTTAAAAAATCCACGTTTTAGGGTCTTGGGAGACGTGGAAAAAATTCTTTAAAAAATCCACGTTTTAGGGTCTTGGGAGACGTGGAAAAAATTCTTTAAAAAATCCACGTTTTAGGGTCTTGGGAGACGTGGAAAAAATTCTTTAAAAAATCCACGTTTTAGGGTCTTGGGAGACGTGGAAAAAATTCTTTAAAAAATCCACGTTTTAGGGTCTTGGGAGACGTGGAAAAAATTCTTTAAAAAATCCACGTTTTAGGGTCTTGGGAGACGTGGAAAAAATTCTTTAAAAAATCCACGTTTTAGGGTCTTGGGAGACGTGGAAAAAATTCTTTAAAAAATCCACGTTTTAGGGTCTTGGGAGACGTGGAAAAAATTCTTTAAAAAATCCACGTTTTAGGGTCTTGGGAGACTTGGAAAAAATTCTTTAAAAAATCCACGTTTTAGGGTCTTGGGAGACGTGGAAAAAATTCTTTAAAAAATCCACGTTTTAGGGTCTTGGGAGACGTGGAAAAAATTCTTTAAAAAATCCACGTTTTAGGGTCTTGGGAGACGTGGAAAAAATTCTTTAAAAAATCCACGTTTTAGGGTCTTGGGAGACGTGGAAAAAATTCTTTAAAAAATCCACGTTTTAGGGTCTTGGGAGACGTGGAAAAAATTCTTTAAAAAATCCACGTTTTAGGGTCTTGGGAGACGTGGAAAAAATTCTTTAAAAAATCCACGTTTTAGGGTCTCGGGAGACCTGGAAAAATTCTTTAAAAAATCCACGTTTTACGGCCTTTGGAGGCCTGGAAAAAATTCTTTAAAAAATCCACGTTTTACGGCCTTTGGAGGCCTGGAAAAAAATCTTTAAAAAATCCACGTTTTACGGCCTTTGGAGGCCTGGAAAAATTTCTTTAAAATCCACGTTTTAGGGTCTCGGGAGACCTGGAAAAATTCTTTAAAAAATCCACGTTTTACGGCCTTTGGAGGCCTGGAAAAATTTCTTTAAAATCCACGTTTTAGGGTCTCGGGAGACCTGGAAAAATTCTTTAAAAAATCCACGTTTTACGGCCTTTGGAGGCCTGGAAAAATTTCTTTAAAAAATCCACGTTTTAGGGTCTCGGGAGACCTGGAAAAATTCTTTAAAAAATCCACGTTTTACGGCCTTTGGAGGCCTGGAAAAAATTCTTTAAAAAATCCACGTTTTACGGCCTTTGGAGGCCTAGAAAAAATTGTTTAAAAAATCCACGCTTTACGGCCTTTGGAGGCCTGGAAAAAATTGTTTAAAAATCCACGTTTTACGGCCTTTGGAGGCCTGGAAAAAATTCTTTAAAAAATCCACGTTTTACGGCCTTTGGAGGCCTGGAAAAAATTCTTTAAAATCCACGTTTTACGGCCTTTGGAGGCCTGGAAAAAATTCTTTAAAAAATCCACCTTTTACGGCCTTTGGAGGCGTGGAAAAAATTCTTTAAAAAATCCACGTTTTACGGCTTTTGTAGGCGTGGAAAAAATTCTTTAAAAAATCCACGTTTTACGGCTTTTGGAGGCGTGGAAAAAATTCTTTAAAAAATCCACGTTTTACGGCCTTTGGAGGCGTGGAAAAAATTCTTTAAAAAATCCACGTTTTACGGCCTTTGGAGGCGTGGAAAAAATTCTTTAAAAAATCCACGTTTTACGGCCTTTGGAGGCGTGGAAAAAATTCTTTAAAAAATCCACGTTTTACGGCCTTTGGAGACCTGGAAAAAATTCTTTAAAAAATCCACGTTTTAGGGTCTTGGGAGACCTGGAAAAAATTCTTTAAAAAATCCACGTTTTAGGGTCTTGGGAGACCTGGAAAAAATTCTTTAAAAAATCCACGTTTTAGGGTCTTGGGAGACCTGGAAAAAATTCTTTAAAAAATCCACGTTTTAGGGTCTTGGGAGACCTGGAAAAAATTCTTTAAAAAATCCACGTTTTAGGGTCTTGGGAGACCTGGAAAAAATTCTTTAAAAAATCCACGTTTTAGGGTCTTGGGAGACCTGGAAAAAATTCTTTAAAAAATCCACGTTTTAGGGTCTTGGGAGACCTGGAAAAAATTCTTTAAAAAATCCACGTTTTAGGGTCTTGGGAGACCTGGAAAAAATTCTTTAAAAAATCCACGTTTTAGGGTCTTGGGAGACCTGGAAAAAATTCTTTAAAAAATCCACGTTTTAGGGTCTTGGGAGACCTGGAAAAAATTCTTTAAAAAATCCACGTTTTAGGGTCTTGGGAGACCTGGAAAAAATTCTTTAAAAAATCCACGTTTTAGGGTCTTGGGAGACCTGGAAAAAATTCTTTAAAAAATCCACGTTTTAGGGTCTTGGGAGACCTGGAAAAAATTCTTTAAAAAATCCACGTTTTAGGGTCTTGGGAGACCTGGAAAAAATTCTTTAAAAAATCCACGTTTTAGGGTCTTGGGAGACCTGGAAAAAATTCTTTAAAAAATCCACGTTTTAGGGTCTTGGGAGACCTGAAAAAAATTCTTTAAAAAAATCCACGTTTTAGGGTCTTGGGAGACGTGGAAAAATTCTTTTAAAAAATCCACGTTTTAGGGCCTTTGGAGGTCTGGAAAAAAATCTTTTAAAAAATCCACGTTTGAGCTACTTTGGAGGCCTGGAAAAATTGTTTTAAAAATCTGCGTTTGAAGGCCTTTGCATGCCTGGAAAAAATCTTTAAAAAAATCCACGTTTTACGGCCTTTGGGGGACTGGAAAAAATCTTTAAAAAATCCACGCCTTAGGGCCTTTGGAGGCCTGGAATAAATTCACGTTCTACGGCTTTTGGAGTCCTAAAAAATTTCTTTTAAAAATCCACGTTTTACGGCCTTTGGAGGCCTGGAAAAAAATCTTTAAAAAATCCACGTCTTAGGGCCTTTGGAGGCCTGGAAAAAATCACGTTCTATGGCCTTTGGAGTCCTACAAAATTTCTTTAAAAATCCACGTTTTACGGCCTTTGGAGGCCTGGAAAAAATTCTTTAAAAAATCCACGTTTTACGGCCTTTGGAGGCCTGGAAAAAATTCTTTAAAAAATCCACGTTTTACGGCCTTTGGAGGCCTGGAAAAAATTCTTTAAAAAATCCACGTTTTAGGGCCTTTGGAGGGCTGGAAAAAATCTTTAAAATTCCACGTTTAACGGCATTTGGAAGCCTGGAAAAAATTTTTAAATATCTTATTTATTTTCTCTTTCCAGATTACGTTGGCAGCGTGAGGTGGGTCTAATGAATCGCGAAGAACTGAAATGGTTTCCACAGAAACCTAAATGTGAAGGTGGCGTTGGTGGTTTTGTTTCCATTGGACTCACCGAATGTCGCTATGCCTTGGCCATGTTCGGTTATGGTGTTCTATTGGCCATATTCGTATTTTGTTGTGAAATTTTGATAAGAATTTTACATCGTTTGGGTATGAGAATGAATTCCTATTATAATGGAGAAATATTTCCCGAAATTATTGGGCCGAAAATAATTTGAATGATGATTTGACATGCTGAACTAACCTCGTAATTGGAAAATAATCAATGTTAACAATATTCAATTATTTATCAATAGTAGATATTTTTGACAGTAAAGTGATTTGTCGCTAAACGAAAAGAAAATCAATTAGCCTAGTCAGCAACATTGTAGACGTAGCTTACCAAATATTTGCTTTCTATTTGAATTGTATTTGTTATGTAGATTGTTGTTTGTTGTATGTTTTCAAGATTTGATTGTGTTTTAATAAATGTAGAGAACTTAAAAAAATGTTGGAGGCTTGTTTGTAAAATTATCTACAGGATATGCCTCTTACCGCTATAGGTTACGTATTAATTATTACACATCTTGGCTTCACGATTCCGCAGTTTTTTTCTTTTTATTTCATTTTACTGTGGCTCCGGATGAGGTTTTTTCTTTTTATTTCGTTTTTCTTTGTTTTCAAAAATGGATTTTTATTGATTTTTTCCTCAAGCAAGTCTTCTTTGTTTCTTCAAAATAAATAAAATGCATTAAACTGTAAGAATATATAACGTCAAGTTCTTCTAACAACAATATGTAATTTGTGCTCGCTCTACCATATAAGCCTTTGTGGTTCCTTATAATTATCCCATTGAATTTCTTTGGTAAAGAATATGTAAAATGTTATGGCATTAATTAGAACATTAAAGCTCAATTCAGTCCAATGGGAACGACTAGATTTCAAATTAGGACGGGTATTTAGACGAAACAGAACAAAGGGAATTATAAAATAACGCAATTCCAATAGACGTTGGAAACATAAAACTATGGCAGTTGCTAACCAAAACATAAATTGAAGATTAAAACGTAAATGTTTAATGCCTTGGTGGATGAACATGAAGCAGATAGCATAGACAGGGCACATACAGTACTTAAACCACCAATAGCGACCATATAGCCTTTGCCATACATAGAATATATAATGACGATTATCGGCTAAGAGGTATGGATGGACCAAGGTATTGAAACGCACAATCATAAGGAAGACCACAGTCAACATGCACATTTCACTTTTATACTTCCACAAGGCTTGCATAGTGACACGGAAACGATTAATAACATTCGAAATGCCAAAGAAGCAGCAGAATACGGCGAAATAGAAGAGCTGTAAGAGAAACAGAAGACAAACATAAGTTTTTTGATTTGCATTTTTAAAATCTGTTTGGTATTACCTGTGGTAAATGAATGCTAGCCTCGTGAGCTCTCTTATCTCCCAGCACAATAGAACCATTGAGATAAACGAAACCCATAAATGGTAGGATAATAACCAGATAGAAACATCCTTGTGTAATAATGTACCAAAGGCATTTTACCACAAGCTCAAAGCGTTTCAAAATATCCACTATAACCTGAATGGAGATAAAAAGAAGACAAAAATTAATTGGGGTCATCTACTCTACAGTAGACGACCCTTGGGGTCATCTACTCTACAGTAGACGACCCTAGGGGTCATCTACTCTACAGTAGACGACCCTTGGGGTCATCTACTCTACAGTAGACGACCCTTGGGGTCATCTACTCTACAGTAGACGACCCTTGGGGTCATCTACTCTACAGTAGACGACCCTTGGGGTCATCTACTCTACAGTAGACGACCCTTGGGGTCATCTACTCTACAGTAGACGACCCTTGGGGTCATCTACTCTACAGTAGACGACCCTTGGGGTCATCTACTCTACAGTAGACGACCCTTGGGGTCATCTACTCTACAGTAGACGACCCTTGGGGTCATCTACTCTACAGTAGACGACCCTTGGGGTCATCTACTCTACAGTAGACGACCCTTGGGGTCATCTACTCTACAGTAGACGACCCTTGGGGTCATCTACTCTACAGTAGACGACCCTTGGGGTCATCTACTCTACAGTAGACGACCCTTGGGGTCATCTACTCTACAGTAGACGACCCTTGGGGTCATCTACTCTACAGTAGACGACCCTTGGGGTCATCTACTCTACAGTAGACGACCCTTGGGGTCATCTACTCTACAGTAGACGACCCTTGGGGTCATCTACTCTACAGTAGACGACCCTTGGGGTCATCTACTCTACAGTAGACGCCTCTTGGGGTCATCTACTCCACAATAAAGTCGGTCACTTTACCTTAGGTTTATAAATTTGCACATCGTTGGGTTTTATTCCCTTCAGTTCGGCATATTTCACCGTCACCAAATCCAAGGCCATTGTACCGAAGGCCATGGCAACCCAAACCACATTGGTTTGACGCATTAAAACACTGGCAGCAGCTAAAGGAAAGACAACAAATAATTCAATGGAAGGGAAGAACAATAGTATCCACAAACCTACCATACACAGATGCCTGTAAATGGTTACCTCTCTGCCAAAAGACATACATCAAAAGGACCGTGGTCAACGACAGAGTATCGGAATAATATAAATGACTAAAGAAATATAGAGGTGGTAGACTACCAATTGTCAGAGCTTCCAATGCAGCCAATGTAGAATGGGCATTACCCAAAGTTTTGCGACGTATATAATACAAGAGGACAACATTAACGGCGGCCGCTACCAAGGAAATCAAACGCAAACCCAATACCTCACAAAATTCTAAAGGTATTAAGAGCAAGGCAAAGAAATAGAGACCGGGGAATGTGGTTATTTTGGGATCCCACTAGAAGAGAACGAGAAATAAGCATATTTAGTTGTAGCTTTATATGGCATCAATGAAGATTTCATCTTATCACTTACCTCCTTGAACTGCTTGTGGCAATAACGTAGACCTTGTTTCAAGTGGAATTCTTCATCGATGACCATTTGTGTTGTGCTATAAACCCTGAGAAAAAGTGGCAGGGAATATGCTGCAAATACCAGCACCAGCAATATGGGCAGCAAATAAGTTTTCATGTTGCCGTCTTGGTTGCTTCGAAGGGCTCACACAATTCCAAAGTTCCTCCTGTGAATGCTTTTATCCTCTTCCCAAGTCTGTAATTGTCAAGGAATGATTTCGTGAATTAAATGTCAAATTGTTTGCAAAATAAGGTGATGAGAGTTGCATTACAGAGCGAGAGAGCAATGAGGCCGGTATAAACAAAAAATAAAACCACCTTATTTCTATTTTTAGAATAAGTAACGCGAATGAATAAACAAATGTAGGTGGAAATGTTTGAGTAGTTTTTTTCGAGCTATTTTTGTATTTTTTTAATGATTTTTAAAGAATTTACATACAATTTATAATTTCTTTCTATAATTTCTCACCTCAAGCAGCAATTCGTGTTTATCTGTCTCTTCTTCTTGCTGGGCTGTATTTGATAGTTGTTGCAATATTCCCGTCGTACGCTGCACACATACGCTGTACGACAAGATACGATACGTTGATTGTGCTCTTCCACAAAGTGGCAACTCAATGTAGATACCAATTTTCGATATGGCAACTTTCAAGTAAACAACTGATTTTTTTTGCTGGAAATTTTTCAGTTGAAAAAATAAAATCAGTTGGCAAAGACATTTGGTTTTGGCAACAAGTAAATAAATTCAAATAAATTGTGTTCAAGTTCTCGCGCTTCAATTTTGTGATAAAAAAAGAAGAAGAAATGGTGAGTAATTTGTGCAAAATTCTTTCGATTAATTGTTTTTTTGTTTGTCTGTTAAACTGTTAAATACTTTTTAAATCTCTTTGCTATTATTAAAATAGTGTTAAATTTGACGTGTTTTTTTCTTATTTCAATCGTAAAAAATATTGAATTTTTTGTGTTCGTGATAGTTATCTTTCTACATTACCATTTGTGCAAATTATTTAATTAATGCGCATTAGTTTAAAGTTATGTTGCAAAATGTTAGGAAATTTGTATAAAAATACATCCGAAAAGATAAATTAATAAAGGAGGTTAGGGTTTTATTTTGGTTTAAATTGTTACCTACATTTCCTGAAAAAGGAGGAAAGGAAGTAAACAAAAAACAGAACACATATATTACATTTTCCTTACAAATGATATTTTTACACTATTTTCCTAATTGTACGCAGTAATAGTTCCCTAAAAGAGAGAATGATGCAAGATTGAAGCAATCTTTCTTTACATTTCATGTGTGCTTAAACATGTACCAGGGTATTGTTTTTGTAAAATAAAGATTAAAATGATATTCTGCTGTGAAAAACATATTCAATTTTTCAAACCATTCGTAAACGATCATATGCCATGTTTACACTTGCGCTCCAAAATCCACTGGATTTCACGAAATCCTGAAATACACCCCGGTGTTTACACTTATTTTTTGTTGATTTCAGACATATCACAATGATCAAGGTAGATGCATATGCGCAGCTGATTGAACATGAATTTTCAAAACAAGTTATTGTAAATTGTATTAGTCATCAAAATATACGACAATATAGAACTTTACAACTTTTGAAAATTATCGTAAAATTATCTATATATCGTATTAATTGTGTATGGTTCCAACAAATGGAAAAATAAACAATGATTTTAGCTCTGTTCCAGAACTAAAAAGTTTTTACAATTTTTACCACTTTTACACATTTTGCGTTCCCGTACACAAAATTTATATGAAAATCCTTTACGACTTTTACAATTTTTACGACTTTTACCACTTTATAAAGTACGGGAGCAGGCCATTTATCGTTGAAGCATCATAATAAATTTTGATCGATAACAGTTGTGTTCTTCTCCTGATTTCTGCCATACAATTTTGGCCTAGTAGAAACTAGCAGCAAGCATGATCATGATATGATTGGTGATACGTTGACATTTATGCTGGAGTTTTTGCAATTTCCGTCATTTTTTCGTTCCCGGAATTTTTAATAAATTTTTGACAATTCGCTCTTTTTTCTAACATTACCATTAAAAAAGTACGGGAACACAATGAAAAATAGCATTTAAGAAAAGTAATTTAATATTTTATTCACATTGTTTACAAATTTTGATAATAAAATTTTTTGTTGCAGCAATTGACCATCTACCTTGTTTATTGTGATACGTGAAAAGTGTTGCAACTTTTGGTACTTTTTTAGGCAAACACAGGGTTGTATATCATGTGTACTGTGATTTCGATGTTGATTTCGCTGAAATCACGAAATGAGATGATTTCATTTTTGTATGGGAAATCATGATAAATTTTGCATGATTCCACGCGAAATCACGAAACGCCTTCGAAATCACGAAACGATGCCGAATGTAAACCAGACAATACCTTCTATTTGATCAGTTTTGAGGTTATGATGTTACGTTCTCAAGTTCTCGATGATAAACATAACAACTGCCGCGGAACAGAACCTATTGCAACAGATTTGTTCCACGTTCCTTGACATGGATTTTTTAAGGAATTTATTCCAGGACTTCAAACTGTGATTTTTAAAGCATTTTTCCAGGCCTCCAAAGGCCATAAAACGTACATTTTAAAAGAATTTTTTCCAGCCATTCAAAGCCCTTAAATCGTGAATTTTTAAAGAATTTTTTCCCAACGCCTTAAAAAGCAGATTTTTAAACAATTTGTCCAGGCCTCCAAAAGCCCTAAAACATGAATTTTTCAAGATTTTTTTCCAAAGGCCTTTAAACGCAGATTTTTTAAACAATTTTTCAGACCTCCAAACGCCCTAAAATGTGGATTTTCTAAAGAATTTTTTCCAGGCCTCCAAAGACCCTCAAACTTGGATTTTTTTAAGAATTTTTTTCCAGGCCTCCAAGGCCGTAAAACGTGGTTTATTTTAAAGAATTTTTTTCCAGGCCTCCAAAGACCCTAAAACTTGATTTTTTATAGAATTTTTTCCAGGCCTCCAAAGGCCACAACGTGAGGCCTACTATGGAGTACGTGAACCCGAGGATTCATACATACTTACTGTCTTCGAAAAAGTTCCTTGAGGGAAAATTCTTCCTCGTTGGTACAGCAATCATGGGTAGCTGAAATGGTTCTAATTCAACCAGCCTCAACATCGTCACTGTTGCAACCAGCCTCAACATCGTCACTGGTGCAACCAGCCTCAACATCGTCACTATTGCGACCAGCCCAAGGCCAGTCTTCCTCAAATCTGTCACTGGTGTAACCAGCCTCAACATCGTCACTGTTGCGACCAGCCCAAGGCCAGTCTTCCTCAAATCTGCCACTGGTGTAACCAGCCTCAACATCGTCACTTTTGCGACCAGCCCAAGGCCAGTCTTCCTCAAATCTGTCACTGGTGCAACCAGCCTCCTTTATATCGTCAACCCAATCTGCATCTACATCGTCTCCATCAGATAGCGGTTCGGATTTCTTATTTGAACCACAACCAAAACGTAAAAACAAAATGCCAAAAACGGGCCAAAAAACAAATGTTGCAAAAAAACGAAAAAAATACCCACCAGAAACATTAGTAATGTGTGTGCAAATGTGCCTGGATGGGGAAATGAGCCCCGCGAAGTGTGAGGTGGAGTACGGTGTTCCTGCAAGGACTATAAGAAAACGACTTAAAAAACGCAGAGAAGAAAATATATTCAACAAGCCTCCTAGCTCCGGTCTCGCAGGCTATAAGCCTGTGGTGACGGGATCAGTGGATTCCTGGAAGGAAGGTACATTTTAACTTTTTACAATTTGCACTTCACGAAATCAGCTTACATTAAAATATATCTTATTATAGACCGTGTCCTGGACCCCAATTTCCAAGGGAGATTGACTTAAATCCTTTAAGTTATGTATGGCCTCCGAAGGACTTTGAAGGAGGGCCACAATATTTGCCGAAAATGAGGTAAACAAAAATAGCGTGGCTACAAAGGTTGTGAAGATGATGATGCGTTCCGAGCGATTTGCAAAGGAGAAATAGAAACCATGTTGACAAATGGCAACCCATACAAATACCACACCAATTCAAAAATCCATTTCATGGGCATAGGGTGAAAACAGCAACTCCAGGGTGAAAACAAATATTGTAAAGATAATCAAAGGGGAGGTTGTCGGAACATTACCCCAGGTGAAGTTATCGTTGATAGCTGATGCCTTCTTTGAAGAGGGTGATGGATGGTGATGAATCACGTCGTGCTCTGCGTCGTTTCTATGTAGGCTTATCGCTGCGTGAAATTGTTTTAAATTGGCGTCATAAAACTCTGCAACTGTTGAAATTGTTTTTATTACAAAGGAAAGTGGTTTGTTTTGGATCTCCTGTTCGTGGTATGTGCACTGATATTGGGTATATCATCGTTGATACCACGTCTGCTAGAGAAGGGTTTTCAAGAAGTGGCATGTGTACTGAACTGAATGGAAAACAAAATTATTATTAAAACAAATTGAAAAGTTCATTTCAATTGCGGAAGGTGCTGGAAAAAAGGAAAAAAGGTATGTATAGTTTTGAGTTTTTTCACTTAATGCAACTACAATTTTTTTTCTTTCCATAGGGAATCGAAGGAAAAGTTTATTTCAATTGCGGAAGGGGACATTATTGGGACCGAGAGGTATGACACTCAAGAAGCTGGAGGAAACGACAAAGTGTCGGATCCAGATTAGGGGTCGCGGTTCCTTCAGGTCCGCTGAGGAAGAGGAAGTTAAGCGCACGTCTAGAGATCCTGCCTACAGGCATCTCCAGAAAGAAATGCACGTTGTAGTTACTGCGGTAGCTCCGCCAGTGGAGGCATACTCGATGATGGCAAGTGCGCTCCGGACTTTGAAAGGACACCTAAAGCCGGATAAATTTGATAAAATCTCTCAGGACCAGTTCAAAGAGCTGGTAAGGCTCAATCCAGAGTATAATAGGTAAGTAATGATTGGCATAATTTTATTTATTTTTTATTTATTTATTCAATCCATATACTAAGTGTGGCGTTTTTGTCATTATTATTATTTTCAGAAATCAATGTAAACAATCCAGATACCAGCCGTACCACCATAATAAGCGAAGCAAATGAATACAACGGTTCCAATAGCTAGGAAATGATACCTCTACCACCTTTCAAAACGATCATAGTTTCACTCAAGCAGGAGATTTAGGAATTACATCCATTGCTGCAGTTGTGGAGAAGAAGATAACACAACAAATACAGCAGCAACAAAGTGTTCCACAACAAATTCGAGTAGTAACCAACAAGAACCTCAAGAGATACAATCACCAACATGGCTTTCCACCTCTTCAGACTTCCCAAGTTTGAGGCTGGTTGCACCCGTGACAGATTTGAGGAAGAATGGCCTTGGGCTGGTCGCAACAGTGACGATGTTGAGGCTGGTTGCAAAAGTGACGATGTTGAGGCTGGTTGCAACAGTGACGATGTTGAGGCTGGTTGCAACAGTGACGATGTTGAGGCTGGTTGCAAAAGTAACGATGTTGAGGCTGGTTGCAACAGTGACAATGTTGAGGGTGGTTGCAACAGTGACAGATTTGAAGAAGACTGGCTTGGGCTCAATTGCATTCTTGAAACCCCATGCGGGACAACAATTATTATAATGTTGTCTTCTTTTGTATCTGAAAAACAGAATAATACAAAATGATACTAAATAAGAGTAGTTTATGTATATTGAGATGTTTTCTTAATTATTATGTGGAAATGGTATTTTAAGTTTGTTTAGGTAAAAATTCATGTAACACCAAAGGATCTTTCTTACAATGAGCTTACTTGTTCAGAAGAAACTTTGATTTGGTGAAAGCTAACTCGCTGTAGGGTATGGTATGGTCGGCCCTGTCCGACCGTAGCCTTTGCTTACTTGTTTTTTTTTTATTAAATTTAGTTATAAGTTGAGTAGTGTAAGTAATGTGTCTGCTCTGTTGCAATGTTAAATAAATAAATTGAAATTAAAAATGAAAAAAAGCAAAAATAAAAATATAGGTTGAAAAATATATTACAAAATACCAACCCTTTTATTTTGGGAAATGCAATTCAGCCCAAAACAACCTGTTAGCCTCTTCAATGTTGCACGTTGCAACGCAGGCGTCGGATCGCGCCTTCGCATATTGCATTGAATAGTTTGTTGGGGTGACCTCAACCCGACTTCTAACATTGTGGAAAAACTTTTCGATGGTTAGATGGCTGCTTTGTAGGTCCAACTTTAAATTTCCAAAACTTGCAAACATTTTTTTCATCGTCATCAGCGTCCGGATATACTTGCTGAGGATGTGAGTGCTACACCGCCGTAAGACTTTTTTCCAATTTGCCAACAATTTGTTGCTTTTTGAACTCCGTCATTGCCGATAGAAATTTGATCGTTGCCTTGATGTCGTCGTTGCCTGCCTGGTCGTGCAGTGCCTGCAGAATTTCATTATTAAATAAATCATGATACCATTCTATTCTAAATGTATTATAGAAATAATCGTTTAACTTTGCGAAATGGTGACATCTGGTCGCCACATAACGAATATGAATACCAGGCAATCTTCCAAACATATCCCAACATTTGGTCGATGTATTTTCCAAAGTTCATCGCGCTCAGAATTGGTAACCACCACCACCTCCATGTCCAGTATAAAAACATATGGAATGGTACAGCAGCAACAACAACAGCAGTTGCAAAATGTTACAATGGCAACCATGTGCAACTATCAGAATTTTACTTCATCTTTGGTGAGATTTACCCAGACCATGGTACCTCGATCTCAACAACAGAATAATTCAACGGGCAAATTGTACGCAGAGAAATTTTACGGAAATCTCAGCTGCAAATGGCAGGAGAGGTTGTGCCATGGACGCAACAACAGCAACAAGCAAATAAGTCAACAAGGGAAATTGTACGCAGATCTCAGCTACAAACGGTTGCCAGACCAGCAGGAGAGGTTGTACGACGGATGCAACAACAACAAGGAAATAATTCAGCAAGGAAAATTGTACGAAAATCTCAGATCTCAGCCAGACCAGCAGGAGAGGTTGTACCACGGATGCAACAGCAGCAACCAGAAAAGTCAACAGGAGATATTGTACGCAGATCTCAGCTACAAATTGTCCCCAGAGCAGCAGGAGAGGTTGCACCAAGTTGCTCTCACCACAACCAGAATTTCTCTTCATCATTGGTTAGACCAACCCAAACCTTGGTACCACGATCTCAACAGCAGCAACAACAGAATAATTCAACAAGGCAAATTGTACGCAGATCTAAGCTACAAATGGTTGCCGGACCAGCAGGAGAGCTGTACCATGGATGCAACAACAACAAGCAAATAATTCAGCAAGGAAAATTGTACGAAAATCTCAGATCTCAGCCAGACCAGCAGGAGAGGTTGTACCACGGATGCAACAGCAGCAACCAGAAAAGTCAACAGGAGATATTGTACGCAGATCTCAGCTACAAATTGTCCCCAGAGCAGCAGGAGAGGTTACACCAAGTTACTCTCACCACAATCAGAATTTCCCTTCATCATTGGTTAGATCAACCCAAACCTTGGTACCACGATATGAACAACAGCAACAAGAAAATAATACAACAGGTGAAATTCTACACAAATCTCAGCTACAAATGGTTGCCAGACCAATGGGAGAAGTTTTACCATGGACGCAGCAACAACAGTTAAAAAACATTCCGACTACAAGTGGAAGAATGGGACAATCCCGGATATATCTGCAGCTAGAAAACACAAAAGAAGAGCAACAAAACGTTTGCACAAGTTCCCCTCAAACGGATTCTTTAACCTCTGCCTCTTCTCTAACAACAAAAGGTTTGGAACAACAACAAGAAGCACCGCTGCTATTCTGGACACGAGAGAAAGCTTACACGACTTGTGTTATATTTTACAAACATCAGAATGTTAGTAGTAGCTTTATTTAAATAAATATGTAGTTCCATTTGTAGAAAACAATGTGAAGGATTGATAAAGACACGATTTTCTACACCGAAAGCACTCATACAATGCCATACCACAACAGGGTCTCCTCTGTGCTTACGGTTGGAATTGTGAAAGAAACAAATAAGCTTCGTTCCCGTACTTTTTAATAGTAAAACTCGTAAAAGAGAGAACTGCAAAAAATTCTCACGCACAAGTTTTTTGAAATAGTTCGGGAACGGAAAAATGGAAAATAAGTCAAAAAACTGGAACAAATGTCAAAGTCGGCGTATCAGCCAATCAGACGCCGGCAACCATGTTACTATTTTTTTACTCGCCCAAATTTGTCGTGTAAAAAGTTTTTAAAGAGAGCGTCATTCAGCGCCATTTTTGTTTAAAGAGAAGTGAACATTTTACAACTTTTTTTGTGTACGGGAACGCTTTTTCGAGTAAAATGTGTAAAAGGCGTAAAAATTGTAAAAACTTTTTAGTTCTGGAACACAGCTATAGTTTAACATATCAATAACTTGAAATCAAGCTTTTCTTTTTAGGGGTACTAATATATATTTGTGTAGTAGTTAAGTAGTTTGTCCACATTTTCTTCCATTTGTTTCATCTTGTTATTTTTGTAAATTATAAAGATTCTTGTCAACCAGTATGCCATTCTCTATTAGGAAGCTTTCCACATCGGAGGGAAAGAAATCGTCAGACAAATCATCGGTAACCCTTACAAAATTGCCAATTACAATTATTTTATAATATACATATATTATATAATGAAAACAAATTAAAACATTAACGTTTAGTATTTTGAACATCTTGCACTTTTACCGTGCAATTAGTTCCAAAAACTTACCTCAGAGAATCTTCCTTTTGAACATCTTGCACTTTTACCGTGCAATTAGTTCCAAAAATTTACTTCGGAGAATCTTCCTTTTAACCATCTTGCACTTTTACCATGCAATTAGTTCCAAAAAGTAATTCTGGAAAACACCATTTGAACTTCTTGAACTCTTTCCGTGCAATTAGTTCCAAAAAGTTATTTTGGAAAACAACATTTGAACCCGCAACATTTGACGCGCAAAGACGTGAATTTTTCAATAAGATCAATAAATAATAAATAATTTCCAGAATGTCTGACGAATTTATAAATATTTGAAGAACAAAAAACAATATTAAAATCTTTTATAAAAAAAGTCAAAATGAAGAGGTAAGTTTGTGGTCAAAATGAAGAGGTCACCATGAATAAAGACGTAACCTACATGAAAATGCAATGAGATGCAATAAACTGCAGACATTGGCTTTTGTTCCTGACATTTTAATTTATTAATTTAATTTATTTATTATTTAACTTATTTATGTATTTTTAGCCAACAACAAGTAAGAGCATTATAAAATTGCGGGCAGAAGAGTTGAAATATGTCAACGATTTGGAAGAGGAAATTTCAAAAATAAACAAGGGTGATTTCCCTTTAATCACCGATTTGGTAAATAAAGGTAAGTAATAAATGGTACTTAATTTGATAAAATTCATAGCAACATAATTCATATGTTCATAGTTTTTGTTTACTGATTTTAAACATAGTTCATTATAACATTCACAGCAACATAATTCATATGTGCATAGTTTTTGTTTACTGATTTTAAAGAAAGTTTCAGCCAAAAGACGAATAAAATTAATTGATATGAACTTAAAAAATATTTGTCCTTCTTACAGATATCTATTCAATATTAAATTATATAACTTTCATTCATGTTTTCTATTTTTTCTCAAAATTTTGGTGTTTTCAGCATATTTTCAAATTTCTGTATTTTAAAAATTAACGAGAGAGAGGGACTTGCCAAAATAACTTTTTGGTATACAGACTTTTGATTTTTTTTTCTAACGCTGCAGTTACACGCAGGCTAGTAAATTAGTGCCAGTGGAGTACATGTAAGTACATGTATTATACTCGAAAATGCCGAAAAAGTGTTCGACTGGCATGCAGTTTTCTTGTGTGTTTACACATGCCAAGTTCAATTTCAAAATTAGTAGTAGGGGTTTGTCCTGTCAGATCCAGTTCGGTCAGTTTATGGCCTCATCTAAATCTACACTTTTTTGCATTTATCAGGCCTTTATCTCAGAAACGAATAGGAATTTGGCCTTGCTGTCTTTAGCAATATTGTAGCCCTAAACTAGTAGAACTTATCTTTCGAAAAAACCACATAAGAAAAACTTCATCTAGAGCATCAAAATCTATAAGATATAGAAAATTTTACATAATTGCTGAAATTCTGGTTAGTATCGGCTAAACTATTGAGAGTTGAACCAAGTAACCTTTTGCAAAAATCTTCCAAATAAAGTTCTCAACAATTCTTTAGAACATTCTGAAACTCTAAAATGCTTACTTCTGGTCTGTTCCTTTACTTTTGAAAATGGTAAAACCGGCAAAAGTAGCAAAAGTTGTGAACTGCTCTCATATGAATTGTATGGTGTCAGAACTAAAGGAACGCTTTTCGAATAAAAAGTGGTAAAACTTGAAGATTCTTGCACGTAAAGGAACAGAGCTTTCATGTTGTTTCAGCGGTATTTTGCATCATATCTTTTACAACACGTATTTCAAAAACAGTTCACACCAACAGTTTATTCTCGCATTTCGGATTTCACTTCATTGACATTTTTATTAAATCGTCTGACACAACAAAACCCGACTAGGGTTTCTTGTCGTTTGGGTCTGTACTTTCAAAAAATCCTCAGTTCGAATTGTTTGCACAAGATCAGCTTAAAAATGTTGCACAGTGTAATACTACACTGTTTTTGACTGCCCCGACAAATGAATTTTGTTACATGGATCACTGTTGAGATTGGATCAGATTGTTTATGAAAATCCGACGAAATGTTTCTACATGTAATACTATTTTAAAAATTGTTCTGAATAGTGCAATATTGCTTTCATGTTATCATGAAGGCGGTCTCTAAATAAATTTTTGGTGTCCACCATTTTCATATTAAATATTGTTTATTTGTACATTATTCCATTTATTTGTACATTATTTGTTAACAGCGGTTGATCGAGTATATGGGGCTGGAAGAAGGCCCGATGATGCCATAAATGTCCTATCAGACAACAAATGCACAACGCTAATGCAAATAGTCTCGGTGCCCACAGCGGAATTTCCAAATTTTAGTTTTAAGGGGAAATTGCTGGGACCGAAAGGTATGACGCTAAAGAAGCTGGAGGAAACGACAAAGTGTCGGATCCAGATCAGGGGTCGCGGTTCCTTCCGGTCCGCTGAGGAAGAGGAAGCTAAACGCATGTCTGGAGATCCTGCCTTCAGGCATCTCCAGAAAGACATGCACGTAGTAGTTATTGCGGTAGCTCCGCCAGTGGAGGCATACACCATGATGGCAAATGCGCTCCGGTCTTTAAAGGAACACCTAAAGCGGGATAATTTGATAAAATCTCGCAGGACCAGTTCAAAGAGCTGGTAAGGCTCAACCCAGAGTATAAAAGGTAAGTAATGATTGGCATAATTTTATTTATTTTTTATTTATTTATTTTATTTATTCAGTCCATATACTAAGTGTGACGTTTTTGTCATTATTATTATTTTCAGAAATCCATGTAAACCATCCAGATACCAGACGTACCACCATAATAAGCGAAGCAAATGAATACAACGGTTCCAAAAGATGCAAAACATACACTACAAAAGGTTAAAACTAACAATACATTAAATTTAATAGTCTTAAAATTCATTAAAAGTATGTAATTAAAGAAAATATGAAGATGTGTTTAGTAAATCAGCTAAGCAATATTAAAAATAAGAAAAAAACAATCATAACAAAAATTTGTACTAGTAATAAAATATATAAAATATAAAATTAATTTGATTATATTTATTTATAAATATAATATATAATATTTCAATATTATATAATATAAGTATGTATTATTTTTAAAAAAATATCCACGCTTGTGAAATGATCAATAAGTCACTTAACAATTCCTGAAAACAAAACCAAATTTAACCAAAACAGGTTAAAGTTGTCTTCATTGCTTTCATTGGCAGCCCATTTTGGTCATATGGACCAATTAAGGTATGTTATAGGGCAAATACCGCCTTGGACCCCACACACACACAATTTCAACAGTAAAGCACAGTTGTGGTATGGCGTTGCTTGAGTGCTTCCGGTATAGGAAATCGTGTCGAACGAATTAAGGATAAGATGTATTATTTAAACATTCTGAAAGGATAATTTGAAATTTAGGCGCTGAAAAATGGGATTTGGGACAACATTCCTATTTTATCAATGTATGAGCCCGAGCACAAATCACATATTTTTCCAAAATGGATGCTTTGTAACTGTCCAAAAGTGATTCAAACACCTCCCCTATCCTCGGATTTGAATCCTATAGATAATTTATGGAGTATTTTGGAGACAAATATAAAAAAGTAACATCTAAAGCAAACCCGTTCGTTGGTATTGATATGGTTACGAAGTTTTTCGGCAAATCACACACACGCGACCCGAACGCAAAGTAAGGGAGCAAATGTTTTGATTTTTTTACTTCAGTTTTGTACTCAATGTCATGCAAGCAGGTTGATGCCGCTTTATTTGTTTTTTTTTTTTTTTTTTTTTTGGTGCACTGAAAAGATTTTGCAGTTGTACAGCAAATATATGGAGAGGGAAGAATTTGAAAATGATTTTTTGTTTTGTATTAATATTTTTAATGACGCATATCCATCTTACCTTAGGCGTCATTATAATACGCATACAAAATATCATTTAATGACGGGAAATGTGCGAAAAAAATAATATGAGTGGATAATTTTCACTGTGAGGTAGAAATCGATGTTGTTTAACCATTTTTTTTTTTTTTATCAAAATTTACCCGAATTTCGTTAATTTTATTTTATTATATTTAAGTTAAGACCCTAATGTAAAAATATAAAAAGAACGAAACCGCTATCATTAATTAACTCTTAGCAATCGCAGTTTTAATAACAGAAACTGAAGTGGATACTTTTGACTGTGATTCACTGTATATTATTTTTAATTTTAGTCATACAAAGCGAACGCGCCAACAATATATTTTTTCTATTTGAAAATTTTGCCTTTTTAGGCGAAGATCATTTTTAGTATTCAGTCCAATCATGAATGTAAACTCCCCGTGAGTTTTGTCTTTCTGTCGTTGCAACTTAAAGGAGAAAGTGAAACAACTCACGGTGAGTTGATATTCATGATTGGGCTTATTAATTTTTTTTAATTTATTAATCGAGCTTTTTTTATGATCTATAATGCAAATGAAAAAGGAAAGCCGACGATTCGAACCCACACACCCACCACTATGTTTGGCTCTGAACGCTATCACGCCGTGACAACTTTTTTCCTGTGTTTTTCATTTCATACTCAATATGAAAATCATCACCCTGTTCTGTTCTGTCAGTGTAATTTTACCCACACATAAACAATTTAAGCGCTCGCTCTTCTTGGTCGGCTATGATCTAAAGCAGGTATCGGCACTAACACAAACGCATTCTTTGCGGTTTCACGCATACGACTCTCTCTCGCTCCCTCCAATGCAATGCGTTAATGCATTGCTAAAATTAACAAGTAAAAAAGTATCAGTCGGCTTTGCCGACAGAGATATACCCTCAGCCTGTGCAAATTGAAACAATTTTTTCACAAAAAACTTATGTATTTAGGGGGTTTCAAAATTTTGGTCGTATGAACCGACAAAATTCTTGATTAGGATTAAAGTTCAAAAATTTTGCGGAAAAGGTACTTAAAGGAATGGACCGACATAGACCATGGGGTTGCCATAGGGGTTTTTACACCATTCGGGCTCAAGAAGTATGGACTTGCCCCTGAAATTGAGGCAGCGAATGTAAGTTGCTTCAACAAAAATCAAAGTGATTCAATAGCAGGTCTTAAAGTGAACTTATCCAAAATTTTGTGTGGGGGTACGGGATGGAGTGGACAAATATAGTCCATATTCGAACCTGATCTATATCTGGTAGATATTATGAGAATGTGTAAAGTATGGACCAAATCGGTCACTCCCATCAAGAGTTATCGTACGCACAAATTTTCCGAACATTCTCGAACTTTTGTGGGGGAGGTACCGGAAGGAGTGGACCGATATAATCCATCTTTGAACTTGAACTAAGTTTGGACAAAATATTACGAAAGCCAAATTTTGGACCGAATCGGCAGATCCGTTCGAGAGTTATCTTGCGCTCCAACTACTACACACGGTGTCATAGCGTTTTTTTAACTTTCAGGCTATTTTCTAAGGAAGTATGGACTTGCCCCTAATGAAACTTACAGCGTCGTATAGAGGACAGCGAATACAACTTGAGTAAACAAAAATCAAAGCGATGCGAGACCAGGTCCTAAACTGAACTTTTCCGAAATTTTGTGTGGGAGGTACCCGAAGGAGTGGACCGATTGAGTCCATATTGGAACCTCATCTAAGTTTGGTAGAAATTACACGATGTGCAAAGTATGGACCAAATCGGTTATTCCCTACAAGAGTTATCGTGCGCACAAGTTTTGCGACAATTTTTGAACATTTGTGGGGGAGGTACCTGAAGGAGTGGACCTATATGGCCCATCTTCGAACTTAAATCGAATCTGGACAAAATATTTCGATACCCAAAATTTGAACCGAATCGATTGATCCGTTCGAGAGTTTCGTGCGCACCAGCCAGCCGGACAGACAGACGGACGGACATTGCTAGATCTACTCAAAATTGTCTGAAACGGATATCGTACAAACATACTTGGGGTCTAAAACCATTATTTCGATGAGGCAGATTTTTGGTTGTATCAAAGTGTAAATACCCTCTTTAGCCTAAAGGCTGAGGGTATAAAAATCATTGAAACAAGCGACAGCAGAACTTGCTTCTTTGACTTCTGGATGAAGACTGAATGGTGGTTGTTCTGCTGTTATTCTCATCAAGGGCACGTGTGCCCCTTTTTGCCGGATGATGATCTAAAGTATAGGAACCCTGAAATATGCCTTGCAAGGAGAATGGGTGAAAATTCCGATATCTTGCCCCGAAAACTTAGTTAAATATTTGTCAAAAAGGCTAAAAGCTGTAAAGAATAACAAAGGATGTCATACATACCAAGTGCTAAACTCCTAAGAAATCCTTTTTGTTTCATGAAACTTTTAGAGTGCATACTTTTCACTGTGAGGTAGAAATCGATGTTGTTTAACCATTTTTATTTTTTTTTATCTAAATTTACCTAAACTTCGTTAATTTTATTTTTTTATATTTATGTTAAAACACTTATGTACAAATATAAAAAGGAATGAAATCGCTATCATTAACCAATTCTTAGCAATCGCAGTTTTAGTGAAAGAAACTGAAGTGGATACTTTTGACTGTGATTCACTGCAAATTTTTAACCCTTTCGGTGATTTTATGCCATATGGCATAACCAGTTTTTGAAGCCCGTCTTAAGGCAAAATACTTATGGTTTTTTTTAATAATTTTGTATTTTTCCCTGAAGTGTTATCTAACAATCACCCTTATTACGGTTGGCGTTGTCGTATCCAAAATTGCAAGCTGACGTGTCGTAACGTCTAATTGGTATTCACCCTTATTACGGTTGGCGTAGTCGTAGACGTTCAAGTGACGTAGACGTTGTCGTAGGCGTAGACGTTGGCGTAGTCGTAAGATACATTTTTATATGATGAAAAATTATATACAACGACATTTTTTGTCTTTTATAGCATGTTATATCCTTAAAAAATCGAAAGAAATACATTTTTAATTCCCAGAACGCATTTCTTGGTTTAAATACAACATTTATTTTTTTTGATACGACAAATCGGTATTGCGTATGGCGTAACACGACAAATTGGTATTACGTATGGCGTTGAAATACGAGGAAAGAGTCGTGACCGATTTTGTAAACGACAGCATATAAAAATAAAAACAAATGAATTTCAAAAGAATTTTTTGGCAATGATTATTAAAATGTATTGGAAAATAACTATAATAAATACAAATATTACTACTTTGATTCATTTGCATAAGATAAATTTCGTGTCTTTATCAGATGACAAACTTTCTATTGAAAATCTGTTAGAGTCCTCATATAACGATTGATGCAATGTAAATTTCTTAGTTCTTGCTCAAAAGATGATTTCAAACAAATAGTTTTACAATTAAAATATATATATTTTTTAAATTTTGTATGAGAAAAAAATTGTCGTTGTCGTAAATGTTACGTGGTACCAAAAAATATCCCTACGACAACGACTACGCCAACCACCACAAAAACGTCTACGCCAAACACTTATTTTGATTGTAAAAACTATAGGGTTAGTTTTTCTTCTGAATTAAAAGTTTAAAAATGATCTACTAATAATTCTAATTATGTTTGTTACAAAAAGAATTCTTTAAAAATTGAAATTTTTGCTTTTTTGTTCAAAAACATACATAATACCAATTAGACGTTACGACACGTCAGCTTGCAATTTTGGATACGACAACGCCAACCGTAATAAGGGTGATTGAAGCATTTTATGCTTTATTCAAAAGTCGTTACACAACTAATGCCACAATCGAAGACTTGGTCTATGTCAAATCCAGATGTCCAGCTATTGTGGATTGAAGACAAATTTCCACGGAGAAACTAAAATATTTAAAATGCAACAACAATATTTAAAATGCATAATAGAAAGGGAGAGTTTCGTTTCACTTGAAAGTTCATGTTGGGCACAATGGAATCGACATTGGAGCACTCTAAGCGAAACAATGGTAGGTTTATCGTTGAATGCATTATGACATTTCTTTAATGATTTTTTCATTAACTATCTGCTTTACAACTGACGATTTAACTGGCCTTTATAAAACTGCACCTGATAGTCACCAATCTTGTGCTTTTAATATGCTTCTAATATCAAGATATTAATTATGAATCATAATGAAAAGTTTTTCCACAATGTTAGAAGTCTGGTTGAGGGCACCCCAACAAACAATTCAATGCAATATGCGAAGGAGCGATCCGATGCCTGCGTTGCAACGTGCAACAACATTGAAGAGGCTAACAGGTTGTTTTGGGCTGAATTGCATTTCCCAAAATAAAAGGGTTGGTATTTTGTAATATATTTTTCAACCTATATTTTTATTTTTGCTTTTTTCATTTTTAATTTCAATTTATTTATTTAATAGTACGTTTATATATAACAGGATTTAACAAACCCACTGGGTTTTAAATGTCAATTCCATTACATATACGTCAAACAAATCCTCATAAAGAAGGTTAACCCTGCAAAAGGCTATAATATAAACATGGCCTAACATTGCAACAGAGCAGACACATTACTTACACTACTCAACTTATAACTAAATTTAATAAAAAACAAGTAAGCAAAGGCTATGGTTGGACAGGGCCGTCCATACCATACCCTACAGCGAGTTAGCTTTCACCAAATCAAAGTTTCTTCTGAACAAGTAAGCTCATTGTAAGAAAGAACCTTTGGGTGTTACATGAATTTTTACCAAAAAAAACTTAAAATACCATTTCCACATAATAATTAAGAAAACCTCTCAATATATATAAACTACTCTTATTTAGTGTCATTTTGTATTATTCTGTTTTTCAGATACAAAAGAAGACAAAATTATAATTATTGTTGTCCCGCATGGGGTTTCAAGAATTCAATTGGGCCCCAGCCAGTCTTCCTCAAATCTGTCACTGGTGCAACCAGCCTCAACATCGTCACTTTTGCAACCCGCCTCAACATCGTCACTGTTGCAACCAGCCTCAACATCGTCACTGTTGCAACCAGCCTCAACATCGTCACTGTTGCAACCAGCCTCAACATCGTCACTGTCGCAACCAGCCTCAACATCGTCACTGTTGCGACCAGCCCCAGGCCAGTCTTCCTCAAATCTGTCACTGGTGCAACCAGCCTCAACATCGTCAATGGTGGAAGCAGCCCAAGGCCAGTCTTCCTTTATATCGTCAACCCAATCTGCATCTACATCGTCTCCATCAGATGTAAAAACAAAATGCCAAAAACGGGCCAAAAAACAAATGTTGCAAAAAAACGAAAAAATTACCCACCAGAAACATTAGTAATGTGTGTGCAAATGTGCCTGGATGGGGAAATGAGCCCCGCGAAGTGTGAGGTGGAGTACGGTGTTCCTGCAAGGACTATAAGAAATCGACTTAAAAAACGCAGAGAAGAAAATATATTCAACAAGCCTCCTAGCTCCGGTCTCACAGGCTATAAGCCTGTAGATTACGAGGTTCAAAAGGTACTCAATAAACCCTAAAATAATTATTTTTTTTTTAATAATGTCAGAATTTCTTAATTTAGTGGAAATCAGGTGGTTTTGTTGAGAGGAGGAATTTGTTGTGGAAACATTTTGTTGTTGCTGTATTTGTTGTGTTATCTTCTTCTCCACAACATCAGCGATTTTATTGCGATAATTTTGCATTGAGGATTGTTGTTGTTGATGGTGAGAAAAACTTGGGGCTGTGGAGGAAGTCCACAATCCAGAGGAAGATTCGGATGGCGCCAGCTGCGCAAAACTTGGGAAGTCTGAAGAGGTGGAAAGCCATGTTGGTGATTGTATCTCTTGAGGTTCTTGTTGGTTACTACTCAAATTGTCCCTCATGCAAGAGCCATTATTTGGATTTGTGTCTGCTGCTGGAGATGTAACTGTAGAATCTTTACATTTTCCGATTCCGTCAGAATTTTCTAATTTAGTGGAAACCAGGTGGTTTTGTTGAGAGGAGGAATTTGTTGTGGAAACACTTTGTTGCTGCTGTATTTGTTGTGTTATCTTCTTCTCCACAACTGCAGCAATGGATGTAATTCCTAAATCTCCTGTTTGAGTGAAACTATGATCGTTTTGAAAGGTGGTGGAGGTACCATTTCCTAGCTTTTGGAACCGTTGTGTTCATTTGCTTCGCTTATTATGGTGGTACGGCTGGTATCTGGATTGTTTACATTGATTTCTGAAAATAATAATAATGACAAAAACGTCACACTTAGTATATGGATTGAATAAATAAAATAAATAAATAAAATTATGCCAATCCTTACTTACCTATTATACTCTGGGTTGAGCCTTACCAGCTCTTTGAACTGGTTCTGCGAGATTTTATCAAATTTATCCGGCTTTAGGTGTTCTTTCAAAGTCCGGAGCGCACTTGCCATCATCGAGCATGCCTCCACGGGCGGAGCTACCGCAGTAACTACAACGTGCATTTCTTTCTGGAGATGCCTGAAGGCAGGATCTCCAGACGTGCGCTTAACTTCCCCTTCCTCAGAGGACCTGAAGGAACCGCGACGCCTAAACTGGATCCGAAACTTAGTCGTTTCCTCCAGCTTCTTGAGTGTCATACCTCTCGGTCCCAATAATTTCCCCTTAAAATTAAAATTAGGAAATTCCGCTGTGGGCACCGAGACTATCTGCATTAATGTTGTGTATTTGTTGTCTGATAGGACATTTATGGCATCATCGTTCCTTCTTCCTGCCCCATATACTCGATCAACCGCTGTTAATAAATAATGTACAAATAAATGGAATAATGTACAAATAAACAATATTTAATATGAAAATGGTGGACACCAACAATTTATTGAGAGACCGCCTTCATGATAACATGAAAGCAATATTACACTATTCAGAACAATTTTTAAAATACTATTACATGTAGAAACATTTCATAAATTTTAAGCCGGATTTTCATAAACAATCTGATCCAATCTCAACAGTGATCCATGTAACAAAATTCATTTGTCGGGGCAGTCAAAACCAGTGTAGTATTACACTGTGCAACATTTTTAAGGTGATCTTGTGCAAACAATTCGAACTGAGGATTTTTTGAAAGTACAGACCCAAACGACAAGAAACCCTAGTCGGGTTTTGTTGTGTCAGACGGGTTTTGTTGTGTCAGACGATTTAATAAAAATGTCAATGAAGTGAAATCCGAAATGCGAGAATAAACTGTTGGTGTGAACTGTTTTTGAAATACGTGTTGTAAAAGATATGATGCAAAATACCGCTGAAACAACATGAAGTAAGAGTTTTAGAGTTTCAGAATGTTCTAAAGAATTGTTGAGAACTTTATTTGGAAGATTTTTGCAAAAGGTTACTTGGTTCAACTCCCAATAGTTTAGCCGATACTAACCAGAATTTCAGCAATTATGTAAAATTTTCTATATCTTATAGATTTTGATGCTCTAGATGAAGTTTTTCTTATGTGGTTTTTTCGAAAGATAAGTTCTACTAGTTTAGGGCTACAATATTGCTAAAGACAGCAAGGCCAAATTCCTATTCCTTTCTGAGATAAAGGCCTGATAAATGCAAAAAAGTCTAGATTTTTGATGAGGCCATAAACTGACCGAACTGGATCTGACAGGACAAAACCCTACTACTAATTTTGAAATTGAACTTGGCATGTGTAAACACACAAGAAAACTGCATGCCAGTCGAACATTTTTCGGCATTTTCGAGTATAATACATGTACTTACATGTACTCAACTGACACTAATTTACTAGCATGTGTGTAACTGCAGCGTTAGAAACAAAAATCAAAAGTCTGTATACCAAAAAGTTATTTTGGCAGGTCTCTCTCTCGTTAATTTTTAAAATAGAAAAATTTGAAAATATACTGAAAACACCATAATTTTGAGAAAAAATAGAAAACATGAATGAAATTTATATAATTTAATATTGAATAGATATCTGTAACAAGGACAAATATTTTTATTTCAGTTCATATCAATTAATTTTATTCGTCTTTTGGCTGAAACTTTCTTTAAAATCAGTAAACAAAAACTATGAACATATGAATTATGTTGCTATGAATTTTATCAAATTAAGTACCATTTATTACATACCTTTATTTACCAAATCGGTGATTAAAGGGAAATCACCCTTGTTTATTTTTGAAATTTCCTCTTCCAAATTTTTGACATATTTCAACTCTTCTGCCCGCAATTTTATAATGCTCTTACTTGTTGTTGGCTAAAAATACATAAATAAATTAAATAATAAATAAATTAAAATGTCAGGAACAAAAGCCAATGTTTTCAGTTTATTGCATCTCATTGGTCTGTGCAAAGTTTGGACCAAATTGGTTGTCCCACTCAAGTGATATCGTCCTAGCATTTTAGTGGCATTTTTTAAATATTGGGAGAAGAACCGGAAGTTGTGGACCGGTATTGCCCCATGAAACTAAGTTTGGATATAATATGACGAAGACCAAATCGGTTAAACAGTTCAAGAGTTATCGTGCTCTCCGACAGCCACATATGGTGACATAGGGATTTTTTACACCTTTCGGGCTGTTTTCCTAAGAAATATGGACTTGCCCCTGAAAAAACTTTTACCGTCGTAATGAAGGTAGCGAATGCAAATCGCTTCAACAAAAATAAAAGTGATTCGAGAGCAGGTCTTAAAGTGAACTTATCCGAAATTGTGTGTGAGAAGTACCAGAAGGAGTAGACAAATATAGTCCATATTCGAACCTGATCTCGATCTGGTGGAAATATTAGGATGTGCAAAGTATGGATTGCATCGGTCACTCCCTTCAAGAGTTATCGTGCGCACAATTTTCCCGAACATTTTTGAATTTTTGTGGGGGAGGTACCTGAAGGAGTGGACCGATATGGCTTATCTTCGAATTCAAACTAGGGATATGTAAAATCGATTTCGGTTAATCGACTATTAACCGTAAAATTTCCAAAAGTCGTAGTCGACTTTTGACTGTTCGAAAACCGGATAATCGATTATTCTTAGTCGACTTTCGAAAGACAGAGTCAACTATTATTCGTAGTCAACCATTAGTCGTAGTCTATTATTATTCGTAGTCGGCTATTAATCGTGGTCGACTATTAGTCGTAGTTGACTATTGGGTGTGCTAAAACCGCATAATCGACGGTACTTTTTATACATGTAACCATCACGGATCGCATTAACGAAAATGGTCGATTATATTCGAGTATAATCGGTTTTCGGCGGTTAACGATTAATCGAAAGTCGAGTTTTGAGTTTTTCACAAAAACCGAATAATCGAAAAATCGATTATTGCAACTCACTGCTTATCCCTAATTTAAATTAAAACAACAACATTGTTCCACAACATCCCATACGGGACAAGGGAGACTTCTCTCATATCAATGAGTGCACCCCGATTCATATTTAGCTCAATGATATGGGACCTACTGTTTATCGCCGAGTCCGAACGGCGTGTCTTAAGACACCACTTGTAGAGAAGTTTTTCAAGGCTGAAATACTCAGGAAATGTCGCCAACATTACTGAGGGGTATTTTGCCACCGTTGCAAACTGTTTGATGTTGCTTGGCCGGCGAATCGAACCCCGACCTTCTGCGTGCAAGGCGGGCGTGCATACCATTGCACCACGGTGTTTGGACAAAATATTACGAAGGCCAAATTTTGGACCGAATCGGCAGATCCGTTCGAGAGTTATATTGCGCTCCATCCACTACACACGGTGTCATAGGGGATTTTTGCATCTTTCAGGCTATTTTCTCAGGAAGTGTGGGCTTGCCCCTGATGAAACTTGTACCGTCGTATGGGGGGCAATGAGTACAAGTTGTTGCAACAAAAATCAAAGCGATTCGAGAGCAGGTCCTAATCTGAACTTATCCGAAATTTTGTGTGGGAGGTACCCGAAGGGGTGGACCGATTGAGTCCACTTTGGAACCTCATCTAAGTTTAGTAGAAGTTTCACGATGTGCAAAGTATGGATCAAATCGGTTACTTCCTTCAAGAGTTATCGTGCGCACAAATTTTCCGAACATTTGCGAACTTTTGTGGGGGAAGTACCGGAAGGAGGGGACCGATATAACCCATCTTCGAAATTAAACTAAGTTTGGACAAAATATTAGGAAAGCCAAATTTTGGATCGAATCGGTTGATCCGTTCGAGAGTTATCGTGCGCTCCAGCCAGACAGACAGACGGACATCGCTCAATCGACTCCAAATTGTCTGAAACACATTTCGTCCAAACATACATGGGGTCTAAAACCATTATTTCGATGGGGCACATTTTGCCCGTATGGGAACAAGTCTCGTTTAGGGGCACCTCTCCGATCGGGCTGAAATTTTTACCATAGGTAGTACTTGGGACGCTGATCACGACTATATATATCTTTCCCGGGGGAAGTCCATATGGATCTTGACATTTCGGGAATGTCATACTTTAACACCATTACTTTATTTATGGGCACCTCTCGGATCGGGCTGAAATTTTCACCATACGTAGTCCTTGGGACCCTGATAACAACTATATATATATATATATATATTTCCCGGGGGAAGTCCATACTTCCCGAGATATGTGTCTTGACATTTCGGGAAAGTCCTACTTTAGCACCATTACTTTATTTATGGGCACCTCTCGGATCGGGCTGAAATTTTCATCATAGGTAGTCCTTGGGACCCTGATCACAACTATATATATATTTCCCGGGGGAAGTACATTCTTCCCGAAATATGGGTCTTGAAATTTTACTATTTTTACTTGGGCAATATGGGTATCATTTTAAAGCTCGCGGTGAGTACTTTTCTTTGCAATTACAACTTTTGCTTCTGATTACAACAATATATAGCTTTTTCGGGGGGAGTCCATACTTCTCGAGATATGGGTCTTGAGATTTTACTATTTTTACTTGGGCAATATAGGTATCATTTAAAGTATGGATTTCCCCCGGGAAAGATATATACACTTGTGATCAGGGTACCAAGGACTACCTATGGTGAAAATTTTAGCCCGATCCGAGAGGTGTCCCTAAACGAGACTTAAGCCCAATAGAAAATGTTGCAGGTGATAATTTTTAAGCACACAGGAAATGTATGGAGGATTTCTTCAAACTTACATCTGTATGAAACTATTACCGCACAATACTTGTTAAACGTTGTAAAGTTAAAGAATTGGGTAAAATATTGTCATTTGTAAAGAAAGTTGAATAAAAATGAGGTAAATTTTTTGTTTATATCATTTCCTCCTTTTTTTAGAAATGTAAGAAAAAAATTTAAACAAAAAACCTAATCTTTTTACCGATTAAAAAAATCACTTTTAAATGTAACACTGTGTTAATAGCAAACAGTTTTTAGAAATATTCAACAATTAAAGCACACAACACAAAAATTAATCAAATATTGCACAAATTACTCACCTTTTTTTTCTTTTCAAAATTGAATCTCGAGAGGCTTGAACACAATTCACTCAATTTTATTTTACTTGTTGTCACAAACAAATGTCTTTTCCAACTGATTTTATTTTTTCAACTGAAAAATTTCCATTAAGCCTTTACCTAATTAACTGCGTGTTGCGTGTGCGTTCAAAAATACAAAAACAAAATACATGTATTTCGAATTAAAAACAAAATACACGCAGTTAATTAGGTAAAGCCTTTAAATAAATTCAGCTATTTACTTGAAGGTTGCCATATCGAAAATATGGTGGCATTTACATTGCGTTGCCACTTTGTGGAAGAGCACAATCAACGTATCTTATCATGGTAGAACAAGAAAAGGTAGCAGCAATACCCAGCTGACTGAACTGGGTTGTAGTGTTAGTGTCAAATTCCATTCGACATTTTATGTATTTATTTCTATGTTCGATGTATATTAGGGATATATATTTTTGAAGAACAAATTTATTCATCAGAAAAAAAAACTATTTCCCATTAAGACGGCTTCATATCATTGACATGTAACCTCCTCCAGGTCCGAACGACATGCCGCACACTAAAACACTGCTTATAGAGGCGGTACAATATTTGTTAATATGTGTGGTATTTTGTTAAACTTGAAAAGAATAAAGCCCTAATAAACATGTGCTTTTTTGTTTTCAAAAGCAAATGATTGAAACATCTTCTCTTTTTTCAATGAATTACCAGCGACCCGAAACATTTTTGCAAGTATTCTACTTTCTGCGAGAAATTATGCATTTAGTGGAATGATATGGAAACATTCAAATTGAAAATCTAACGAGTTTTCATTCATGTTTTCCAAAATATTCAATCAAATGTGAAAAATTATTAGTTTTTTAAATTCCAATAATTTATAGACATTTCCTTGTTTTGTTTACATTTACGTTGACACTAAGGTTTACAAACAAAAACAAATTCCTTTGTGGTTGTTGTTCGAGTTGTATTTGTTGTAGTATTAACTTTACCTTGTATTTGTTCTACCATGGTATCTTATCTTGTACAGCGTATGTATTCAGCGTACGAAGCTAATACTGTTTTTTTTTTGCAAAAGCTATCGAATACAGTACCATGGATTTTGCAGAAAACTTGAGTAGGTATTTAGGATTTTTGGGAATATGAATTTTAAAGAGTAATTTTGATTCGTCACTCACATTACGTGTAAATCTTAAGAATGATTTTTTTAATTTGAAAAGGTTTTTATTGGAATTTGTAGAAAGAAATTGTAAACGTACGTTTACATATTGCACACCCAGTAACCCTTATAAAGGTAGTTAAACAGACCCATGATGAAATAATAAGGTGGCGTAAAACGTCCAGCTGATTGGTTTCAATCTGTCAGAGATTTTGTTACTGTGAATAAATTGTATGAAAACGTAAACAAAGATTTTGACATATTGAAGAATTTTCCGCCAAAAATGAGTTGTTGTTGTGCTACTTACGTGACCTGTTAAATAGATCTTGAACAGACCGAAAGATCTAATGTAATGGGTGTTTTACGCGATATGTTATTTTAAATATCGCACCTGTTCAACAAAAGGGTAGTAACTCAAAATTTTCTACTTTTCAGTATAGACAAAAAACGATTTATGTTTATGTTAAAGGTATAATACACAAAAAAACTATGCCATCGTAAAGATATCTTTTTTACTACACTACAGCACTGGATTTCTTTTTATTTCATTAAGTATTTGGTCACATTTTTAACTATTTTTCGAGAACAGGTGCGATATGTGTTGTCACTTATGCTAAGTTTACATTTACGAAATCCACTCGATTTCAACTGTCAATTCCATAGATCAAACGTCAAATGAAATCTCATCTGAAATCCATTGGATTTCATTTGACGTTTAACCTATGAATTTGACAGTTGAAATCGAGTGGATTTCGTAAATGTAAACCAATCATTAGCGTATATATTTTGTATATAAAATGTGACTCATACATTTTCGGTATTGGCGTCTTACGCTTCACACATACGCTCGATATCAAACGATCCCAAAGGATTACACATGCAAGTAACTTGCAGACAGTTGTGTATACATATTAGCTCTGTTCCTTTACGTGCAGGAATCTTCAAGTTTTACCACTTTTTACTTGAAAAGCGTTCCTTTACTTCAGACACTATACAATTCATATGGAAGCAGTTTACAACTTTTACTACTTTTGCCGGTTTTACCATTTTAAAAAGTAAAGGAACAGGCCAATTATAGTCGAAACTTCAATTTTTTCGAACTGACACTTGCATGTGTAAACGTTCGGTAAAAAATTGAAGTTACTTTCAAAGCACTTACATTGATTACTGACAAGGAAATTTTGTCGGCAGTGAGGTTGTTAGTTGGTGTGGCAGTGAATATGTGTGAGTGTATTGGTATTTTTCGAACTGCCACTTGCATGTGTAAACGGGGGGTTAAAATTCGGTACGTTGATTACATTTTTCCAATTTGTGGCAACTCAACGACATCTACCATCATATTTTCGATATGGCAACAACAATGTCATAATTTGATCAAAAAAAGATCTAATTGCAAAACAAAAATCGAGGGAAAACCCCGATTTTATTACGCGCCTTGGACACATTCATTGAGTTCGAAAACGTCTGTTTGAGGCCATAAAATGAACCCAGCAAACCAAATGTCGGATGTCCGACATTTCTGAACAATTTCGGAAGCAACGTCGTTCAGATTTCGTTCCGATTTCTAAACGATTTTTCGTTGCGGAAATAGTTCAGATTTTGTACCGATTTCGTTACGATTTCGGAACGAATGTCGGAAAGAAATTTCCTTTCCGAATTTCCAAAGGATTTTCTTCAGATTTCGTTACGAAATCGGATCGAAATCGATACGATGTCGCTCCGACATTTCGTTGCGAAATTATGTCAACCACTTCATACAACTTTCGTTAAGATATCGTTACGATTTCGGATCAGTAGTGCGATTCTGTAACTTTTTTTTAATAACGAACCGACATCGGTAGTTAACAAAAATATTCGGTTGAGTTAACGAATGTGCTATTCTGTAACTTTATGTTAACGAATGTAGAAATCGTTTACTCATACCGACGAAAATCGATAGGAAGGAAATGTCAAATATTATATTTTAACATTTATTAAAATATATTTTGAAGCTGAAAACATTATTTCGTCGCGAGTACAAAACATAAAGCGTTTAAGAAGGAAACAATTCAGATTTTTGAAGGAATTTGGCTCAAATGTGTGTCTTTTGGATGAATACGGATGCCAGTAAAGAAGGATTTCTTAATGGGGTTTCTACACGGTATGTTTTTTACATATTCATGCATAACAACTGTCACTTTTTTCGCCCATATGTGATTCCTTCTGCACGGCAAAATTTTATTTTTCATTCGTTTTCTGTTGTTTTCTTTATTTATTCCGCGTACAAACAAAACAGCTGTTTACCTTTGGTTGTACAGACGAGAATAGAGCGCGTTCTATTCGAAAAATATACATATGTATGCACATAACACTTTCATGCATTGAAATTTCTGTATGGTTCACACCATGTGTACAAAATTCAGATTTGTAAAAAGTGACAGTTGGTATGCACAAATATGTAAAAAACATACCGTGTAGAACAGCATTAAGATATTTTTATTGTGTGTGTGATTTAAAAGTAATAAAAGTGATAAAACCATCATTAATCTTTTTTAAAAGCGCAGTTGTATTTCTTTAATTAAAAGTTGGGATCATATTTTGGGTTGTGGCGCTCTGTATGGAAATTCAGCTTTGATATTTGACATGACTTAAGCCCCTTCAGTGATCGTGGATCCACGTTACCGTCATTTGAGTTTATATATTCACATATTCAATTCACGCCCACATTAAATGAAATTTCTCATAGCGGAGAGTATGAAAAGTTCGAAAATCCATGCTTATACGCCATTTTTAGCATTCTGATTGTTAGTGATGCTGAGTTAAAATCTATAAGATTATCACAGAACAAAGTAGGTTATAGTAATACTATTCACGTGTTGGCCTCAATGCTGAATTAAAGCCAACGAAAGCCTCTTAGAAAGATAGTGTTAAGGACATTGGTATAGGTCTTACATAGCAGTACCACACTTAAGTTCTTTTGAAGCATTAGCTAACGTTTTTCCTCTTTAGTAAGTAAAACAAAGGTTAGCGTAGTCTTCATATGTAGGATAGCATGGGGCAGCTTCGCCACTGTTGCGCTTTCGCCAGCGCTGATTTAATTGATGTTACATGAAGGTGGTCTAAAGGAAATTTATGAGTTAATCGAAGATCAAAGAGAACTTTGATAATCTTTATGCAGTTTCAATAAAATCGGCGCTGGCGAAAGCACAACAGTGGCGAAGCTGACCCATGTTGTCATACATAGTTAACCCTTATGTAAACGCTTTAAGAAGATTTTTCTCAATAAGGCAGAATTTACCTTGTGTACACTTCTCATTAACATAACATATGCTCATATAAAAACGCCTTTTTTAAAAGAAATCAACAAAATATTGCAATAATGTACTGTCGTTAAGACTTAACAACAACTTTTTTTTGGTTGTTAACTTAACAATAATTTTCGGTAATTAACGACAAAATTTACCGACAAAAATCGTTAAAATTGGTTACAGAATAGCACTTACCGAAAATTATCGTTAACTACCGACATTCATCGTTAATTCTGTCGTTAAGGAGTTACAGAATCGCACTACAGTAGTTGAATTCTGTAACACATTTTTTGAGTTACCTACAAAAATCGGTAAAATTATAAAGCAAAATAATGAATAAAAAGTATCAATAAAAGTTGACAGCACTGTTGCTATCGGTGGGACTTAGCGACAGCTTTGTTTCGATTGTTAACTTGCCGAAATTTTTCGTTAATTACCGAAATTAGAAGCATTTTTATTTTACCGACTTTTGTCGATAAGTCAAAAAATGAGTTACAGAATTCCACTACAGACATCGGACGTATCGTCCGAATTTTGATCCGATTTCGTTAAGATGTCGGTACGATTGGTTTGCTGGGAAGGTACACCTTGTATTACAGTTGTGATTGTTATCATCCTTTGTCGTTTTCTGGAATTATTGTCACCATTGTCAGGTGAAGAGGTAGACAAACGAGAGTGTGGGAAAATTCCAATATTTATCAATGACTGAATTTCTTCACACGTGCAGATTATTCAATGCCATAATTTGAATGAAAAGTCATGAAATATAAATATCCTAATTGCCAAAATATCGCGAAAAATCGAGTTTGTGGCGCCATGAAAAAGGTAGGTACTCCATGTGTTTCGAGTTTGTGGCGCCATGAAAAAGGTAGGTACTCCATGTGTTTTTGTTCTTGTTGTCGGCTGTTTCACTAAGACGATTCGAATTCAAAATACTACAATGATGAACACAAAGAGAGAAATTGTATGGTGAATCGTACGAAAACATAAAGGCGAGTACTCATTTTGTTCATCTATGAATTACTACCAAAGTTCTGCTGTTGTGGAAAAATTGTGTTTGATTGAAAACAAAAATGAACCTATTTTTTTTTAAATAGATGTTTTTTCGTACTTCAAAGAATTTGAAGTCTAATCGTCTTATACCCAGAGTGACATACAGTGAGTCAATTAAGTATTTTGCCTCTTTAGAAAATTTAAAAAATTTCAATAAATTCGTTTGAAACCATCAAATTAGTGGTCAAAAATCGAATATTTGTATGTAGTATGTTTGTGGATAGTTTAGTATCCAATATCTGCAATAACCGCTGCGAAAGGCTTAATGGTCTTCTAGATATCGACAAAAATCTATAACAACACAAAATATTTTACCTCAAAAAAGTATTTTGCCTTTTACATATTTTTTGAGAAAAAGACAGTTTTGTTACTCGCTTAAGATTTTTATAGTTACCGTTGCAGATTATCACATTATACAACTGTTTCGGCACCAGTTCCACCACCTTGAGACATATTTTCGCGGTTATTTTCTCCAATTTTCCTACATTAATTTCTTTGACAGTATGTTTTATTAATTTTGGTCATTACCGACATTAATCTCTAAGAAAATCAGTGAAAAATGATTCGCCGCTACATTCATTGAAACATGCCATACATACTATGTAATGGTCTGTTCCAGTACTTCAAGCATTTTTACTGTTTTTTCGATACATAAAGGAAAAAATGTTATCGTAGTAAAAAATAGTAGCTTCTTGCAGGTTCTGGAACAGAGTATTAGTTTTGCCTTTTTTCCTAAATTAAAAATGCCATTTGGTTTTGAATTTTTCTACGAAAAAAACTTTTATTTTTTTATTTATTTTTCAATGTATAATTATAACGGATGTTTTAAAAACATACTGCAAACAATAATTTTTTTTAATTTTAAAATTTTCTTAATAACTAATTTCTAAATATCAATTGAAAGAATATTTTGTTTATAAAAAATTTGTAATTATTTAAATGCCAATTTGTTGAAATATTTGAAAATTCGTCTTATTTATTTACACATCTGTAAATCATGGGAGCCGAACGATCATTTGTTGTCGTGTGACGCAATTTAACGGTGGCAAATTGTGAAGCTCTATTGAAGGAGTAAGTAGATTCCAAGTGTTGAATTTTTTTTTGTTGCATTTAAAAAATTAGAAATATTTTCATTAAAATTAAGTAATATATATACAAACTATATATAATAATAAAAATATCAAAATATTACAATGTGGATGGATATATGCAGGTATAATCAAAAGTATAGGTATTAGCATAGGTATACTTGTTGTTCTTAGGGGAAAAATTGGGGAATTTTTGTTCCAAATCTAGGGATATACAAAATTACGATAGGCACCAACCTTGCTAAAAGAGATTAAAAAATAAAGGTGAAATATAAAAAGTATTATTATAATTTTATTTTCATTGGAAGACTTGGTTTATGTTGTTACGAACAATCGAAAAGAAAACGCACACACACACAAGATTTGTTAGAGATGAGCAAAAAGTGTGTATGAAAGATAGTCGCAGAATAACTTAAATATTAAAAAAACCTTATCAACTAATAAAAAATAGAGTATATATTTATATAAAAAAAATTTTGTTGGTATGTATATATAAAAAAGTGACTTTACAAAATAAGACTCTTTACAAAACAAGAAAAAATAATAATAATTTTAATTGCTCTTAATAATATTCGTTAATGCTGGCGACGAGTTTGTGTCTCCCGCTCCATCATTTGTTGTATAAACTTGGCACTTCTTTTTTTGTGTTTTAATATTTTTATCAAAAAGAAACCTTATCATTTTCTTAGCCAGTAAGAAAATGATGAGAGTGCCTTGTGCGTGAAATTCCATAGAGAAATTAATCCAAAAATAAGATACATTGGGTTTATTCCAGAAGACTAACAAAGGACTTTTTCAGGTTAAGGTGTTTCGAGGAAGCATATTTCAAAACTGGAACAATATTTGCAAAAGAAAATTTTATCGATTACCACATTTTCTAATGAAAAAATTATCGATAAAATTTTTTCCATGGAAATAGTTGTCGATAACAAATTTTTCCATAGAAATAGCTGTCGATAACAACTTTTTCCATAGAAATAGTTGTCGATAACAACTTTTTCCATGGAAATAGTTGTCGATAACAACTTTTTCCATAGAAATAGTTGTCGATAACAACTTTTTCCATAGAAATAGTTATCGATAACAACTTTTTCCATAGAAATAGTTGTCGATAACAACTTTTTCCATGGAAATAGTTGTCGATAACAACTTTTTCCATGGAAATAGTTGTCGATAAAAACTTTTTCCATGGAAATAGTTGTCGATAACAATTTTTTCCATGGAAATAGTTGTCGATAACAACTTTTTCCAAGGAAATAGTTGTCGATAACAACTTTTTCCATGAAAATAGTTGTCGATAACAACCTTTTCGATGGAAATAGTTGTCGATAACAACTTTTTCTATAGAAATAGCAGTCGATAACAACATTTTCCATGGAAATAGTTGTCGATAACAACTTTTTTCATGGAAATAGTTGTCGATAACAACTTTTTCTATATGCATAGTTGTCGATAAGATCTTTTCCTATAGAAATAGTTGACGATAACAACTTTTTCCATGGAAATGGTTGTGGATAACAAATTTTTCCATGGAAATAGTTGTCGATAAAAACATTTCCCATGGAAATAGTTGTCGATAACAACTTTTTCTATATGAATAGTTGTCGATAAGATTTTTTACTATAGAAATAGTTGTCGATAAGATCTTTTCCTATAGAAATAGTTGTCGATAACAACTTTGTTCATGGAAATAGTTGTCGATAACAACATTTTTTATGGAAACGGTTTTCGATAGCAACTTTTTGCATGGAAATAGTCGTCGATAAAAACTTTTTCCATGGAAATAGTTGTCGATAAAAACTTTTTCCATGGAAATAGTTGTCGATAACAACTTTTTCCATGGAAATAGTTGTCGATAACAACTTTTTCCATGGAAATAATTGTCGATAACAACTTTTTCCATGGAAATAGTTGTCGATAACAACTTTTTCCATGGAAATAGTTGTCGATAACAACTTTTTCCATGGAAATAGTTGTCGATAACAACTTTTTCCATGGAAATAGTTGTCGATAACAACTTTTTCCATGGAAATAAATGTCGATAACAGCTTTTTGCATGGAAACAGTTGTTTTTCCATGGAAATAGTCGTCGATAACAACTTTTTCCATGGAAATAGTTGTCGATAACAAGTTTTTCCATGGAAATAGTTGCCGATAACAAGTTTTTCCATGGAAATAGTTGTCGATAACAACTTTTTCCATGGAAATAGTTGTCGATAACAAGTTTTTCCATGGAAATAGATGTCGATAACAACTTTTTCTATAGAGATAGTTGTCGATAACAACTTTTTCTGTAGAAATAGTTGTCGATAACAACAATTTCTATAGAAATAGTTGTCGATAACAACAATTTCTATAGAAATAGTTGTCGATAACAACAATTTCTATAGAAATAGTTGTCGATAACAACAATTTCTAAAGAAATAGTTGTCGATAACAACAATTTCTATAGAAATAGTTGTCGATAACAACAATTTCTATAGAAATAGTTGTCGATAACAACTTTTTCTATAGAAATAACTATTTCTATAGAAAAAGTTGTTATCGACAACTATTTCTATAGAAAAAGTTGTTATCGACAACTATTTCTATAGAAATTGTTGTTATCGTTGTCAATAACAACAATTTCTATAGAAATAGTTGTCGATAACAACATTTTCTATAGAAATGGTTGTCGATAACAACAATTTCTATAGAAATAGTTGTCGATAACAACTTTTTCTATAGAAATAGTTGCCGATAACACCTATTTCTGTAGAAATAGTTATCGATTACAACTTCTTCTATAGAAATAGTTATCGATTACAACTTTTTCTACAGAAATAGTTGTCGATAACAACTTTTTCTATAGAAATAGTTGTCGATAACAACTTTTTCTATAGAAATAGTTGTCGATAACAACTTTTTCTATAGAAATAGTTGTCGATAACAACTTTTTCTATAGAAATAGTTGTCGATAACAACTTTTTCTATAGAAATAGTTGTCGATAACAACTTTTTCTGTAGAAATAGTTGTCAATAACAACTTTTTCCATGGAAATAGTTGTCGATAACATGGAAATAGTTGTCGATAACAACTTTTTCTATAGAGACAGTTGTTGATAACAACTTTTTCCATGGAAACAGTTGTCGATAACAACTTTTTCTATGGAAAGAGTTATCGATAACAACTTTTTCCATGGAAATAGTTGTCGATAACAACTTTTTCCATGGAAATAGTTGTCGATAACAATTTTTTTCCGTGGAAATAGTTGTCGATAACATCTTTCTCAATGGAAATAGTTGTCGATAACAACTTTTTCCATGGAATTACTTGTCGATAACAACTTTTTCCATGGAAATACTTGTCGCTGACATCTTTTTCCATGGAAATAATTGTCGATAACAACTTTTTCCGTGGAAATAGTTGTCGATAACAATTTTTTCTATAGAAATAGTTATCGATAACAACTTTTTCTATAGAAATAGTTGTCGATAACAATTTTTTCTATAGAAATAGTTGTCGATAACAACTTTTTCCATGGAAATAGTTGTCGATAACTACTTTTCCCATGGAAAATGTTATCGTAAACAACTTTTCCCATGGAAAATAACCACAGTTTTTGAAATTTGTGCTTTAAATTAACGATTTTCTTCCCTCCCCTCTATCTCCAACCTCACGTTATCTCCTGGAAAAAGTCCCCCTCCCTCGTAACAAGGTTCTGTCTGCCCACTACAGAATTTCCAAAAACATTACTTCATTTTATTCGATTTTACACTCTGTTCCGGTTGATCCCAAAAATCATACCACGGCCCGTAAGTTTTGCCATAATGCTTATCGGCGGCGGATGCTGAATTTGCTCCACTCGTTCCCGCTGATCTCTCACTGTTCAATAAAGCCTTTTGGGCGGCGCTACTCGTTGAATTTCGTTCCAATGTCATGCTGGACATATTCGAAGATTTCATGAGTCGGGTACGTGGCAAAATGGTGGCTGTGGGTGTGGAAAGGGCCGACTGGGACTGATGACGTCTCAAAGTGCTGTCATCATATTGACGCATTTGATTGGAATCCTGTTGGTGGTGGTGGTGACTATCTTGATATTGTTTTGATGAACGTTGTTGTTGTTGTTGCTGCTGCTGGCGATCGCCGCCATCCCGTTCGCCGCGTTCCTGGTGGTTTGAGCGTTCCGATTTCTTTTTCGAGGTGCCACTGTTGGAAGCGTTCATTTGATTTTGCGCAGCGCTGGTGGAAGAAGTTGTGGTGGCCCTAAATGTTTGAAATTCCATTTGATGTTCCTGTTGGAGGGCAGCATGCATGGCTCGTCGTTGTTTTTCATCACGACGCACCAAGTGGTCATTGATGACAATACAATCATAGGGATCGGAACTGGTGGATTTTATTTCCGGATCATCGGAATCATCTTCACTGGTATAGTATTGCTTGAGTATATCTTTGCGCTTGACGGTCTTCATAATGATGCCACCACTAACCCCATTGCCCATGCCGCTGATAGAGTTGCCATTGTTGTCGAAAAAGTTGTTGACATCACTCATTTTTAGGGTGCCATTATCGAGTTCACTTTCCCCAGCCTCACTCTCTGTGGAATGGAACATGTCCTGCTGATTGTTGCGATTTTGAGCGGACGCAGAGTTGGCCTTATTCTGTTGGCCATTTGAGGACATTTTGTTATTCTTAGCGTTGCCACCTTGCCCCGATGATGAATTACGATTATTCATGGTATTTTGTTGCTTCTGTTTTGAGGCCGATTCATTCATGGATTGGCGATTTTGCATGCTTTCCCTATACTCCTTTTGGTTCCGCTTGATGGTGCTGAGACGCTCGTTCTCACCCGGATTTTCAATATCAATTTCAATGGTCTTCATAATTTTCATGCGTGACTTTGGGGTGAAATTGTTACTCACCACACTGCGATTCAACATAGGCTCTCTTACCATGGGCGTCAGGCCATAAATGTTCTCATCATCATCATACATTTCCATGCTGGTCACACTCTCTTTACGGCGACGTTCTGTTGTTCCTCCCTTCTCCTGCGAAGAAGCATTTGAATGATTCGAATTGGTCTTGGTCAGGGTGTCGTTGCGCTCCATTTCCTTTTCACTCTCCATTTTACTGCTTGTGGTGCGATAACCCTCATCCCGCAATTCATCAACATTGGGTGTGGCCACCAAATCACGATGTTGCCACAATGACATACCAGCCAAAATATCCTCATTACGTCCTCCACCAAATTTCCAAAAGGATTTGGTACGTTTGATGCCACCCGAAGAGGCCTGCAGTATCTCATCATCACTTGCAATCAAGTCGTAACGCATTTTACCACCCATCGAATTACGATTCAGGGTCTTCAAGCTGCGATCATCGATTTGACTATCAATGCTGCTGCGGAAATTGCGATTCAAAGTCCAAGAGGCAACCTCACGATTGGTGGAAATATGGGAATTGGTGTCGGCACGACGACTGGAGTTTTTTTTGTTGGGGGTTTTGAGGTTAGGTTGGGGATATTGGCAATACAATGTTTTGGTGGATGTTTTTTTTGAGGTTATGTAAAGATGTTACACACAAGGATGAGGCGAAACGAAACAAAAACATAAAAAGAAAACACACAAAAAAGAAAAGCAAATATTAAAATAATTAAGCGAAAAACTTAAGAAGTAATAATAGAAAATTGTTATTTACAAAAAAAAAAAAAAAAAATAATAATAACAATGCAAATGATATGTAATGTCAAGGTCAGCTGGCTTAAATACAAACAAAATTGAATCAAGGAAAGAAAAGGACATACGCGAAAACTAACTTTCTAAAGAAAGTTGAGCGATAACATCATTTTCACAAAAAATGATGATCGATAACAACTTTTGTGTAATAAAAATTAATCGATAACAATATTTTATCAAGAAAAGTTGAGCGATAACAGCATTATCACTAAAAACGATTATAAGTAACAAGAACAGTTTATCGATAATTAGATTTTCTAATGAAAAGTAGATCGATAACCACGTTTTTGGAATAAAAGTTAATCGATAACAACATTTTCTTATGAAAAGTAAATCTATAACAGCACTTTTACTAAATAAGATAATCGATAACAAAGAAAAGTTGATCGATAATAAGATTTTCTAATTAAGAGTATATTGATAACCACATTTTTGGAATAAGTGTTAATCGATAACAACATTATCTAATGAAATGTATATCGATAACAGCATTTTTTACTAAAAGAGATGATCGATAACAAAAAATTTAATCGATAATACGTTTTTCTAATGAAAAGTAGATCGATAACCACATTATTAGAAGGAAAGATAATCGATAACAACATTTTCTTATGGAAAGTAGATCGATAACCACATTATTGGAATGAAAGATAATCGTTAACAACATTTTCTTATGAAATTTTTACGAGAAAAGATGATCGATAACAAAGAAAAATTAATCGATAATAAGAGTTTCTAATGAAAAGTAGATCGATAACAACATTTTCAGAATACAAGTTGATCGATAACATTTTCAGAATAAAATTTAACCGCTAATAACATTTTCCAAAGAAGTGGTTTTTCGATAACAATTTTTTTTTTGCTTAAAAGTTGATCGACAACAAAATTGCTTAGAGAAAATTTGATCGATAACTTTGTTTTCTATATAACAGCTGATCGATAACAACATTTTTCTACAAAAAATGATCGATAAATACTTTTTTATTAGCAAAGTCGATCGATAACAAATTTTTCTGAAAACAATTTCTTACCAAAAGTTTATCGATAACAATATTTTCTAAAGAAAAATAGCGACCGATAATAACTTATCCAAAGAACTTTTTTTCACGATAACAACTTTTCTGCATAATTGTTGATCGATTACACCTTTTTTCTGCATAAAGGTTGATCGATAACATATTTTTCTGTATAAAAGTTTATCGATAACAACAATTTCTAAAGACAAATTGATCGACAAACATATTTTCTATACAACGGCTGATCGATAACAATATTTTCACCAGAAAAGTTGATTGCTTACACACTTCTCTATTGAAAACTTTAGTGGCGACATCTTTTTCCTTGTCGATAACTATTTTTCTGTAGAACAAACTTCGAAACAACATTTGCTTGCAAAAACAGATTGATGACCAAATGATGATGAAAAATCGATAAGTATTTTTAGTGATCGATAGTGAATTTTGTAAAGAATTTTCTAAAGAGAAATTGCTATCGAAAAAGTTGTTATCGACAACTATTTCTATATGAAAAGTTGTTATAGGCGACTATGGAAAATGTTTTCATGAGAAAAGGTGTTATCGACATATATTTTCATAGAAAAAGTTGTTATCAATAAATATATCTAACGAAAAAGATATTATCGGCAACGTTTTCTATAGAAAAAGTTGTTATCGACAACTATTTCCATGGGAAAAGGTGTTATCGATAACTTCTTTTTTGAAAAAGTTGTTATCGACAAGTATTTCTGTAGAACAGTTTGTTACAGGCATCTATTTCTATAGAAAAAGTTGTTATCAGCAACTATTTCTATAGGAAAATTTGTTATCGACAACTATTTCTATAGAAAAAGTTGTTATCGACAACTATTTCGATAGAAAAAGTTGTTATCGACAACTATTTCGATAGAAAAAGTTGTTATCGACAACTATTTCGATAGAAAAAGTTGTTATCGACAACTATTTCGATAGAAAAAGTTGTTATCGACAACTATCTATAGAAAAAGTTGTTATCGACAACTATTTCTATAGAAAAAGTTGTTATCGACAACTATTTCTACAGAAAAAGTTGTTATCGACAACTATTTCTATAGAAAAAGTTGTTATCGACAATTATTTCCATGGAAAAAGTTGTTATCGACAACTATTTCTATAGAAAAAGTTGTTATCGACAATTATTTCCGTGGAAAAAGTTGTTACCGACATTTTCCATCGAAAAAGTTTTTATCGACAACTATTTCTATGGAAAAATTTGATATCGGTTACAATTTCTATAGAAAAAGTTATTATCGATAACTGTTTGTATAGAAAAAGTTGTTATCGTTAACTATTTCTATAGAAAAAGTTGTTGTCGACAACCATTTATATAGAAAAAGTTGTTATTGGTAACTGTTTCCATTGAAAACGTTGTTATCGACAACTATTTCTATAGAAAAATTTGTTATCGACAACTATTTCTATAGAAAAATTTGTTATCGAAAACTATTTCTATAGAAAAAGCTGTTATCGAAAACTATTTTCATGAAAAATGTTGTTATCGACAACTATTTCGATAGAAAGTCGTTATTGGTTACTATTTCTATAGAAAAAGTTGTTATCGGTTACTATTTCTAAGAAAAAGTTGTTATCGAAAACTATTTTTATAGAAAAGTTGTTATCGGTAACTATTTCCATGGAAAAAGTTGTTATCGACAATGTTTTCTACGGAAAATGTAGTTATCGACAGCTTTTCCATGAAGAAATTTGCTATAGATGATATTTTCAATGGAATTTTTTTCCTTGAAAATGTTGTTATCTATAGTTTTTTCCAGAGAAAACATTGATATCGATAGTCTTTTCCAAGAAATAAAGTAGTTATCGACAATCTTCTCCATGGGAAAAGTTGTAATCGACAATCTTTCCCTTGGAAAAGGTTGTTATCGATAATCCTTTCTATCGAGGAAGTTGTAATTGATAATCTTTTCCATGGAAAAATTTGTTATCGACAATCTTATCCATAGGAAAACTTATTATCGATAATCTTTTCCATGGGAGTAGTTGTTATCGATAATATTTTCTAAGGAAACATTTTTTATCGATAATCTTTTCTAGGGAAACATTTTTTATCGATAATCTTTTCTAGGGAAAAAGTTGTTATCGATAATCTTTTCTAAGGAAAAAGTTGTTATCGATTATCTTTTAAATGGAAACATTTGTTATCGATAATATTTTCAATGGAAAAAGTTGTTATCGATAATTTTCTATATGGAAAATTTTGTTATCGGTAACTTTTTCCATGGAAAATATTATCGATAACAAATTTTTCCATTTAAAAGATTATCGATAACAACTTTTTCCTTAGAAAAGATTATCGATAACAACTTCTCCATGGAAAAGATTATCGATAACAACCTTTTCCCTAGAAAAGATTATCGATAAAAATAGAATAGAAAAATAAGTTATCGGTTATTGTTTCTATAGAAATAGTTGTTATCGGTTACTATTTCCAGGAAAAATTTGTTATCGGTTAATTTTTCCATGGAAAAATTTGATATCGGTAACTATTTCCATGGAAAAAATGTTATCGTTGATTACTTCTATAGAAAAAGTTGTTATCGGTAACTATTTCTATAGAAAAAATGTTATCGGTTACTATTTCCATGGAAGAAGTTGTTACCGATAACCATTTCCATGGAAAAGGTTGTTATCGACATTTATTTCTATAGAAAATGTTGTTATCTACAATTATTTCCATGGAAAAAGTTGTTATCGGTAACTACTTCCATAAAAAAATTGTTGTCGACAACTATTTCTATAGGAAAAGTTGTTATCGGTAACTATTTCCATGGAAAATTTGTTATCGGTAATTATTTCCATGAAAAAGGTTGTTATCGATAACTTTTTCCATGGAAATATGTCTTATTGGTAACTATTTCATTGGAAAAATTGTTATCGGTAAGTATTTCCATGGAAAAATTTGTTATCGGTAACTATTTCCATGAAAAAAGTGGTTTTTGGTATCTATTTCCATGGAAAAATTTGTTATAGTTAACTATTGCCATGAAAAAAGTTGTTATCGGTAACTATTTCCATGGAAAAAGTTGTTATCGGTAACTGCTTACAGGGAAAATATCGTTATCGGTAACTGCTTCCATGGAAAAAGTTGTTATCGAAAACTATTTCAATCCAAAAAGTTGTTATCGGTTACAATTTCTATAGAAAAAGTTGTTATCGAAAGCCGTTTCCATGGAAAAAGTTGTTATCGAAAACTATTTCAATCCAAAAAGTTGTTATCGGTTACAATTTCTATAGAAAAAGTTGTTATCGACAACCTTTTCCATGAAAAAGTTGTTATCGATAATCTTTTCCATCGGGAAAGTTGTTATCGATAATCTTGTCCATTAGAAAGTTGTTATCGACAATCTTTTCCATATAGAAAGTTGTTATCGATGATCTTTTCCTTGGGAAAAGTTGTTATCGATATTCTTTTCATGGAAATATTTGTTATCGATATTCTTTTTGTCGGGAAAGTTGTTGTCGGTAATCTTTCCATCGGAAAAGTTGTTATCGATAATCTTTTCCATAGAGAAAGTTGTTAACGATATTCTTTTCCATGGGAAAAGTTGTTATCGATAATCTTTTCCATCGGGAAAGTTGTTATCGATAATCTTTCCAATGGAAAATGTTCTTATCCGAAGACTTTCGTTTGAGCAAATGCTTATCTAGTCAGATTTTCTAGCTTCTATGTCCTTTTGCAACCAAAGTAGAGTTGAAAACCACCTCTTCTCTACCTACCGTATGGGTACTCGACTAGTTGGCTGATCATCATCGGAATAATCCACTTCCGGTTGTGGTGGTGGTTCATTGGCAAAACCACTGTCATTGCTGCTGTGCAATGAAGTTTTGGCAGCAGCCGCCGGTTTCATTTGATTCATAGAAGAAGATTGCTGTGGAGAAAAAACAATTGAAGATCAGTAGGGATCCAAAGGATTACAACCAGTGGTGCTTACATGATTCATTTGATTGCCATTTTGTAATTTTTGTTTGCGTCTTTCAATGGCCATTTGACTGCCATTGGGAGCACAAAAACTTTGTGAAGAATTCAGCATGCGTCCACCGTTCGAGGCGGAGGGTACGGGTGCGGGCAATGTGGGTGGTGGTCCAGGACGGGGATTACCGGCCGCGGAGGGGCGATACTAAAAAGATTTAAACAATTAATATCCAATAATTAAGGACATGTTTTACAACTTACCTTCTTCTGATTCCTATAGGTATCACCAAACATCCTGGTGGGTGATGATTCTTCGCCACGATCTGGTCGACGATAGGCTACGTCACTATCCATCTCCTGCTGAGAATCCATGCCATACGATTCATGATAACTGTTGCGCATAGATTGACCACCACTGTTACCACCATGGCGTTCATAGTGCATACTTTCAAAGCGATCGCTGCGACTGCCATGCTGCTGCTGTTCCCTGTCCATTTTCATTTTATTCTCCAACATCAGCTCAGCATTGGTGTAGGCTATGGGGAACCAGCCAAACATTTGTGTACGCAAATTCTCACCGAATTGCCAACCTTTGGCCTTGCTACCCACCAAGGCAATGCGATCTCCCTCTTCGAAGGGTAATTGATTTTCACCCGAGGGCATGTAGGCATAGAGGGCCTTTACCACGGTGCGTTGATCCCAGTGGCCATTGTCAGGGTGGTCATTGGCTGCAAAAGAGATTTGCTGTAAAAAAGTTCCCACAAGAAAAGGCCCCCCTCCTTCCTTACCTTGCATATTACCACCACTGCTGCCATTCGTATTTGCCGAACTGTTCAAATTAAAATCGGATTTGGCACGTGGCAAAGAATTTTGTGTAAACGGTATATGGGACTCATGCACGCTGCGCATATCTCCAAATGGAGCATCAACACTACGTGACTTCTTCAGCAAATTGGATGATGAACCATTGGCATGGGAATCTTCAGAATCCTTCAGACGTTCCTGCAACATCATAATTGGCTCATTAGCAACAAAACAAATCAATAAAACTCACAAACACACACTCATATTCACTCAACATACCAATCTTTTATTGCCCACCAGCAAGGAATTACCGTCGTACACTGTTGTGGGCAATACCTCGCGTGATGCTGCTATGTCTTGCCAATTTTCCAAATGATTATCAATTACTTGTTTCCCGGTACTGTGATAGGCCATCCAGTGTTTGGCTATCGAACATTGACGTTCCAAAACGAAACCATAACGACGACGTTCTTGAGTCATGGCCTGGGAAAAAACAGAAGAATAAAGAATTATTTGTCTGCATTTTAAAACCAATAATGAAGGTCATTATTGCAGACCTCAGGATGATTGCTTTACTTACATTTTTATAGCTTTGTTCACAAAATGCATCCAATTTCTTCTTTTGATCTTCCAACATTTGTAGAGACTGTGGGAAAATATGAGAAAAACAATTGATAAAAGAGAAAAAAATTACCCATAGTGCAATAAAGTTATCGATTTCAACTTTTCGAAGGAAATCGTTGTCGATAACAACTTTATCCATGAAAATAGTTGTCGATAACAACCTTTTCCATGGAAATAGTTGTCGATAACACCATTTTCCAGATAAATAGTTATCGATAACAACATTGTCCATGGAAATAGTTGTCGATTACAACTTTGTCTATGGAAATAGTTGTCCATAACAGCCTTTTCCATGGAAATATTTATCGATCACAAATTTTTCCATGGAAATAGTTGTCGATAACAACTTTTTCCATGGAAATAGTTGTCGATAACAACTTTTTCCATCGAAACAGTTGTCGATAACAACTTTTTCCATCGAAATAGTTGTCGATAACAACTTTTACAGGGAAATAGTTATCGATAACAACTTTTTTCATGGAAATAGTTGTCGATAACAACTTTTTCCATGGAATTAGTTATCGATAACAACTTTTTCCATGGAAATAGTTATCGATAACAAAATTTTCCATGGAAATAGTTGTCGATAACAACTTTTTCCATGGAAATAGTTGTCGATAACAACTTTTTCCATCGAAACAGTTGTCGATAACAACTTTTTCCATCGAAATAGTTGTCGATAACAACTTTTACAGGGAAATAGTTATCGATAACAACTTTTTTCATGGAAATAGTTGTCGATAACAACTTTTTCCATGGAATTAGTTATCGATAACAACTTTTTCCATGGAAATAGTTATCGATAACAAAATTTTCCATGGAAATAGTTGTCGATAACAACTTTTTCCATGGAAATAGTTGTCGATAACAACTTTTTCCATGGAAACAGTTGTCGATGACAACTTTTTCCATGGAAACAGTTGTCGATGACAACTTTTTCCATGGAAACAGTTGTCGATGACAACTTTTTCCATGGAAACAGTGTTCGATAACAATATTTTCTATAGAAACTGTTGTCGATAACAACTTTTTCCATGGAAATAGTTGTCGATAACAACTTTTTCCTTGGAAATAGTTGTCGATAACAACTTTTTCCTTGGAAATAGTTGTCGATAACAACTTTTTCCATAGAAATAGTTGTCGATAACAACTTTTTCCATAGAAATAGTTGTCAATAACAACTTTTTCTATAGAAACAGTTGTCGATAACAACTTTTTCTATAGAAACCGTTGTCGATAACAACTTTTTCTATAGAAACAGTTGTCGATAACAAACTTTTCTATAGAAACAGTTGTCGATAACAACTTTTTCTATAGAAGCAGTTGTCGATAACAACTTTTTCCATGGAAATAGTTGTCGATAACAACATTTTCTATAGAAACAGTTGTCGATAACAACTTTTGCTATAGAAACAGTTGTCGATAACAATTATTTCTATAGAAACAGTTGTCGATAACAACTTTTTCTATAGAAACGGTTGTCGATAACAACTTTTTCTATAGAAACGGTTGTCGATAACAACTTTTTCTATAGAAACAGTTGTCGATAACAACTTTTACTCTAGAAAATGTTAGTAGAGGGGTAATGCCGATTCCAGATCAGTAATTTGATACCTTTTTACCTCCTGTCTGTGTGTGTGTGTGTGAGAGAGAGAGTGTGTGTGTGTGTGTGAGAGAGAGAGAGAGAGAGAGAGAAGGAGAGATAAAGTGTGTGTGTGTGTGAGAGAGAGAGTATTTGGAGAGCGAGGGTTAAATTTAACTGCACAGTGGGTCAAAACAACAAAAAATTACAAGAAATATGATAGGCTAAGCCACCTATATGAACGGATGAGGGGGAGAGAGCCCGAGAATTTGAGAGAGACCCACATTTTTTCGATAATATAATCAAGAATACATACATACATATGTAAGCGTTTAAATATAAGCGAGGCAAAATATGAAACAATGTTGCATATTTTACCTCTTGTATGTGTGAAGCAAAATATGAAACAATGTTGCATATTTTACCTCTTGTATGTGTGAAGCAAAATATGAAACAATGTTGCATATTTTACCTCCTGTATGTGTGAAGCAAAATATGAAACAATGTTGCATATTTTTACCTCCTGTATGTGTGAAGCAAAATATGAAACAAAGTTGCATATTTTACCTCTTGTATGTGTGAAGCAAAATATGAAACAATGTTGCATATTTTACCTCCTGTATATGTGCTACAGAGAGCGAGACCGAGATTTGAGGAGAGAACCACATTTACCCTGTATATGTGTGGGAGGGAGCCAGACCGAGAAGTTGAGAGAGAACCACATTTGATCGCTAATGTAAACAAAATACATTTATTTTAATATATGTCTGTCCGTAAGCATGCCGAATCATGATCGTAATCAAAGTGGATTTTTCCGTCCGTCCGCCAGTCTCTCTGTGAGCATGTTCATTCATGTTCATAACTTAACATATGTATACCCAATTAATTTCACAATATTGTGAAATTCATGTTTTAGCATACTACAGTTTTCGTATAAAAAGCAAATAATCTTAAATAAGATTCAATGTATACCCAATTAATTTCACAAGTTTGTGAAATTATTGATGATGGTCAGGTTCGTTCGTCTTTTGAATTTCATAATGCTATGAGTTGAGATGAATGTCAGAGTTTCTCATATTGCAACAAAAACCCAAGAGTAAACATTAAGTGGCCATGAAATGATTCGTACAAATTCTTTCCATTGTTTTACTCCATGTTAGTAGCGTACTGGTGATCGATACATTGACCAAAAATTTGATTTTTGTCAACGAGCATTAGGTCATTTGTTTACATTTAACAAATGTAAACAAATCTGCAGTATTCTATGCTACAAGAATATTTCTTTGTTCGTAGGAATTCTTGCCCTTTGTGGGTATTACACAGTTTGAGTCTGCAATGCATGTGTTTATGTTGACCATCATGTGGAGGGGGATAGGGGGTCAAGTGTGATGTGGGGATTAGGTTGAAGGCGGATTTTGATTCTGGAATACAATCAATACTTTGATTCATTCAAATAATTATATATTGATGGGAATTGTTGAGAACATCATCAGTACTTAACAAGTCACGGATTATTCAACATCGCATTCCAAAATTCTAATTGCTTTTAAAAATGGCTAAATATACTTGCATTTATTGTGCTACTACTTTCAATGTTAAACGCGAGTTTTTAAAACACGTAAAAATGCATTGTAAAAATTGTGGTCAACTGTTTAGTAATTGTTATCAACTAAAATTTCACCAACTGACAAAACATGCCCAATCAAGTGAAACAAATATACAATTCATTAATCAACATCAAGTTTTAAGTGTTACCCAACAACAACAACCAACTGAATCATTTATTCAAAGCTCAGAACTTCAACAACATCAACAAGTTTATACTGGTATCCAACAACAACCAACTATTGCATCTAATCAAATCTCACAAATTCAACAACAACAAGCTTTAACTCTTTCTCAACAACAACCAACTGTAACATCTAATCAGAAACCAAAACAACAAGAACAACCAACTGTATCGCAGATGAATGCACCTAAAATAGACAAAATTAATCGGGCCGATAAGCTATGTGAAGAGTGCAACGTTACAGTGAAGAATATGATATCTCATATTCGAAGTGAGAATCATCGCGGTGTTGTTAGAAAAAATTTGGAAAAAAATATAAAAATTATAAAAAGTGCGTTTAATCAAAACATCACATGTTATGAAGTGGAAAATACTAAAGACATAATATTACCCCGTGATTTTCTAAGAGACGCTAAAGACTCAATAATAAAATGTTTAAAATTTGAGTTGATTGAAAAAAATTGTATCAAAGTCAATATGGAGCTGCAGGGACAATATGTGAAGCCCACCGCTGTAAAAGAGAATCAGTCAAAATCTACAGAGTCGATAGAAACAGAACAAGTGTTTAATCACATATCAAAGACTGTAATCCTTTCCCTAGGTGATGATCTAGATGAAATCTTTACCAACCAAGAGAATGAACTTGTCGACAAATCAGACGAGTTTCAAGAAAGAGGTTCTGGATGGGCCTTGGAAAAACTTATAAAAATTGACATCAATATTAACAAAGTCAATTTAACTCGTGGGTCACAATACATCCAAACGCCAGCATCATTGAGAACAAAAGGCGCATGCATAAACATAAAAAACAATGATGAATACTGCTTTAAGCTGTGTATGGTAGCGGCACTAAGTTTCCCGAGAACAATGAATGTCGATAGACCATCTACATATAAAGTCGATGTCAAGCAGGATGTCATCCGTCTCGATTCAGGAATAACATTAAACTTTATGGGTTTAAGTTTTCCATTGGCTCTAAAGGATGTAAAACAATTTGAAAAAGCCAACCCCGAAATCAGTGTAAATGTTTACGGATATGAGCGATATTCCATTGAAGGGCCATACTACCTTACAAAAGAGGAAAAGAGACATCATGTTAACCTGATTTTACTCAACGATGGGGAAAAATTCCATTACATATGGATTAAGAACATGTCACGGTAATATATCAACATTTAATAATGCTCAAATCATTAACTTATTAATTGTATATTTCCGTTAATTTCAGACTTCTATCAGCTCAAATATCAAAACATGGACACGCGGTATATATCTGTAACGGATGCGTTCAACATTTTCATAAGGAGAAGGACCTCGATGTTCACAAAAAGCAATGTGGAGGTGTAGTTTGCAGCATGCCCAAGACAAAGAAGGACGCGATACTCAAATTTGGAAACTACAAAAAGATGCTGAGGGTGGGTATTAGTATATATGCTGATGCTGAGAGCGTATTGAAACATAAGGAGCAGGAACCCAATAACAGCGGAAAAACAGAGCAAGTAAAAGAGCACGTACCATGTGCTTTTAGTTATAATATAAAATGTAGTTTTGACTCTAGTTTAGATAAGTTCTTTACTTATACTGGCCCTGACGCGCCTAAAGTTTTCTTAGAAAATTTAATTAATGATTGCAAGTTCTTTTATAATAACTATTTGTCAAAAGTTAAACCAATGATTACATTAACACCCGAAGAAGAATTACACTTTAAAACAAGTGTCAGATGCCACATATGCGATGAACCGTTAGGTGGTGATAGAGTTCGTGATCATTGCCACCTAACTGGTAAATATCGCGGGCCTGCACATAATCGTTGTAATCTGCAGTATCAAATACCTAAATTCATCCCAATTTTTTTCCATAACTTCTCATCTTATGACTGTCACCTTTTTATTAAAGAATTATCTAATTTTGGTGGAGATATAAAAGTAATTCCTCAAAATAAGGAACTTTATATATCCATGTCTTATTTCATTAATATGAAAGATGATGAGTCGAATAACACTACTAGCTCCAATAGTAGTGTTGTTGTAGGAGAAGAGGATGAAGAAGAATGGAGTGATGAGGGAGAGGATTCAGAGGAAGAAGATGTAGGGGAGGAAAGACAATGTGAAAAAGACAAGAAGAAAAAGAAGAGACAAAACAGACTTGAACTACGTTTCCTGGACAGTTTTAGATTCATGCCTACAAGTTTAGACAAATTGGCAAAGAATCTGCCTAAAGACGATTTTCATGCGGTGAAATCATATTTCCCTAAGGAGAAAGATTTTACGCTCTTGACAAGGAAAGGTGTTTTTCCTTATGATTATCTTTCATCATTTGAAAAACTAAAAGATACCCAACTACCACCCATAGAAGAATTTTACAATAAAATGACAGATTCTGAATGTTCAGTAGAGGACTACAACCATGCAAAACAAGTTTGGTCACATTTTCGTTGTCAGACTTTGCAAGATTATATGGAGTTGTACCTGAAAACAGATGTCCTCTTACTAACAGACGTCTTTGAAAATTTTCGAGATGTCTGTATGAATATTCACAAATTAGACCCCTGTCAATACTTTACGGCCCCATCTCTATCTTGGGATGCAATGCTACTATGCACAAAGGTTGAACTTGAGCTTTTTACAGATATAAATATGTACAATTTCTGTAAAAATGCTATTAGAGGTGGACTAACCCAGTGCTCAAATAGACATGCTGTAGCCAATAATGAAGATGTCCCCAATTATGACAAAAGCAAGCCAGAAGTAAACATATATTATTTGGACGTTAATAATTTATATGGAACAGCAATGACAAAACCTCTCCCAGAAAAAAATTTCAAGTGGGAAGAGGACATGGAAATATTTAATGATCCTAATGTGATACAATTAATTCCAGATGATAATATAACTGGCTACATATTAGAGGTTGATCTCGATTACCCTCAGCATCTTCATGACAAACATAATGACTTACCCTTTTGTCCAGAAAACAAATGTGTTGGGGGGTCTAAAACTAAAAAGTTAATTGCGGACTTGACGGACAAAAAATCGTACACAATTCATTATTCTGCTTTAAAACAATGTTTGCAACATGGACTGATTCTTAAGAAAGTACATAGAGTTTTGTCATTTACACAACGTGCCTGGTTAGCTCCCTATATATTAAAGAATAATATGCATCGAGAAAATGCTAAAAATGCATTTGAAAAAGATTTTTTCAAATTGCTGAATAACTCGGTATACGGTAAGACTATGGAAAATATAGACAAGAGGAAAACTGTTAAAATTGTAACAGAGTGGGAGGACAAGAATAACAAGAAGAAAAGAAATGTAGCTAGCAAGCTAATTGCTAAACCCAATTTCCATAGTCTTTCTATATTTTCTGAAAATATGGTGGCTATCCAGATGCAAAACGTAAAAGTAAAATATGATAAACCATTATATTTAGGCTTTTGCGTGCTAGAAATATCAAAGCTGTTAATGTATGCTTTCCTTTATGACTTTCTGAAAGCAAAATTTGGCGACGCCTTTATTTTAAATTATATGGACACGGACTCTTTCATCATAACATTTAAAGGACTGAATCTATATAGGGTATTGACTTTGAAAGAAATAGAGGAAAGGTTTGACACATCAGACTTCTCACCCAACAATAAGTATGGAATTCCTCTCATTAATAAAAAGAAATTGGGTATGATGAAGGATGAAAATAACGGAAAAACCATGATTGAGTTTGTAGGTCTTCGTCCTAAAGTCTATGCTATCAAAGTAGTTGATAGCGACGATGTGAAGAAATCTAAGGGTGTTAAAAAATCCGTAATAAAAAAGTATACAATAGATACATATAGAGAATGTTTATATGATAAAAAGGTTTTGTATGACACAATGTATACATTTAGGTCAAGACAGCATACTATAACCACAGACAAAATTACAAAAATATCTCTAAGCCATCAAGACGATAAAAGATTTATTCGAGAAGATGGTATAAGTACATATGCTTGGGGCCACTATAAACTAAACAATATAAATAAGGATTTAAACACGGATAATTTAGATTCACCTGTCCCAATGGACATTGATTAAAATGTAAATATATTAAATTAAGGAATAAAATCTAATGTATAAATATTGGTTATTAATTGCCTTACTGCTAGTATTTCAACATATTATCATTAAAATTTCAGCATTATTTTCATGTTACTTTTTAGAAATTACACATGGTATTTGTATTAATCTTTTTTAACAATGTTTTACTAATTAACAATATATTATTAATAATACTAACTTTACACATAAAAACCATTATTTTTACTAATTATCTATGTACTATTACAAACTACATACATTTATAACGTTTTTTGAAAAAATAAAACAATACTTTTTTATAATTGAAATTACAAAACAATGTGTTTTATTTCATTATTGAGTTTACATGATATAAAGGTAAGTATGCAAAGAACTTATACTATTTTTCGAACGATTCCAGTCAATGGAACATACTCCACCAGACGATCATGGATAATTAAGCAATATGCTGAGGTATTTTGAGGAATTGGTGTATTGGTTTCAAATTGAATTTTTAAATCGATGGGTCCATTCTTCACAGTTTCGTTTTGATTGCTGATGTCAATAACGGCAATGGGGTTGTCTTTAAAACTTGCATATGTGAGAAGTGGTTGTGGTTCCCTCATATAATACGATTGTTGAAACTTGGCATACATGTCATAGAGTACTGCATAACGATTTTCTCCAAACTTTAGATTCAAATCATCATATGGATAAGTTTCAGAGTTCAAGTGAACTTTAATGTTTTGAAGTTCACAGTGTTGTAGCTTGTTGTCTCTTTCAAATATCAAAGCAACGTATCGAGGTCTTTCATGATTGGCAGACAATTTAACACTCCAGCTGTGTTGTCTTCCACCAGCAAAAGTTGGATTAAAGTAGCAATCCCAGCTGCGGAAAGCTATCGGTAAAGTTTTTCCATCCTTGATTGTTTTCAAGAAACTGATTTTTCTATAGTCTGACAAATGAATGTGTTGTACTTTCCAAACAATGTTTGTAATGGTGAGTTGAATTTCTTCGTTTTCAGTAGTTGAATAACATACATTTTTATCGTTGGCGCTTCTCAAGAGAATCAGGTCATGTTTGCTGTTGCAAATTACTTTATTAAAGTCCTCTGCAAAGCCCAGTAGACGATTCAAGGGAACACAAAAATTGAATGAGCTTGTATTAACGTCACCATCTGGATTCCAGCCTGCATTACTCATAACCTTGCTTTCGGATTCACTTAGAGAAATCCAATTTTTAACTTTTGTTGTGGTACCCAGATAACGAGTACGATCAATTTCAATTCCATTTAGTTCATAGCGAATTTCATCAAACATGTAACCCACACAGTTATTCCTTAGTTTAGCATTCTGCGAAACACCCCCCTTTGAGTTTTTCAAATTTCCTTCAATGTATAGATAGCTCTCCGATGGTAGTATGTAAAGATCTTGATTTTGTATACTTATACGAATTTCATCGTTATTTTTAAATGATTGAATATATGGAACATAGCTATGGTAGTCTCTCTTCACAATATTCTCGTCAGAGAGTGGGCGCTCATTAATGTCGAGTATTTCAGACATTTGGTTTGACTTTTAATTTTATAAGCTTTAAAAATTCTTTATTTTCCTTGCTGAGAGGAGGTCTTGACGGTTTGGCTCCTTGATGATGAATGTGTTTTGGTGTTTGTTTATGGGTGTATTTATTGTAAATAATCATGGCTGTCTGGGTCTTATATGAATTCGTAGCGTAATTTCTTCTCCTCTAAAGTTTATCAAGCGACCTTCTTGATCTAATATGAGTATCTCCAGATGACTTATTTCTTTGACGTTCACCGGCAAATAAATGAGATTCATCGGTCTCTCCGCCAATTTATAGCCTGGAGGGACGTCAAGAGCGAATTCGTGTAGAATATGAGCAGGCGACCCATTCATGAATGATCCGGTAACAATATTGCAATGTATTTGTATGGCATTGACCTTTAAAATGTTAACTGGAAGGTTTGAAGTATGCTTTTTGCCAGGTTCTAAAATTTTTTCGGTAAAACCAAAGAGTTTTGCAATGGATTTTTCTTTATCAAAGTATATGGGATCATGAGAGGATAAGATCTCTATCTGTAGCGTATTATTGTTGGCTTTAATCTCAATAGATCTGTTAATGTGGATTGCTCTATACTGTGTCTCCAAGTAGTGAGCAATGTCTTGTAGTTCATATGATCCTATGGGTATCTTTATAATTTTGTCTCCGATATGGAAGAGATTGTTATCATTGTCCACATTTGGAATGGAATTGTAGGATTGAAAATCTATTAAACAGCACTCATAACTACCCTCTCCCAATTCAATAGGAGGTGAATAGTTTGAGTGTAAAATTGATGATTTACCCGTCAAAGTAAACGTTGTTGACATTGTAAGATTCTTTCTAGTAATAAGTAAAACATCAAATATACATATGTTTATATAAGGTTTTTATTTATTTTATTAAAATTATTTAAATGTGTTAAGTTTACAATACATTTGTCTTATCTATCCAGGAATTATGCTTGTTTGAAAATCCCAGCCATTTAACAAAGACTTTATCACCCTTTGTTTTTAATATTTTTTCTACTAAGTATGTGTTGGGATATTTTGTGGGTAAAAGTTCTTCTTTATAGAAACATCCATGTATGGGATTTCCTTCGTAGTCTTCTAGTAAATAAGTAGCAGGGTTGGTTAATCGTATTCCTCTTATTTTGAATATTTCTGTAGTCCAATTTGGTGTATACCCCTTTTCAAATTGATGTTTATATTTGCTGATCCGTACATGATCACCAGCACGAAGATTTTGCCTCTTAAAGATTTTTATGTGGTTATATACAGTTTTTAACAACATCTGCTCATTCGATGAGTTTACTTGAATAGGTGCCATTTTTATTGTTCGATGACGAGTTTTGTTGTATTGATCAACCAGGCCTCTATAAATATCAATCCATTGATAATTTCCATTGTAGCTAAACTCCTTCCACATCATACCTTTTAGAGTTCTATTGAAGCGTTCAACAATTGAGGCTTTCAAGACACTGTATGTAGAGTAGTGGTTTATTGAATGTTTCTGCATTAATTTTTTAAATTCCTTGTTGAAAAATTCTTTTCCATCATCGGTTTGCAAATTCTTTGGAATTCTTCCATCTTTCAAAATTTTTTCAAATGCTCTATATACTTCTGTTGCTGTTTTTGTTTTAAGTGCTTCGCACCAGGCAAATTTCGAAAAGGTGTCGATAACAGTAAGCATAAATCTGTATCCCCTGTTTGTTTTGGAATAGTTGCCCATTTCAACTAAATCAGCTTGCCAAAGGTCATCGATCCCCTTTGTAATAACCCTACGTCTTTTAAAATTTCTTCGTGCTTGAGAGTGGAGTTCGTTTACCAATCCTCGCTTTTCCATTATTCAAGTTTTGGGGGATATATTAGAGCAATTGAGTTGAATGGAGGTTGAGATAAGACTTTAAAAATTTCCTTATGTGATTGTTTGAGATGGGATATTTCTTCTCTTAGTTGAGTACACTCCTGAATGATATTTTGGTTTAATACTTCTTGTATGTGCTTGATTTGTGAATGTATGTATGCTTGGTTGACCGCATCCGTTCCTTCTGTTGGGGGTGCAACGTTCCTAATTTTTTTATTTTGCACGTCAAGGTTGTTATCTTCGTCAATATTAATTCCCAGTATTCTCGAAACATTTTCTCTTACTTCTATTGAGTGGGTTTTTAGATTATAATGATGACCAAACTTGTCAACAGTCATAGGTTGATTGTTTCCTTTAAAGTTTACTTAATAGATTATGTTGCCTTCTCGCAGTTCTTCGATAATCGAAACAATCTCATTAGTATGATTATTGTTTCCGGCTTGTTGTGATGCCATCAACAGCTTTAATCGTTCTACCAACTCGTTAGGATCGTCCCAGTATATATAGTTGGGTTTACTTGGACTTAGTGTCATTAAGCCTTTGCCACTGTGAGTATCCCCCATTAACTTTTTAATTATCCGCTTATATTTTTGTCCTTTGTTCCCCTTGATTCTACCATTAGGATCATAGTTTATTTTAAATGCATTTGAGTCCAACAAGATTGTTTTATATATGTCGAGTTCTGTAGGATCATATTTTTTGGGGTTTTGATAAAATAAGAGTTCAAATAGTCCTGGTGTAAATGCCCAATTTTTATTTCCAATCGTAATCTTTTCATCGCTGATTTTCAGTGGTTTATCTCCAAACATCCATTCACCATTTTCATCTTTATGCGGTCCATATACTGTATCTAGTTTTTTATTTTTCTTCAAGAGTGTTAGACTAATAGGATCGTCTTCATCATCCTCATTTTCTGAATAAAATGTGTCATCTTTTGAGGTGTTGTAAGTATCAACATTTTGTGAATAATCTCCTTTATCCTCTTTCCCCTCCAATATACTTGGTTCAAGCTTAATCTCCGGTTTATATTTTTTAAAGGGTGTACTCGCTACAAAAGATTCTCTAAATGAACCCATATTCTCCTTCTTGGGTGCAATCATTTTGTTTGCATTCTCAGTCGAAAGCTTTAGTAGTTTGTTTATGGGTTCTGTTAATGGTTTAAAAGTGTTTGTCAATTCAGTAGTTTTAGCATCTTCGCCCATTTTAATGCTTTGAAATTTTCTTTTCAAAACATTTTTGGACTTTACAAGTCGTTTCAACATTGCTTCCTCCATGGTTGCAGGTGTACTAATGTAAATATACTATATAACATCTTTTAAATAATATTATGGTTGAATAAATGTATGAAAGCCTTTTCGATATCTCCCAGAGTGAATTTCATCATCTTTAGAAATCGTTAGAAATCCATATTTTTCTTTCCAGCATTCATGACACATGTCTTTGAAGATATCAAAACTCATGTCGCACCCCACATGATCGTTGTATATGTGTCTTAAATTCAGATCGTCTTGTTTAAACATGATTATCATATTTGCATTATCACGCAACAAATGCTTTGGGATACGGGTGTATGTTTGACATAAGTAAAATGAGTCAACATTCTTATGTCGTCCCATACTAAAGTAGTTTTTAATATTGTTTTGTTTATCACACGCTACATCGTCAAAAATCATGATTGAGTTTGGTTTTATTTCATCTGGTTGTATAACATCATCATTATTGGTGAATGTAAACAACCCCATCCCTTTTACAGAGGAAATCAGTTTCTTTAGGTACTCATATGTCGGTTGATATAGCGATTTTGAATAAATGTAAACATTTTCAAATTTTAATCCATTTGGGCTTTCAATCAAACTAAGCATAACATTCGTCTTTCCACAGTTTGATGGACCCACTATTAATGTTCGTATAGTATTGGGTAACAAAGTACTATGTCGAGGGGTTTTCTTTTGTATAAAGTCCCCATTTCGTACTGTAATTTTAGCTTGTTGCTCAACTAATCTCATGTTTACAACTAATGACTAGTATAAGAACACATGACTATTTATAATATATAATCAATTTACATATATATTTTGTTTAGCACATGTGAAAAAGTATAAAATGATTGTTTACAACGCAAATCGATTTATTAGAAAGAAAGCCGTTAAAGGAGGAGGACTTGTAAATAAGTTGATAAACTCTCTTCCAGTCGAACTTCATCTACCAGGTTATCAATTTTGTGGCCCAGGTACAAAGCTAAGAAAACGTATACAAAGAGGAGATCAAGGTGTTAATCCACTGGATGCTGCTTGTAGAAAACACGATATTGCCTATTCGCAGAATAAAGATATTGAACAACGTCATATTGCTGATCGTGAACTAACTGAACGAGCTTGGGAACGAGTAAAATCAAAGGATAGTAGCATTGGAGAAAAAATAAACGCATATCTTGTAACTAATATAATGAAGGCAAAGACAAAGCTTGGAATGGGGATGGGTAATAAGAAACCCAAACAAATACTTGGTCAACAAATTTTTAAAAATGCTGTAAAGAATGCTACGGATACACTTAAAAGCGTTAAACCAACTGATATTAATGCTGCCATCAAAATAGCAAGGAAAGAAATACAAAAGACATTCCGAGGAAAAAAGTCAAAGGTGGTTATACCAAGAGTAATAAGGGTACCCAAAAGGGGAGGATTTCTTCCTCTCATACCTATTCTAACTGGGTTGGGAGCATTGGGTGCATTAGCTTCGGGCAGTTCAGCGATAACCAATGCAGTTTTGAATGCTAAAAAAGCCAAAGAAGAGTTGCAAGAGCAGACCAGACACAACAAAACCATAGAAGCTATAGCTATGGGTAAAGGTCTCTATCTCAAACCATACAAAAAAGGCTATGGAATTTATGTTGATGAAAATGAAACGCCAAAAAACTAATAAAACAGCTGCCCAAAGGTCCACTTGCCGATACACATATAAATACCTTTGGAAAAAAATACATACCTCACTTTAGAGGTGTTTATATGCGAGATAAACTACCTAAAAAGCCTTATCGAATCGAATGTGGTGTCGTAAATTTGGATATTGACAGTGGGCCTGGCACACATTGGGTGGCATATTATAAGAATAATAACATCATCGACTATTACGATAGTTTTGGGAACCTTCAACCTCCAGCTGAAATTCTACGTTACTTGGGATCAGATACAACATATAATTATAAACGAGATCAACGTTTCAATACATACAACTGTGGTCATCTTTGCTTAAAATTTTTGTTGCAAATGAGCAAGATTTTATAAATAAAATACACCAACAACAAAATTACTCACTACAGTCTAATACAACTTATCCAAGATGTCGTACCTAATCCAAAGATCGGATGTCGCATTTGCCGACTTTCAATATTGTCATGGAAATGATAAAAATATTTTCATGAAGGAACTCTCATTTATGTGTGGAACTTCTGTTATTCCGAATCATTTTTTGTTTCGACCACCTTATAGTGCAAAGGAACTTGATGGAGAAGCACTCAGAACAATCAACTACACCAAAGCACATGTGAATGGATTAGACTGGACCGATGGAGAAATCTGCTACAATGATATCGAGGATGTTCTCTCACCATTAAACAACTATCAATACGTTTTTGTAAATGGGAAAGAAAAGAAATGCTTTTTGGAAAACTATCTTCAAACTAATATTGTTAATTTAGAAAGTAATATGAATCTTAGAACTCGTCAAGATTATTTCACCAACTGTCCAATACATATAGATTCTAAGTATAAATGTGCTGTTAATAATGTATTTAAGATATTTGTTTTCATTGAACAGAAATGGTATTATATTCGTGATATAATACAAGATGGATTGTAAAAACCAAAACATAAAATAAAGATTATAAATAAAACAACAAAGATCTGAGTGTTTTAATTTTTCTCAAATTTTATTCATAGAAGTGCAAGCAATGAATGTGAACAATAATACTAATATTGTTTAAAACTCTCTGGTGCCGCAAACATCTAGACCAATTTCAGGGAGGATATCATCTAAAATATCTTGATTGATGGGAATATTGTTTGTATAAAGTCTTCTCATTAGCGGGCAGCTGTATGACATTCGTAAATGCTCTGCAACAGGACAGTCAGCTTCTTCCCATTGATGGATAACTAATTCACAAAAATAACATCTGGTCAAATCTCCTATACCAATATAATAAAATCCAACAGCAGCCATCGTCTTTGTATCTGGATACGGTAATGGCCAACCATTGAAGGTTTTTAAACGCTCGTCTTCCCTATTAAGCGCAGACATCTTTCTAACTAAAGTACTATTTTCATACTGAAACCTCTATCCCCCCAAATTTAAATAAGAAGCCACAGAAACTTTAAATTTTATAAAAATTCTTTATTTTTGTTTAATACGGTGGATAATAAAATGTTGGAATTTCCAATTGTTTTAACTCTAATTTATATACATCTGATCCGCTGGATTCTTTCAGGGTAGATTTTGTGATAGCATATCCTCCACCAGCTAATTGTTTCACATGTTCGTCTCCTAGTGAAAGAAATCTTGTTGGCAAGTAAAGAATAGAGTCATTTATCCTCAATACAATTCTCTCCCCATATTTTGTTTTGCTCTTGAATGCTCCGGTGATGATGTAATCCTTGTTGTCCTCCATATCCTTCAAAGGAATTATTGATTTGATGTTGAAGGAATTGAAGAAAGTAATTAAATCTCCGCTCGCCATGTCTTCACTTGTACTTTAACTTTTATACTGTGAATCTTATTTTCAAATTTTTGCTTTTTATACGAAAACTGTAGTATGCTAAAACATGAATTTCACAATATTGTGAAATTAATTGGGTATACATATGTTAAGTTATGAACATGATTGAACATGCTCACAGAGAGACTGGCGGACGGACGGAAAAATCCACTTTGATTACGATCATGATTCGGCATGCTTACGGACAGACATATATTAAAATAAATGTATTTTGTTTACATTAGCGATCAAATGTGGTTCTCTCTCAACTTCTCGGTCTGGCTCCCTCCCACACATATACAGGGTAAATGTGGTTCTCTCCTCAAATCTCGGTCTCGCTCTCTGTAGCACATATACAGGAGGTAAAATATGCAACATTGTTTCATATTTTGCTTCACACATACAAGAGGTAAAATTTGCAACTTTGTTTCATATTTTGCTTCACACATACAGGAGGTAAAATATGCAACATTGTTTCATATTTTGCCTCGCTTATATTTAAACGCTTACATATGTATGTATGTATTCTTGATTATATTATCGAAAAAATGTGGGTCTCTCTCAAATTCTCGGGCTCTCTCCCCCTCATCCGTTCATATAGGTGGCTTAGCCTATCATATTTCTTGTAATTTTTTGTTGTTTTGACCCACTGTGCAGTTAAATTTAACCCTCGCTCTCCAAATACTCTCTCTCTCACACACACACACACTTTATCTCTCCTTCTCTCTCTCTCTCTCTCTCTCTCACACACACACACACACTCTCTCTCTCACACACACACACACAGACAGGAGGTAAAAAGGTATCAAATTACTGATCTGGAATCGGCATTACCCCTCTACTAATGTTATCGATAACACCATTTTCTACTTAAAATGTTATCGATAACACAATTTTTGATAGAACAACTAAGTTCATTTAGCTTACCCTCAGTTCCTTTTCCGTGTTTTCGGGACTAGCTTTTTTCTTGCGCTGCTTCTTCATTGTTGTGACCGCCTTCTGAAATGATTCCATGCGAACTTTATGCTGCTGCAGAAATTTCTTCTGTTCATGTTGTACAACTTTTGTATCCTTTTCCAAATTGGTTTCTAATGGCACTAATAAATCCACATAAAAGGCTTTGAGCTGTTGGAACGAAACGGTAGTAAAGGAGGGACAGAGACAAAGAAACAAGAATAAATAGAAAATAAAAGCAAAATTACATTTCAAAAGAAATTCTTGACATATTTTTCCGGATGTTGAAAAACTTTCTCCCCTTTTCCCAATAAGTTCAAGAAGAAGAAGACCGGTCGACTGAATGATCGGTTGATCGACTTTGTTGTACTTACAATGTTCATTTGTTGTTCTTGAATTTCTTTGTAGACGCTGACAACACTGAGTAGAGCCGCACCTGTAAAGAAAAAATGTATGAACATGAAAAAACGCATACAACAGCGTTTTAGAAGTTTAAGAGACAGATAGAAGAATTATGGTTAGACAAGAGTTAGTTGGCAGGTAGTAAACGACAGACTTTGTAACAAATTTGTTAGAAAAATAATTATAGATTTTTAATAAGGCGGACAGGGGTGTAAGGAGATTTTTCGGAGGGGGAATGACTATTTTGGATAAGAACTTCTATGAAAAAGTTATTCGATAACTACATTTTCTAAAAAATAGTGTTTCGATAACAACATCTTCTATAGAAAAGTGTTTCGATAACAACATCTTCTATAGAAAAGTGGTTCGATAATAACATTTTCTAAAGAAAAGTTGTTCGGTAATAACATTTACTATTGAAAAGTTGTTCGGTAACAAAATTTTCTATTGAAAAGTTGTTCGATAGCAACATTTTCTACAGAAAAGTTGTTCGATAACAACATTTTCTACAGAAAAGTTGTTCGATAACAACATTTTCTATAGAAAAGTTGTTCGATAACAAAATTTTCTACAGAAAAGTTGTTCGATAACAATATTTTCTACAGAAAATGTGTTCGATAACAACATAAAGGTTGTTCGATGACAACATTTTCTATGGAAAAGTTGTTTGATAACAAGATTTTCTACAGAAAAGTTGTTCGATAACAACATTTTCTACAGAAAAGTTGTTCGATAACAACATTTTCTATAGAAAAGTTGTTCGAAAACAACATTTTCTATAGAAAAGTTGTTCGAAAACAACATTTTCTATAGAAAAGTTGTTCGAAAACAACATTTTCTATAGAAAGGTTGTTCAATAACAACATTTTCTGCAGAAAAGTTGTTCGATAACAAGATTTTCTATAGAAAAGTTGTTCGATAACAACATTTTCTATAGAAAATTTGTTGGATAACAACATTTTCTATAGAAAAGTTGTTGGATAACAACATTTTCTATAGAAAAGTTGTTCGGTAACAACATTTTCTATAGAAAAGTTGTTCGATAACAACATTTTCTATAGAAAAGTTGTCCGATAACAACATTTTCTATTTAAAAGTTGGTTGATAATAACATTTTTTATAGAAAAGTAGTTCGATAACAAGATTTTCTATAGAAAAGTTGTCCGATAAAAACTTTTTATAGAAAAGTTGTTCGATAACAACATTTTCTACAGAAAAGTTTTTCGATAACAACATTTTCCACAGAAAAGTTGTTTGATAACAACATTTTCTATAGAAAAGTTGTTCGATAACAAAATTTTCTATAAAAAGGTTGTTCGATGACAACATTTTCTATAGAAAAGTTGTTCGATAACAACATTTTCTACAGAAAAGTTGTTCGATAACAACATTTTCTACAGAAAAGTTGTTCGATAACAACATTTTCTATAAAAAATTTGTTCGATAACAACATTTTCTATAGAAAAGATGTTCGATAACAACATTTTCTACAGAAAAGTTGTTCGATAACAACATTTTCTACAGAAAAGTTGTTCGATAACAACATTTTCTGTAGATGAGTTGTCCGATGACAACATTTTCTATAGAAAAGTTGTTCGATAACAAACTTTCTACAGAAAAGTTGTTCGATAACAACATTTTCTAAAGAAAAGTTCCTCGATAACAACTTTTTCTATAGAAAGGTTGTTCGATAACAACTTTTGCTATAAAAAAATTTTCGATAACAACTTTTTCTATCGAAAAAATGTTCGATAAAAAATTTTCTATAGAAAAGTTGTCCAATAATAACTTTTTCTATCGAAAAGTTGTCCGATAACAACTTTTTCTATACAAAAGTTGTCCGATAACAACTTTTTCTATACAAAAGTTGTCCGATAAAAACTTTTTATATAGAAAAGTTATCCGATAATAACTTTTTCTATAGAAAAGTTGTCTGATAACAACTTTTTCTATAGAAAAGTTGTCCGATAACAACTTTTTCTATAGAAAAGTTGTCCGATAACAACTTTTTCTATAGAAAAGTTGTCCGATAAAAAGTTTTTCTATAGAAAAGTTGTCCGATAACATCTTTTTCTGGGGAAAAGTCATCCGATGACAACTTTTTCTATAGAAAAGTTGTCCGATAACAACTTTTTCTATAGAAGAATTGTCCGATAACAACTTTTTCTATAGAAAAGGTGTCCGATAACGACTTTTTCTATAGAAAAGTTGTTCGATAACAAAATTTTCTACAGAAAAGTTGTTCGATAACAATATTTTCTACAGAAAATGTGTTCGATAACAACATAAAGGTTGTTCGATGACAACATTTTCTATGGAAAAGTTGTTTGATAACAAGATTTTCTACAGAAAAGTTGTTCGATAACAACATTTTCTACAGAAAAGTTGTTCGATAACAACATTTTCTATAGAAAAGTTGTTCGAAAACAACATTTTCTATAGAAAAGTTGTTCGAAAACAACATTTTCTATAGAAAAGTTGTTCGAAAACAAAATTTTCTATAGAAAGGTTGTTCAATAACAACATTTTCTGCAGAAAAGTTGTTCGATAACAAGATTTTCTATAGAAAAGTTGTTCGATAACAACATTTTCTATAGAAAAGTTGTTGGATAACAACATTTTCTATAGAAAAGTTGTTCGGTAACAACATTTTCTATAGAAAAGTTGTTCGATAACAACATTTTCTATAGAAAAGTTGTCCGATAACAACATTTTCTATTTAAAAGTTGGTTGATAATAACATTTTTTATAGAAAAGTAGTTCGATAACAAGATTTTCTATAGAAAAGTTGTCCGATAAAAACTTTTTTATAGAAAAGTTGTTCGATAACAACATTTTCTACAGAAAAGTTTTTCGATAACAACATTTTCCACAGAAAAGTTGTTTGATAACAACATTTTCTATAGAAAAGTTGTTCGATAACAAAATTTTCTATAAAAAGGTTGTTCGATGACAACATTTTCTATAGAAAAGTTGTTCGATAACAACATTTTCTACAGAAAAGTTGTTCGATAACAACATTTTCTACAGAAAAGTTGTTCGATAACAACATTTTCTATAAAAAATTTGTTCGATAACAACATTTTCTATAGAAAAGATGTTCGATAACAACATTTTCTACAGAAAAGTTGTTCGATAACAACATTTTCTACAGAAAAGTTGTTCGATAACAACATTTTCTGTAGATGAGTTGTCCGATGACAACATTTTCTATAGAAAAGTTGTTCGATAACAAACTTTCTACAGAAAAGTTGTTCGATAACAACATTTTCTAAAGAAAAGTTCCTCGATAACAACTTTTTCTATAGAAAGGTTGTTCGATAACAACTTTTGCTATAAAAAAATTTTCGATAACAACTTTTTCTATCGAAAAAATGTTCGATAAAAAATTTTCTATAGAAAAGTTGTCCAATAATAACTTTTTCTATCGAAAAGTTGTCCGATAACAACTTTTTCTATACAAAAGTTGTCCGATAACAACTTTTTCTATACAAAAGTTGTCCGATAAAAACTTTTTATATAGAAAAGTTATCCGATAATAACTTTTTCTATAGAAAAGTTGTCTGATAACAACTTTTTCTATAGAAAAGTTGTCCGATAACAACTTTTTCTATAGAAAAGTTGTCCGATAACAACTTTTTCTATAGAAAAGTTGTCCGATAAAAAGTTTTTCTATAGAAAAGTTGTCCGATAACATCTTTTTCTGGGGAAAAGTCATCCGATGACAACTTTTTCTATAGAAAAGTTGTCCGATAACAACTTTTTCTATAGAAGAATTGTCCGATAACAACTTTTTCTATAGAAAAGGTGTCCGATAACGACTTTTTCTAGAGAAAAGTCATCCGATAACAACTTTTTCTATAGAAAAGTTGTCCGATAACAACTTTTTCTATAGAAAAGTTGTCCGATAACAAGTTTTACTATAGAAAAGTTGTCCGATAACAACTTTTTCTATAGAAAAGTTGTCCGAAAACAAGTTTTTCTATAGAAAACTTGTCCAAAAACAACTTTTTCTATAGAAAACTTGTCCGAAAACAACTTTTTCTATAGAAAAAGTGTTCGATAACACCTTTTTTTGTAGAAAAGTTGTCCGATAGCAACTTTTTCTATAGAAAAGTTGTCCGAAAACAACTTTTTCTATAGTAAAGTTTTCCGATAACAACTTTTTCTATAAAAAAATTGTTCGATAACGTATTGTTCTATAGAAAAGATCTGCGATGCCAGTTTTTTCTACAAAAAAGTTGTCTGATAACACCATTTTCTTTCGAAAAATTATTCGATAACAACCTTGCCATCTGGCTACGCTACTGTATATCTTCAATATCGTGCTTACCTATATCTCCAGTTCCACTGTGTTGAGCATTCATGGCAATTTTAGCTAAAGCTTCATTGAATACGCGCGCTGATGTTGCAGCACCTGTTCGTAACAAAAAAGAAGAAAAAGAAAACGTATTTGTTGTTATTACTGTTGTTGCAACTGCATATTCACAACACTTTGGTCTTAAATTTTACAATATAATGACGACTGTTATTGCTGTTACATCCATGGAATGAAATACGACCCATCGCAACGTTTTACAAGTAATAAAATCCGAAAAACAATTATTGGCCAGAGCGGACCATGATGGAATGAGCTATCGATTGTTGGTTTTTATTGTTTTTTTTTTTTTTTTTGTAACAAATTTACGTAAATATTGATTTTGGTTCCAAATCAATGATCTCACCAACTCACCATGTAATGATTTTAGATAACCTTTGCCAGCAGTGATTAATTGTCGAGCGCCAGGATTGAATTTCTCCAAGATGTTCTGAAAATGCAAAAACAAAAAGAAAATTAGATTTAGAGGAAGCTATGGTTTGATTTCTTAAAACTGGAAGTGTAATACATAACAGCTATCGATTTCTCCATAGAGAAATGTTTTCCTCTCCACAGTAAAACAAATTCCTACATCTGCAGTCATGGTTTACATTTTTCCATATTTATTTTTGTCATCAATATTTTAGGTTTGTTATTGAAATTAAATTCCCCGTCATAATCTTCATTAAGATATCAATAACTTGTACTTTTGTTTATATCGTTTGCGTTTAATTATTCGCTTAAATGCCCGATCAGCATTGGAATTTAACTGTAACGTTGTCGTCGTAACCATAGACATAGAAGATGAATATTGTAATCGATAACACCCCTACCCCAAAAGAGACACAAATGCAATCATGTGCAACACTAGAGATGAGGGACTAAGATCAATTACCCAGTTGTAAGTAGGTGGCCTAATTCAATGCTGTAACACTGAGCAAATTGATAATTGTAACTTGTATTGTTTTACCGTTGGACTTTATTTTCAATGAAAGTGGAATGTGCGGAATGCCACCTTGGATGTCTCTAGGTTAGAACAACGTGGGGTATATATTACAAATAAATGTCTATAATAAAGAAAATGTTTTTAAATAATAACGTTGCCTATAGGAAATATGTTCTATAACGACATATGCTAAGGAAAAGTTGATCGATAGCAACATTTTCTAAGGAAAAGTTGATCAATAGCAACATTTTCTGTGTAAAAATTAATCGAAAATAACATTTTCTATGGAAAAGTTGACCGATAAAAATACGTTCTTTTAAAAAGGTGATCGATAACAACATTTTCTATAGAAAAGATAATCGATAACAACATTTTCTATGGAAAAGTTGATCGATAACAACATAATATTTGGAAAAGTGTATCGATAACAACATTTGCTGCGGAAAAATTGATCGATAACAACATTATATATGGAGAAGTGGATCGATAAAAACATTTTCTATGGAAAAGTTTATCGATAACAATATTTTCAACGAAAAAATTGATCGATAACAAAATTTTCTGTGGAAAACTTGATCGATAACAACATTTTCTGTGGAAAAGTTAATCGATAACAATATTTTCTGTGGAAAACTTGATCGATAACCACAATTTACGTGGAAAAGTTGATCAATAACAATATTTTCTAGTGAAAAGTTGATCGATAACAACATTTTCTGTGGAAAACTTGATCGATAACAACAATTTCAGTGGAAAAGTTAATCGATAACAGCATTTTCAATAGTAAAGTTAATCGATAACAATATTATCTATGGAAAATTTAATCGGTACAACATCTTCTGTGGAGAAAGTTCACCGATAACAACATTTTCTTGTCGATAACAACTTTTTCTATAGAAACAGTTGTCGATAACAACTTTTTCTATAGAAACAGTTGTCGATAACAACTTTTTCTATAGAAACAGTTGTCGATAACAACTTTTTCTATAGAAACAGTTGTCGATAACAACTTTTTCTATAGAAACAGTTGTCGATAACAACAATTTCTATGGAAACAGTTGTCGATAACAACAATTTCTATGGAAACAGTTGTCGATAACAACAATTTCTATAGAAACAGTTGTCGATAACAACAATTTCTATAGAAACAGTTGTCGATAACAACAATTTCTATAGAAATAGTTGTCGATAACATCTTTTTCTATAGAAATAGTTGTCGATAACATAAATTTCTATAGAAACAGTTGCCGATAACAATAATTTCTATAGAAACAGTTGTCGATAACAATAATTTCTATAGAAACAGTTGTCGATAACAACAATTTCTATAGAAAGAGTTGTCGATAACAACAATTTCTATAGAAACAGTTGTCGATAACAACAATTTCTATAGAAAGAGTTGTCGATAACAACAATTTCTATAGAAAGAGTTGTCGATAACAACAATTTCTATAGAAAGAGTTGTCGATAACAACAATTTCTATAGAAACAGTTGTCGATAACAACAATTTCTATAGAAACAGTTGTCGATAACAACAATTTCTATAGAAACAGTTGTCGATAACATATATTTCTATAGAAACAGTTGTCGATAACAACTCTTTCTATAGAAACAGTTTTCGATAACAACTTTTTCTATAGAAACAGTTGTCGATAACAACAATTTCTATAGAAACAGTTGTCGATAACAACAATTTCTATAGAAACAGTTGTCGATAACAACAATTTCTATAGAAACAGTTGTCGATAACAACAATTTCTATAGAAACAGTTGTCGATAACAACAATTTCTATAGAAACAGTTGTCGATAACAACAATTTCTATAGAAACAGTTGTCGATAACAACAATTTCTATAGAAACAGTTGTCGATAACAACAATTTCTATAGAAACAGTTGTCGATAACAACAATTTCTATAGAAACAGTTGTCGATAACAACAATTTCTATAGAAACAGTTGTCGATAACAACAATTTCTATAGAAACAGTTGTCGATAACAACAATTTCTATAGAAACAGTTGTCGATAACAACAATTTCTATAGAAACAGTTGTCGATAACAACAATTTCTATAGAAACAGTTGTCGATAACAACAATTTCTATAGAAACAGTTGTCGATAACAACAATTTCTATAGAAACAGTTGTCGATAACAACAATTTCTATAGAAACAGTTGTCGATAACAACAATTTCTATAGAAACAGTTGTCGATAACAACAATTTCTATAGAAACAGTTGTCGATAACAACAATTTCTATAGAAACAGTTGTCGATAACAACAATTTCTATAGAAACAGTTGTCGATAACAACAATTTCTATAGAAACAGTTGTCGATAACAACAATTTCTATAGAAACAGTTGTCGATAACAACAATTTCTATAGAAACAGTTGTCGATAACAACAATTTCTATAGAAACAGTTGTCGATAACAACAATTTCTATAGAAACAGTTGTCGATAACAACAATTTCTATAGAAACAGTTGTCGATAACAACAATTTCTATAGAAACAGTGTCGATAACAACCATTTCTATAGAGACAGTTGTCGATAACAACTTTTTCTATAGAAACAGTCGTTGATAATAATATTTTTTATAAAAAAGTTATTCGATAATATCATTGTATACAGAGAAAGTGTTCGCTACCATTATTTTATTGTTCGATAAATACATTTTCTATAGAAAAGCTATTCGGTAACATTCTCAATAGATATGTCGTGCAATAACATTTTCTATAGGAAAATTGTTCGATAACAACATTATGTATAAAATAATAGTTCGATAACAAAATGGTCTATAGTAAAAGTGTTGTTATCGAAAGAAATTTCTATAGAAAAAGTTGTTATCGATCAATTTTTCTATAAAAACTGTTGTTATCGAACAAAATTTCTATAGAAAATGTTCTTATCTAACACCATATCTATTAAAACATTTTCTATAGGAAAATTGTTCGATAACAACATTATGTATAAAATAATAGTTCGATAACAAAATGGTCTATAGTAAAAGTGTTGTTATCGAAAGAAATTTCTATAGAAAAAGTTGTTATCGATCAATTTTTCTATAAAAAATGTTGTTATCGAACAACTTTTCTTTAGAAAATATTGTTATCGAAAAACTTTTCTGTAGAAAATGTTGTTTTCGAACACATATGGAACACATATCGAACAACTTTTATACAGAAAATGTTGTTATCGAATACATTTTGAATAGGAAATATTGTTATCGAACTGTTTTTGGGAGCAATTATTATCGAACAAATTTTTGTGGAAAATGTTGTAATAGAAAAAAAAATTCTATAGAAAATGATGTTATCGAAAACTATTTCCGTGTTATCGAACAATTTTTCTGTAGAAAATGTTTTTATCGAAAAAATTTCTATAGAACATTTTGTTATCCAACAACTTTTCTATAGATAATGTTATTGAAAAATTTTTCGATAGAAAATGTGGTTATCGAACTACTTTTCTATAGAAAATGCGATTATCGACAACTTTTCTATTGAAAATGCTGTTATCGAACAACTTCTCTATAGAAAATGTTGTTATCGAACAACTTTTCTATATAATATGTTGTTATCGAAAAAAAATTTCGATAGAAAATGTGGTTATCGAACTACTTTTCTGTAGAAAATTTTGTTATCGAACACTATTTCTAGTATATATATTGTTATCGATCAGATTTTCTATAGAAAATGTTGGTATCGAACAC